>NC_056733.1:1924102479-1924414979 GCF_019279795.1 Protopterus annectens | reverse complement strand
TTTGTCATTCCATTTAATCTGGATGTTGTACAAAGTTTGTATTGTTCCATTTATTTTATATGCACTGCAGAATTCATGTTGTTCCACTTGATTTGGATGCTGTGTTGAGTTTGTCATTCCATTTAATCTGATATGAGTCAGACTTAGTGGAACTGTTATTAGGGTTTGTCACGTGGATAATTTCATTAACAATATGACAGTTCCTAAGCATTGTCAGCTGTGGACAATTAAGAAATATTGTATCATCTATGAAAACAGCTAGTATCTCAGTATCATGATGATGTCTGTTAAAAATCTATTACACTGACTGTGAAATGAGGACATCAGAGCAGAAGATTAATAACAACTGTAAACAAAGTGATACTTCTGGCACTGACTGCCTTTGTTAAACTGCCGATAATGAATGTTTGTGGCAAGAACTATTAAAATGATGCTAGGAGAAGAGTTTACACTACTTGTATAAAACATCACCTTCATGCAAAGTGTCAGACATTTATTAGATAAGTTTAAAGTTCTTTTGGAACAAACAGAATAATGTGCATGTATGCAACTCATCTGGCACTGCCTCACATAGGTATGAGTGAAAATAAAGAGAACATCCTGAATTTAAACAGCATTTGGGAATAAAAAAGATATTACAAGAAAAAAGCAAGCAAGCCTCCCTGCATCTCTACACTCTCATTACATATACATTCCAGTTCTAAAGTTGCAACAACACAGGCAAATGGGGAAATTTGAGTATACCGGCAATTTATCCTTCTAGGGAAAACCTGGTACTCACACACTAGCAATGTAAAAATGAGTGTCGATCACTGGTGTTATGAAAACAAGCCTAGCTCCTGTCATAGGTCATGTTAAGGCCTTACACACTGCTACATCACATTCAAAGAGGCTTGACCTGAGAGAAGTGCATTACTGCCATATTAATTACGGACTAATTTTAAACTAACTGTGGTATGAACGGGAGTTTAAGGAAATACTAAGAGCTCTAGCACTTCAGGAAAAAGACAAAATAGATGGAGTTGAAGAACGACAGTGCCTCAAGACAGCATGTGTGAGGACAATAGAACAGATATGTGCCTGGGCCAGGTATGGAAATAGATACATAAGGAAAGCTAGTGGGGGAATGCAGAAGTCCAGGAAGTTATCAAAAGAATGGAGTGCAAGAAAAAGCGGGGGATGGAAAAGATGGACCAGGCTAAGAAGGACTACAGGTAGGCTAATGAAGAGGCTAAAACAGCAGAAGCAACAGCAAAAATCAAGACATCAAAGACACTCTACCAGCTTCTGGAAAGTGACTCAGAAGATGAAACAAAGAAACTATCAGGTTTCAAGGTAAAGGCAGAAAGGCAAAGAAGACAGTCAGACTCTGTTCACCCATAAGGAATGCCAGCAACAACCTGTTTGCCAGTCCACCAGGACATCGGAGGCAGATAGGAGTACTTCCAGCAGCTTCTGAATGAAAAAAAAAAACACAGAAGGTGTATTGTCCCAGACACAGCTTACAATGAGAGAAGAGGTGGAGCTCACCACTGGAGAAGTAAGAACAGCACTAAGGAAAATGAAATCAAGGAAAGCAGCAGGCTCAGATGAGCGCACAGCAGATATGATCAAACAGCACTAAGGAAAATAAAATCAAGGAAAGCAGCAGGCTCAGATGAGTGCACAGCAGATATGATCAAACAGCACTAAGGAAAATGAAATCAAGGAAAGCAGCAGGCTCAGATGAGCGCACAGCAGAGATGATCAAACAGCACTAAGGAAAATGAAATCAAGGAAAGCAGCAGGCTCAGATGAGTGCACAACAGAGATGATCAAACAGCACTAAGAAAAATGAAATCAAGGAAAGCAGCAAGCTCAGATGAGCGCACAGCAGAGATGATCAAACAGCACTAAAGAAAATGAAATCAAGGAACGCAGCAGGCTCAGATGAGCGCACAGCAGAGATGATCAAACAGCACTAAGAAAAATGAAATCAAGGAAAGCAGCAGGCTCAGATGAGCGCACAGCAGAGATGATCAAACAGCACTAAGGAAAATGAAATCAAGGAAAGCAGCAGGCTCAGATGAGCGCACAGCAGAGATGATCAAACAGCACTAAGGAAAATGAAATCAAGGAAAGCAGCAGGCTCAGATGAGCGCACAGCAGAGATGATCAAACAGCACTAAGGAAAATGAAATCAAGGAAACCAGCAGGCTCAGATGAGCGCACAGCAGAGATGATCAAACAGCACTAAGGAAAATGAAATCAAGGAAACCAGCAGGCTCAGATGAGCGCACAGCAGAGATGATCAAACAGCACTAAGGAAAATTAAATCAAGGAAAGCAGCAGGCTCAGATGAGCGCACAGCAGATATGATCAAACAGCACTAAGGAAAATGAAATCAAGGAAAGCAGCAGGCTCAGATGAGCGCACAGCAAAGATGATCAAACAGCACTAAGGAAAATGAAATCAAGGAAAAGTACAGTTTTGTACCTACCATAAATGTAGATGTCCGAACTGGATAGCATCTGCAGTCATAACAAATGGGTTGTCCTGTCGTCAGGCAGCCCTTGGTCGGCCGGATTCCAAAGTCTGGGTCCGGCCGCTGATGTCGCACTTCACCCGACGTCATCTCTGCTGGTCTTCGGGTAAAAAGGCATCAGCCGACGCCATTTTCCTCAGTGTTTCTTGCCCCAGATGCCAATTGCCCTCTTGGAAAGCTAAATTTTGGATAAATGCCAATGTTTCCAAAATAGTAGAAGGCAAACACAAATATTAACATGTATGTACATATATACAAACAAATACACCATAACAGACTCCCCAGCTAGCTATTAGGAGGGTAAATACCCTAGGAGTACCACAGAGGGAAGGAGGAGGGTAATCCTGACTGCAGATGCTATCCAGTTCGGACATCTACATTTATGGTAGGTACAAAACTGTACTATGGCCTTCATGGATGCATCTGCAGTCATAACAAATGGGTAGAATACCATAGCCAAACTAGGGAGGAGGAATAATAATTATGGTGTAGTCAGGATCCCTTGCAGTACAGCAGTGGCAAACCCTGCTCGGGATCTAGAATATAGAGGTAAATTATAATGCTTGGCAAATGTATGCACGGAGGTCCAAGTAGCCGCCTCAATAATGTCCTTGGTTGCCACTCCTCTTAAGAAAGCTGTGGTAGTGGCTGTAGCCCTTGTAGAATGAGGTCTTATGTTCTGTGGAATTGGTTTTCCATGGTAGGAGTAACAGAATCTTATGCAATTTCCTATCCATTTGGAGATTGTCTGTTTGGAAATTGCTTTTCCTTCCCTTCCTGTTGCATAGGCTACAAAGAGCTGGTCAGTTTTTCTGTTACCTTTGGTTCTGTCCAGGTAGTAGCGTAACTGTCTGTGTACATCCAAGGTATGCATTATTCTTTCACCTGTGTTTTGTGGATTGGGAAAGAAGGTAGGTGGATTGCCTGGTTTAAAGACACTCTGGATACCACCTTAGGCATAAATGTAGGATTAGTTCTCATGGACACCCTATCTTGATGGAAGATTAGGAAGGGTTGCACTGCCATTAAGGCCTGTAGTTCCGAAACCCTCCTTGCTGAAGTAATAGCCAGTAGGAAAGCAGTTTTCCATGACAGGTGTTGTAGATCTGCTGTTGCTGCTGGTTCAACCGGAGGGAGTGTCAACTTTTCTAGTACAAAGTTCAAGTCCCATGCTGGTAATAGTGGTTTCCTAGGAGGTTTTACATTCTTGATCCCTCTGAGAAACTGCCTGAGTAGAGGATGTGAAAAGACAGGAGGATCAAAGCTGTATTCTGCTGAAATAGCTGATGCATGTATCTTGATGGAGGAATAGGACAGGCCTGTATGTAGAAGCTCTGCCAAGTACTCCAGAATGTTAGCAATATCTATGTTCGACACATCTTTTCCTCTTTCAGTACTCCAAATGACGAACCTTTTCCATTTTCCTGCATAGTTCCTTCTTGTAGAAGGTCTGCGGGCTTCAAGGATAATGTCTTTAACCCTTTGTGAAAGGTCTGGGTTAGTTACTGCTATGTGATGTTCCAGGTAGTCAGTTGCAAGGTTTTTAGGTTTGGATGTATGATGTTGTAGTTGTTCTGAGTTAACATCAGAGGCATCAGGGTATTGACCACATTTTCTCCCGAGACATGCTCCTCAGCAATGGGTACCAGTGTTGTCTTGGCCAGTTCGGAGCTATCAGAATTCTCCTTGGACGTTCCTCTTTGATTTTCAGTAGTACCTTGTGCATCAAGGGAAGAGGTGGGAATGCATATGCTGTCAGGCCTTTCCAGCTGAAGGATAGAGAGTCCACCTTCCATGCAAGTGGGTGGAATGTCCTTGTGCAGAATTTCTTGAGCTGGTGATTTTGTGGGGAAGTGAATAGATCTATTTGTGGCATTCCCCATTTCCTTTGTGATGGCCTTGAAGATGTCCGGGTGTAGCATCCATTCGTGAGCATCCGAGGTGGTTCTGCTTAAAATGTCTGCTAGGGTGTTCTCTTTTCCCGGTACAAATATTGCCTGTAACTGGATGTTGTAGCTGAGAGCCAGATTCCAAAGGTCCAAAGTCATTCTGCATAGGGGGTAAGAATGAGTGCCTCCCTGTTTGTTGATGTACCACATGACTGTGGTGTTGTCTGTCCTTATCATCAAATGGCCTTCTTTGAGGAATGGTCTGAATTTTAGGATTGCCAGTTTTACTGCCAGCATTTCTTTTGGTTTATGTGCAGGTGCAGCTGGTCCTGAGTCCACAGTCCTTGTGCGCATTTGTCCAGCATGTGTGCCCCCATCCTAGGTCTGAGGCATCCGTTGTGATGGTTTGGTTTGCTCGAAAGTTGTGGAAGGGTAAGCCTGGGTTTGACTGGCATGCCGAGCCCACCATAGGAACTCCTGTTTTAAGCATGGGATTAGTGGTATTTCTGTTTCTAAGCTGTGCCTGTGTTGAGACCATAAATTCTTTAGGTACCACTGTAACTTTCTCATATGCAGTCTGGCATGTGGGACCAAGATTATGCATGATGCCATGAAGCCCAAGGCCTGTAGAACTTTTCTTGCTGTTAGTTTGTTCTGCTTTGTTAATGCCAAGAAGTAAAGAGGAGTTCTTTTGTTTTTCTGCAGTTAGGAATGCCATCTGTTTTACTGTGTCCAATTCCGCCCAAGAAAGTTCTTGTCTGGGATGGTATCAGTCTTGACTTTTGAAAATTGACTGTGTATCCCAGGGCTTGTAGCAAGTAAATGACCCTTTGTAAATCTGTTGTCAGCTTGCTTTTGTTGTCCGCTTGTAACAGGCAGTCGTCCAGGTATGGATAAATTTGGATTCCCTGTACTCTGCAGTGAGCGATTACTGATGCCAGGCATTTTGTGAATACTCTGGGCAGTAGATAAGCCAAAGGGCAATGCTGAGAATTGATAATGCTCTGATCCTGCAAGAAATATGAGGTATCTTCTGCAATTTGGTGGAATGGGGACGTGCAGGTATGCCTCCTTGAGATCTAGAGTTACCAGCCAACACTCCTTGCCCAGCATGGGAAGAAGTTGCTGTAGGGTCAGCATTTTGAATTTTGGGACAATGATGTATGTGTTTAAGATGGACAGGTGAGAATAGGTCTCCAGTTTTTTCTTTTCTTGGTACTAGGAAGAGTCTGGAGTAGAATCCTTTGCCCTGTTCTGTTATTGGTACCCTTTCCACAGCTCTCATCTTTATTAATTCTGCTGTCTGGTGCAGGGCTTCTATTTTTTGATTTGGGGGCAGGTTTGGCATTCCTCTTTTTACTGGTAAAGTGTGGAAGTGGAACCGGTAGCCTTGGTCTATGGTTTGCAAAATCCACTTGTCTTTTGTAATATAGTGCCAATTTTGAGAATAAGGCTAACTTTCCGCCTAATGGTGCTGCTATTTGCTCCCTGGTAGGCGGAGTCAGAGCCAAGTCACTGTGATTGTCCTGTTGCAGTGGCAGTGGTTGCGTCTGTGCCTCGGTTATTGCCTTGCCACTGTCGTCCTCTGTAGGCACCTCCTCTGGATTGATTTCTGCCCCTAGAGCATCTGTTCCTGCCCCTTTGGGATCTTGTGGAGTCAGGAAAGGACCAATTTTTGGCAGGCCAGTTCCTGCTAAACCTTGGGGCTGAACCTGTAGGAAATCTTTAACTGTTTGTACAGATTTTGCCTTCTCTTCCATTTTCTTCATTACCTGCTGGGCAGGTTCCCCAAATAGACTGGCCTTATCCATAGGAGCATCCAATAGCTTAGCTTTAACATGATCCGGCAAGACCTGTTCTTTCAACCATGCATGCCTTCTTATCACTGTGCCAGTCATGGCTGATCTAAATGAAGCCTCCAGTGCATCATAGCCACATTTTAAAGAATGGTTACTAACCTGTTGGATGTTATTCACCATTTCTAATACATATTTCTTATCTAAAGATTCATCAGAGGACAGCTTTTTAATTAACTGATCAAGCATAAACTCTTGGTATTGGATCATGTGAAACTGACAGTTTAAAGCTCTAGCAGAGAGAGTAGCAGAGGTGTAGACTTTTTCCCCCATCTCTCTAAGGACCTGGATTCCCTTTCAGAGGGAACAGGGTTTTTTGCTGTGGTCGAGGCTACTGCCTTAGGCCCCTGGGATATAGTTTCGGGGTCAGCAAGTGGGGCCTTGTATAGGTGGTGATGAGTGTCTGGCACCCTGTAAAATCTATCTGGTTTGGCAGGGGCTGGAGGTAAAGAATCAGGAGCAGTGCAGACATCATTAAATGCATCGTCCACAACAGATAGGACAGGAGGTATAGCTAAGGGCCTATGTTGTGGTAAGTGCAGAAAAGTCCTAAGCCTTTTTCTTGAATCTGAGAAATCTTGTCCCTGCCATTGGAATTGTTCTCTCATGGCATGTAAGGTTTCCCAAAGGAGAATTCCTCTGGTGGAGAGGCAGCTGGAATGGATTCTTCAGCATCTGAATCTTCATAATTGGAAAAAGGAGCCTCTGGCTGGTCTGTAATGTCTGAGTCATCCGCAGAATCATCAGAGGACACAGGCTCAGGGGGCTCTGCTCTAGGTCTCTTTTCTGGGGGCTGAGAGGCCCTGTCTGGGTGAGACTGGGATCCCCTAATTAAGGATATTAAATCTTCTGCCAGAGTAAGCATTTGAGAACTAGAAGTGGGCCTGAGTGAGGGTGGTTTAACAGGCACTGATTTAGCTGATTTGGCTGCTTTAGCCCTGGCAAAGGCCTTAACAGACATGGCTGCAGGAGGCCTAGCAGCACCACGTGCTGGGGTAGAGATATCCAAGGGGATGGTGTCTGATAGATCAGTAGGAACCACAGTTGTAGGCAAAATTTCTGAGGCTGATTCAGATAAGGAAGCAGGAGCCTCAGTAGTAGTCATGGATTCGGCTGAAGATTGACCAGTTTTCTCGGTTTCGGCCAAAACCGAGACACTCGCGGCTTGCTTAACCGTGGTTTCGGCGGAAACCGCGGACCACAGTGTCGGTCTTTTTCTTTGCGTTTTTAACAATTTGGGTAGTCGGAGGATCCGACGGCATAATGTACGCAAAATCTGAGCCGAAAAACTGTTCAGCAAACTCCGACCGACGCCTAAGCGTTCGTCGGTTGAAGAAGCACAGGCGAACGGGCTGCTACGTCGTGGTCTGGGCCTAAGCAAGGCAAACAGTAAGAGTGGAAATCTTTATGAGGTATTTGTTTCCCACAAGTTAAACAGTTATTGACTTTTTCTGACATTGGCTGAGGCAAGAAAGAGTCCCCAACGGGTACTTAGCTTTTAGAAGTCTTGAAGTAGTATTCGGTAGTAGTAATCTCTGGATCTGACCGACCGGCACTTGCGAACAGCTTCTGCTTCGGGCGCCACGTGGCAAGAAAGACTGAGGAAAATGGCGTCGGCTGATGCCTTTATACCCGAAGACCAGCAGAGATGACGTCGGGTGAAGTGCGACATCAGCCGAAGCCGGACCCAGACTTTGGAATCCGGCCGACCGAAGGGCTGCCTGACGACAGGACAACCCATTTGTTATGACTGCAGATGCATCCATGAAGGACATGCAGCAAGCTCAGATGAGTGCACAGCAGAGATGATCAAACAGCAATAAGGAAAATGAAATCAAGGAAAGCAGCAAGCTCAGATGAGCGCACAGCAGAGATGATCAAACAGCACTAAAGAAAATGAAATCAAGGAAAGCAGCAGGCTCAGATGAGTGCACAGCAGACATGATCAAGATGCTGGGTGAGAGAGGGCAGAAATGGCTCCTGAGGGTATTCATAGCAGTATGGCAAGAAAGGCATATTCCAGATTACTAGAAAACATGAATTCTTGTGCCAGTGTGCAAGACCAAAGGGATATTCATAAATGTGGGCTGTATTAAGGTATTAAACTCCTGTCACACTGTATGAAAGTTCTGGAGAGTATGACTGATGCTCTAATATGCAGAGTAGTAGAAAGTAAGATGGGGGAATGAGCAATTTGGATTTAGATGAAGATGCAGCATTACTGACCTAATGTTTGAATGAGATAAATAGTTGAGAAGATGCTAGAGATGAGGAAAGAGTCCAGATGGGCATTTATAGACTTGGAGAAACCATATGCCAAGGTCCCAAGAAAACCGATTTGGGCAGTACTGCTATGGTTCAAAGTCCCAGAAACATTGGTAGAATTAGTGAAAGCTATGTACAAGGACATAGCGACACAAGTACAAACAGTGCTTGATCTCACAGACGGGGTTTCCTACTGGTAGTGGATGTGCACGAGGATTCAGCTCTGATCCCACTACCATTCCTACTGGTGACAGACTACATTAGATAACAGGTCACAAGGAACAGATTCACAAAGCTGCTGAATGCAGATGATGTTGCATTATAGACAGACTCTGAACAAGACCTTCAGCAAATTATAGGGGAATGGAATGAAGAGCTGAAGGCACATGGTCTGAAACTGAGCATAGGTAAGATGGTTGTAATGGCTACAAATGGGGAAAATCAGAAGCAGCTGAGAATGGAGAGGGGAAATAGTACAACAGGTTAACAACTTCAAATAACTGGGAGTACTATTTGACGAGAAAGGAAGGTCAAAGCTAGATTCTGAAGGGCTGCAGCCAACTGGCTGAGTAAGTCAGGGTAGCGTATGACAGAAAAATGTCAAAGAAGCTGAAAAGTAAGGTGTACAAATCAGTGGTGAGACAAATACTACTGTACGGTTCAGAAACCTGAGTAGTAAATTCACAGCAGTTGAGGAAGATAGAAGTGACAGAGATGAAGTGCCTGAGATGGGTGGTAGCATACACTCTGTGGAACAGATGAAGAAGAAGAAGAAATGAGGACATCAGAGCAGAAGCCAAAACAGCTCCAGTTACAGAGAAGGTAAAAGAGAACAGATTATTGTGGTTCGGTTACGTGTGCAGGAAAGAAGATGACAATCTGGTGAAGATCTGGGACAGAATGAAAGAAGCCAAGAGGAAATGAAGATGACCACAAAGAGATGGACTGATTGTGTGACAGATGACCTGTGACAGTCAGGCTTAACTATAGTAAATAGGAAAGAGAGTGGCTCTGAATAGACAGAGAGATAGTGACATATGACACGGCATCCAACCTTGTATACAAACCGTGAAAAGGGAGTTAATGACGGCGATGTGGTATTCACATTACTAGCACTTATATTAAGCAGTAAAACATTTTACTTAATAGAATTACAGACAGAACGGTATATCAATGTGTCCAATTTGTACTAAACAATGGGAAGTTGAATTTACATTTAATTGTTTTATAGATGATTATTTTGTAAATATTTTGCTGGCATTTTTCCAAACAATGGTCTTACATGGAATAATTATATTAATTATATAATACCACCAGTTCAATTTTTGGTTTAGTGTGAAATGTGACATCAGCTCAGTCTGGTCTACGGATGCAATCTACGCAAAAGTAATGATACAAACTGTACTGTGAGTAGATGTACTTCACTTTGTAAAACAAACTTACAAAGTAGGAACCCTGCCAGATGATGTAAGTGATCATTCTTTGACCTACATCACAAGAGAAAAGAAAGACTTTCCAAACCCCCCACCTTTAGGATAGCACGCTCCACCAAACACTTTAACGCAGAATTATTTCAAACTTAGCTCAGAGCATGCAACTGGAATCCTTTAAAATCCCTTTCACTTGAAGAGGCTGTAAAGTATTTTAACACTACTTTCTTATCTATTCTTGATCAGCTTGCTCCTACACGTTCCATCAGAATGAAGTCCAACCCAGCCCCATGGCTCTCGAAGGAAACTAGAAATCAAATTCTACTTAGGAACAAAGTCTGGGCCAAATGGAGATCTAACAGAAATAGCTCTGATCATCTCCATTTTAGGCAGCTTAGAAATAGTACAAAAAAGGCAATACTTGCAGACAAAAAAAACTACTACTGTCAACTTCAACAAACTCATCAAAATAATCCTCAAAAGTTCTGGTCTTGCATAAATAATCTCCTTTTCCCAGGTAACTCCCGAACACCCACCCCACTAGATGCAGATCCAAATACCCCCAGTCAAACTGCCAATACCTTTAACTCTTTCTTCACTGAGACTATACAATCCCTAGCTAAGCAACTTATCTCTGATAACTCCAGCCTTCCCATCAACTTACCATACTCTTACTCTAACTTCAAACTACAACCCATCTCTACTTCTCTCATCTATAAATTTATTCATAAACTCAAGCCATGTACTCCATCCACTGACAAACTTTCATCCCAATATCTCCAAAAAGCAGCCAAAGTAATTGACTACCCTATATCTATACTTATAAATAGGACAATCCAAGAAGGAACCATCCCAGATATTTGGAAAATCTCCCATATTATCCCCTTACATAAAGGTGGGAACTCTAATGAGTACTCTAACTATCGGCTAATTGCTCTCATCACCCTTAGCGAAAATTTTGGAGAAATGCATTCACCAACAACTTTTACATCATCTCTCTATACATAACTTAATAGCAAGCTGTCAGCATGGCTTTAGGCCATCGCATAGTACCACTACTGCCCTCCTATCCGTCACAGATACCATCAATAGAAACCGCAACAAAAACATACTCTCATCTGCACTCTTCATCGACCTCTCTAAAGCTTTCGACATGGTTAACCATACCTTCCTAATCAGTATTTTTGAATCTCTCTCCTTTGATTCCCTGGCTATTAAATGGTTTAGATCATACCTCAGCAATAGACAACAGGCAGTTCTCTGGGAAAATCAAATTTCTTCCTTTTTACCTGTCACTATTGGGGTCCCTCAGGGCTCCATTCTTGGTCCACTTCTTTTCTCTTTATTCATTAATGATCTCCATGTAGCAATTCCTCAAGCCACCTGTATTCAATATGCACACAACTCCACACTAATATGCTCAGCAACCTCTCCATCTGAACTATATTCCCTTACTCAAAATGTTTTCAACACTGTAGAAACATGGTTTACCAAACGTTGCCTCCTTCTTAATGCCAAAAAAACAAAACTCCTTCTCTTTACACCCACTACTAGGTCCACCCCCTTAGACTTCTCAGTCTCTTCAAATAAAGGCACTGTCATTTACCCTGACTTTACCACCAAACTATTAGGAATAACCACTGACAATAACCTCACATTTGATCACCATATAAACAACACCATTAAAATAGTCAACAGAAAAATAGGATCATTATATAGAATAAAACCATTTTTAACCACAACAGCCAGAGCCAAGATCACTCACTCCCATCTTATCTCAACCCTTCTGTATGCCTCACCTATATTTACCAACCTCAAGAAAACTAACCTCAACAAATTAGCAACTTCCTACAATAATATTGCCAGATTCGCTACTGGCAATCCCTTCAGAACTCACCACTGTTCTAATCTTAGGCAACTAGACTGGCTGGAATTCCAAAACCATCTGATAATCCCCAACTCACAATGGCCCACAAAATATTTTACCAACCCAATAATACCCCTATACTCTCAAAACTCTTAATCCCATATAATAATCTGAACTCCTTACGTTCTTCTAACAAACTCCTTGCTAGACTAGCAAAGTCTAATAATACAGCTGGTGACTCTCTGTTTACAAATACAGCAGGAAAAAACTGGAACCTGTTACCCAATGAACTAACACTAATTACATCCTTGCCACTCTTTAAACAAAAACTCAAAAAACACCTCCAAATGCACTGGCTATGCCCTTGTAGAAACCCTGACTAACAACCATCTTCACCCCTGTTTCTTCCTCTTCTAACCAAAGTTCCAAACATTTAAATACTTAATCTTGTATTATGACTGACACTATTTAAACTCTAATCAACTTATTGCTTATATCCTTGAACCTGTTGTGAACTATTGTACATAACTCTTACAGTATTATAACTGTTTTAGCTTTCTTAAGCAATATTATGTTACTTTTCTTAATGTGTTCTGATCTCTGAAATGTAAAAACTTCCTGTTCTATTTGGTTATTATAACTTTTTTAGCTTTTTTAAGCAATATTATGTTCACCGTTACTTTTCTTAATGTGTTCTTATCTCTGAAATGTAAAAACTTCCTGTTTTATTTGGTTTATTAATCCTGTATTTACCATGTAACAATATTTTTATACTTTTTATATTTTTGTATATCTGTGTGGAGCTTTTCTCCCCGGGCCTCTACTGAAAATGGATATATATCCAGCTAGACTAGCCCGGTCAACAAATGTAAAATAAAATAAAATAAATAAATGTACAAGTCATTTCATAGTTATTCAATGCGACCAACTATTTTCAGTATGCTTTTCCTGTCCCACATGACAAAAAGCATCAAGTTTGACTGCTAGTGAAGGAAACACATGAAGAACGTGCTGATTCAGTGAAACGGTACTTTTCCGTTATTGGGCAACACTGTTAACGCGATTGTTCAGGTGTAATGCAGTTCCTTAATATGTCTGTTAACCAGAGGTGTGGAGTGGAAGACATTACTAAAATTAAAACTTTCAAAAAACAGCTTTAATAGCAGCCATGCTACTATATGCTTCTCAGAGAGTGGCTTTGCATCATGTTTTTTCCTTTGCTAACGGAGCGCCGCAAAATTACTGTCAGAAGACAGAAAGAAAAACCAAGTACTGCAAGAATAACACTGATGGAAATAAAGGTCCGCTTGTGTTCAGGAAAGTGCCACAATAATCTAGTTGGGTCACTGTAAACTTCAAATCAACGAGCCTCATTTTCCCTCTTTGATTTCAGTTTTGCTTTTTAAACTTCTGTCACACTAGATGGTGAGCACTAAATATGCCTTTCTCCAGCTTTTACAGAGTTGCTCTTGCACAAACACTTTACAGTTCTCAAGAGAACCAGGGACAGTTTTAAAGCATTTATACTCAACTTCAGTCAATCTCAGAACAACACACTGCAAGAGAATACAAGTCTTCTGAGGTAAAGGGAGTCTCTCTGTATATTTATTTATTGACACTTCATCATCAAAAACATCCGACTGGGTTGTAGCCAGTTTTCACTCGAGCCTCAGTGGGAAAAGCTCCAAAGTATTAGAAAACATTTTTAGAGCAATGTTATCACAGTCTTTATGCAAAGCATATTTCTGCTGTGTACCCTCCTCACTTTTACTCTTAAAATGTTCCTCGCAGTTCTATATTGCAAGGATCTGCTACACATTTACAGTTAAGAAAAGTTTAAACCATTTGTTCCACTACTAAAATTAAAAACAATGGCATAATAAAGCAGCTTATCAACTTTTTTTAAGCCTGGTGTTGCCTGATTCGTTAAAATGCAATTTCACCTAAGAAAAGAAGGATTAGAGCGATTGGCCTTTTTTCCCTTCGAATTCTAATAACATGAGGGCACTGTTCCGTTATCGATCATTGCAAACGCGTGGTAAAATTTCAAGTGGTCAGTTGCCCTGATAATGGAAAAGTACCAGTCAAATCAATTCAATATAAGTAATCAGGAAATTAAAAATATTTTTTAGATAAATGCATTTTACATACTATTACAGAAAACAAAGGGAAAATTGACCTCATAGTAGGGACCAAGGTTTAATATCTGGGAATATCAACAGCATTCCATTATCTTTAGTAACTCAGCTGATACTTCATGTGTTACATTTAGTAGATGGGAAGCCTTGTCCACAATGCTAGACACACTGACTAGATTTTCATAAAAGAGAAACAAGGATATTAAGGAACTTCTAGAGTAAAATAAGGAAGCCTTTTATGGCTGAAAGGAAGGGTTGGACATTTAAATGCTTCGGCTAATGTTACTGGCATTTTTCAGGTATCTAATACCAGGAAGTGAATCTAGTATGTAATGATATGTAGACTGTCATTCAGTTAATATGGTGTACCTTAAAGCCAACCACAAGTTCAATGTTTGGATCAAAGATCACTAAAATGATGCAAGCAATTTATTTGTAATGCTTACTCTAAATATAACGAGACAGAGAGATATGTTGATCACACTTGTATATTTCAAACTTTGGGAGTGATCACATGACATGAAATGAGCTGGTGTGGCTGTTAAACTGAACATTAGTTGGAATGAAGCACAGGTCTCCAGCTCTTAACTCTGCTGCCTTACACAGTTTTGTTCTTGGCTGGGATGCTTTCTGTACAAAGTTTTAAACAGCAGTCTAGATTAAACAGTTGTTTCCAATTTCAAGTTATTCATGACCTCAGTGCTTAGTTTTAAACCTATTCTCTGTAATAGATTGGATAATTCCAATGATGCCACTGTCTCCAACAAATTATCAAGCTGCTTTCCAATTACAACTTGATAAGTTGTTAACTTAGTCAAATAGTCACCACATTACCTGTAACATTAAGAAAATGTGGGTGTTGTACATTTTGGTAGGTTAAGACTTTGTAGCCATATGCCATCAATTGCTTTTGCTCTGAACCAGTGTTAACCATTTATAAAGATATGATAATCAGCAGATATTTTTCATTTCAACATCAAGTACAGTATACTTATAAAAAGTGCATTGGCATCATAAATTTAGTTAGCATTCAGACCCATCTGTGGATAGCACGATAGAGCATGAAAGGATTAGTCCTTTTTGCTTTCATTTCACTTTATTTCAAAGAGATGGTGGTGAGGGACTGTAACTCTACAAAGGAGTTTAAACTTCCGTACAACAGATGGAAAAAAGGGTTGGAAAAGGCAGTAATTTTGAAGGTGGAGTTGCAACACGGGATGATTTGATGTACCACAGATCCTTTTCTTTGTCATTTATGTAGGTGCATATGTCTTCAAACTCATTTTACTTTGAACCATTGTCTCCATTACAGTAATCACACAAGCAGACCTATATTCTGTTCATACTATGGGATAAATATTCATTACAAAGATCAAGTTATCAATCAGTACAGTACTATTACATACCTAATCAAAATAATTTTTTATTTCGTTTATTTTTATTTACATTTGTTTTCAGGGGTAGAACACTAATCTTCGTGGACCTTTTTCAGACCTCAGCCTGGGGCGGTGTCTGGTTAGATGACTTGCTCGAAGTCACACAGTTAGGCAATGGAGGTTGGGGGAATCAAACCTTGAACCAGTGGACTACAATAAAAAGCTTGTTAACAGCTCCTTAATCTTCTAAGCCAAATGCCAGACAAGAACTCATTCCATCACCTTTATTCTGCAGGACAGATGCACTTAGGTTTAAGTGTCAGTAAGTCTTCAGACTGTACCCCATCATGTTAGCCACCCCGTGATATGTGAATCTGGTACGAGGTGTTTGTTGATGCCTATCACTCAAACAGTGACCACCACTCAGACTCTATGACAAACCCAAGCAGGGCACCAAAATGATATATTAATTGATGTCTTCATTCATAGCACTGATTATGGCTTGAGTACTACTATTATAACTGGGAGAGGCATCCAAACTTGCAGTTACACCAGTCATGATGGAGATTCTGCAATATGCTGAAAACATAAACCCCTTTGTCGCCTTTCTATCATGACAGGCTATCAATATGGCTGATTCTTTACACAGCAGTATGCACCTCCTGCTGCCAAACTGCAGCAGCATCTACAACATTGACAAAAGGGACATCAGTAGTGTCCAGATTCAAAACAAGGAGGTTGAAAGTAACTGCAAGGATATACCTCCCTTCTCCCTGTAAGAATGACAACTTTTGGACATAACTAAGAATACTTGCTAGTTATTTTTCAGGGAGACTTATTAATCCTGAATACCCTATAACCTTCAAATTTAGGAAACAACTTGAACAAACAACTTGAAAATGGCAATGTAACTACAATATTTTATAACATAAGACACCGCAAATCTCTTTTAGAGATAGTAAGCACCAACTCTTAACTGCAACTGTGTAAATGTGCAAAACTTCAGAAATGGCTATCAAAGTTACCATGTGTAGCTTTATAGTATGGTTGAAGTTGGGCAAGTTCTGATAATGTCGTACTGAATTATTTGATTTGTAGGTAACTAAGCTTTTCTGAAACCCATCAAAATTGGTCTTGGAAACGTGTTCCATCATTATAATCTGCTAAAAGACACGCTCAAAAAACACAATACAGTCTTGTGTGAAATAATTAAAAACGAACATTTTGTGGGTATGATTTTAACTCTTAACATCCCTGTTGACAGTTCAGATCTTGTACCAATTCATTAAAATATGTACTGCATAAAACTTTTAAACTTTGTGAAGAAAGCAGTACAGATAAGTTATGGTGAGAAACAATGTGTTACCTCAGAGCCTTAGAGAAATTTCAGTCTTCATGAAAGCAAACAGAGTATATAACATACAGAAAAAGAACTGAAGAGCCATAGTCACTCTTGCATACCTATATATTTATCTCTTCATGTATCTAGCTATATAAACCATCACAATGGGAAATTTACCATGACTGCTAGAAAAAATGGTTTAGTAACAAACTTTTATTTGTAGACGTGAACTACAGAAAAAAACTTTATCAGTCTGCTGCTGCTGCTGATAAAATAAGATTCAGCATAATTTACTTTTAATTAAGAGAGGTATATGGAAATTTTCCAGAAAAGTTGAAGTGGGGTAAGATGCTTTTAAGGCTGAATATAAGGATGACGTATCAGCTTTTAAAGACAAATACTGATAGCGTAACTCAAGTTATAAAAATCAAGAAAGAACACATTTTATAAAACGCTTTTTTTGCAAAAGTTTTACAAATGGTTAAATGCACAATTTTCAGTCGGCCACAAAAACCCTGAAGAAGTAGATCAGCTACTTTCACTTAACATATGTGGATTACGTAGAAAATGCTGGTAGAATTATTACTCATGGAGGAAATCAAAGCATGAGAAAACAGGTCGGGGATCCCATACGGTCTATTACTAATAAACATGGATTATGCCCTGCCACATGCATTATGTGTCACCGACATGAAACACATTTGAAAAATTAAGTTCCATTTATATCTAGTTACAGAAAAAAAAACAGAAGGAATTTTTAACTATCAAAATGCACTTTATTTTATTATTTGTGAGACTAAACAGCTAGTAAGACAGACAAACAACAATGTAAGATATAAAAAGATAACAGGAAGACTTTGATTTACATACAACCTGCCATGCTGTGGTTTCAAAAGGATGACTTTTTACTATTTGGAAATTAATTTAAAAAAATCATACACACTATTTCCTTTATTCTTGCTTCTAAGTAAAAGTGTTAACTACAAAACATATTTTATTCCAGTTTACTCTAATACTATTACAGTTCATCTGTAGTTTAAGATTTATGAATATAATTAACTATTAGCTGATATTAGTTATTACTGTCACTCCCAAGTTTATATGAGCAAGCCTTTTTATAAATCCTTCTAAGCAGCTGCTATATAACTGAACCATGACATCTGATAACCCTATCCCACAGATGCTAAGGTCTTTCACCTCAAACATCTGTTTGACAAGTGTTTATCAAATAAAAACTTCACAGCTACAGAACAGAGTTCAGTTAAAACACACAATGTTTCTAATAAAATAATAATACTGCTGAATAGAACATAACTGGCTTTAAAATGTGACTGTTTATTACACTGGCTGCAAGATGATTAATTTTACTTCTAGATATCTGTCCAATGAGTATACATTTATATTTGGCATTTGTATACAACATACCACACTCACACACAATATTTCATGAATTTGATTTCTAAAGTTTATTTAAATGCAGTTTTGTATCGTTACATATAAATACCAAAGGCAGAACCGATCACTAACAACTGATAGAGATTTCTAGAAAAAGAACAGGGTGCAAGCTTCCCTGTGTTCTGCTCGAAAAAAGTATATAAAAGAAGCAAGTGAAAAGGTATTTACTTCTACAAAATTACTTCACAAAAAAGGTTTTCTGAAAAACAGTAACTCATGAACACTCAATATAGTATTTTTTAAAGACTCATACATCACTTTTAACCTAGATAACTCCTTTGGGACAACAGTGTTAAAAGATGTCTACTCCTGAGACTATGCAGTCATTAAGGAATTATTTTATCTTGGCCTCCTGCAAGGCACAGAAGGCACAAAGGGCAATATCACTGTTTCTTTGGTCTAAAGAAAGGCAGTTCTCTGCTTTAGTCTCTCTCTCTGCTACACCATATATGGAACTGACATGTCTGAACTACGATGGCACAAATGCTCTCAACATAGAATCTGCTGTGACAAGGTTAGGTAGAACGTAAGATCAGTAAAGTATGGGTTCACTAACCTCTAGCAATACCTATGTATCGTTATGGCACCTACAGAGGTGTAGCACAGTATACTAGTCAGTGGATACCAGTTTGACAAAGATAACGGACATGGGTGAGATATATCCTGTACTGTGAAAGTCAACGAAAAAATGTGCAGCATATTCACAAAGAAAAACAAATTAAAATAACATTGTTACGTACACTCTTACATGCTGAAGAGGGTCCACACAACTTTTACAAAATTAAAAAAATACAGATGCATTCAAAACAATTGAATGCATAAATGGCACTTAAGAAAGGAAGAATAAATTATACAGATATTTTAGAAAGAAAAAAACACAGCTGCTATTGTTCACAGAATTATTTTTAGTAAGATAACACTATTTCTTTTAAAAACAGTCTCTTTAAATCATGCATTCTTATTACCCATGAAATGGATGCTGACTGAATAAATGAATGAAAAAAGCAGATATACCAAGTCTGTACCTGTACCTTCTGCTTCAAGCAAACGATTTATGGAAAGCATGGTGCAGATGAAGGATGTTACTGTACCTGATTGGTTCTGGAGGTGGTCATGGGATCAGATGGAGAGGACTTGGTGGTAGTTGGGGAAGATGGCAATGTCTGGGAACAAAGCAGTTCAGTATGAAATCACCAACATTACAAACTATAAACTCAACAATTTAACAATTTCAGCAATTACCATATTTTTGTTGATCTATAATCTCTGATCTTACATAGAATATTTCAGTGATTAGTGATAGTCAGCTGAACTACCTCTAGTTTTAACAGGTACAGTTTGAGCAATACAAGATCACCGGACCACATTTATGAAAATCTTATGTCAAATAATAAAACATGACATATTTAACAAATTCTGAATTAATTACAATATTTTATGAAAGTATTAGAGGTACTTTAAAAAGTACTGTGCACCATCAAACAAAGGGAAACAATTTAAAGATATGAAATGCTGCTTTAATTACAACATATTTCATTTGGAAAATTCAAAATATGATTAAAATCAGCAGAAGCTTTAATGGCGGTTTGCATTTGCTATTATATTTAAAATACTGTATTCCTTTAATTATTGCAGAGGTATGAAGAAACAATGATTTAATATGCATAAAGATCTCTAGTTTCTAAAGGGCATAATGACTAAATAATCAGAAACAAAGGGAAAGTATAAAAATCTTCTCAGAAGGATTAACCAGTGTGTGATTAACATTTTAGCTTTACTTCATAAAACTGCTAAAACTTTACTTGGCTGCTTGCCTTAAATGAAATGAATACATTTGAAGTAAGAAGTGCACATACTTCATTTATCAGTTAAAACAAAACTGTTCTATACTATAACCTGTCACTTTTTTTAATTTAGCCAAACATAATTATTTTTAGGAAATAAACTTCGTTTCAAAACATATATAAATAGCTTCCTTTCATAAATGCAGTCCAAATCTTTAATCACAGATTCTTTTTGGCAATGAATGATTCTGATAACATGATGACCAAAAAAGCTCAGCAACATTTTCATGATTTAGTCTGATTATATTTTCACAAGAAAGTGTTCAGAAGGTTATTATAGATGAGATTAAAACACTGCTTAGCATTTCATAGTTTGACACTATTCAAATAAGTAACAACAGCGAGCATACAGAATTCCATAGTAATTTTATATAGCAATTTTATACAGCAAACATTTAATGGGAAGTAATGAAGGCTACTGCTTTATGTAGTGCTACGAGTTGAAATTCCTTCTGCTGTACTTTGTACATGACTGCCCTTAGGATTTTACATCACGATAAACATCAGTACCAATATATTATACTGAAGCCTAAGTTCATATGTAAAATAACTGTGTGTGTGTCTCTCTCTCTCTACAAATATATATATATATATATATATATATATATATATATATATATATATGTGTGTGTGTGTATATATATATATATATATATATATATATATATATATATATATATATATGTATATATACACACACACATATATATATATATATATATATATATGTATAGACACACAAGTGTACCTTGTATAAATGGGCACATAAACACAAGTAAATAGACATTTACAAACTGTGTGTTTTATATCTATCTTTATATATATATATATATATATATATATATATATATATATATATATATGGTTCCACTTCATATCATCGAATTTCATTTCATCGAATTTGAAAACATCCAGACCAAATTGTCGAAAACCCATATCATCGAATCTCAAATCACTGAAAACTAGAAAGCAACTAGAAATAACATTCCACAGAGTTAGTACTGCATTTATGCAGTGGGGCTGCCCCCCTGCACCCCCCGTAATGAAATATACCAACTCCAAGGTCGCACTACAGTGGGGTTAGGAAATTACATTTTTCCCCCACTGTAGTGCAACCTTGGAGTTGGTATATTTATTTACAGGGGTAAATGCAGTACTAACTCTGTGGATTGTTATTTCTAGTTGCTTTCTAATTTTCAATGATTTGAGATTCGATGATATGGGTTTTCAACGATTTGGTCTCTATGTTTTGGGCTTCGATGAAATGACAATATAAAGTGGAACCATATATATATATATATATATATATAGAGAGAGAGAGAGAGATAGGTCCATCACATATGATCGACAGACCCATATGTCAACATACTTAACGCTGAACACAGAATTTCGACAATGCAAATTTCGACACATCATTACTCACACACACACACACACACACACACACACACACACACACACACACACACCAAGAAACAACTTTGGTGCTTGTAAACCTAAAAATTAATGAAAAACATAATTTCTTGCAAGGGGGAAAGCCTCTTTTGCCCCTCCCACATCACCTGCTAATTATAAATACCAACTCCATGATGGCACAAAACTGGGGAAAGTGTACATTCTAACAAACCTGTTGACTATCTGCTTAGCTGGCAAAACTGTGTTGACTAAACAGATGTCAAGTAAAAGCAAATCAGCCAAATGTGGTGTCTACAGATATATATCATAGGAGATTACTAGGCTAATGGCCCTGGGGCCCTTACAAGCCTAGCCAAGAGTTTAACCCAAAAAAAAAAAAAAAAAAACCTCAGTCAGCACCTGTCGCCCCTGTCAATGAGGGACAATATGTGTATGCATACATACACACACATACACACACATCCCCACAGAGTCATTTGCTTTCTTTGTGAAAAAAAAAAAAATACATTTGAATTTACAATGTTTACATGTGTGATTTTCATTTTTGAATTTTGTATTTTATTTTCTGACAAATCTGTTAATTAGAATTTTGACAAAAAGAAAGTTATGCGCAAGTCTTAGGCAACCAAATCTAATGTGGTAAGATCACTAGCTGAGTTTTTATTAATGATATTAAATTTGCACATTAGAACTAGGACAGCATACAAAATGATGCCCTCCTACCCTAAATAATACACAATAATTTTATACCCATTTCAAAGATGGAATTATTGTCCTTTATGCGTAACTTTTGCAACACTTTAAAAGGTGGACTAAAAAAGCGGAACATTATTTGCATTTATTTGGTCCCTTTTTAAGGCTTCTTGCTATGTCTGGTCTTACAAAATACATTGCATGGTCAGATGTACAGTAATATTTCATTGTACAGATCACCATCTTAGTGAGGCTTCGGCTTTTGTATTTGTTCTTAAACTCCAGTTCCTTTTGTAGTGTGTCACATCACAGCTTCACGCTCCCTACTAATTCAATGTTAAAATATACGTGACATTTATTTTTCAACATTAGACAAAAAAAAACAGCTATACAACATAGCCCTTTGATACCATAGAAAAAGTCCTTCACCAACTTCTGTCACAGAACTTACTTGTTTGATTCGATCTGGATTCACGGTGGTCTGTGGCTGTAAAATGCTAACTGGCTCTGTTTTTGCAATATTCTGAGGCATTTCCCGTATCTTCTCAGCAATAAAGCCATGAACTGCATTCAGAGCTTCAACTGTCCCTTGGATCAAGCAAACCCGCTCTGTTGTACCTGTACAAATATGAACAGTTAAGCTTAATTTGTGTTCCACTGTCAGCAAGTCAATGTCTAGAAAAATTGTACTTCTGAATATAGATATAACATTTTAACATTCCAAATGATTAGCTATACACAATCTGAGAAGAATAAATAAAATGCTCATGTTCAGCAGACTATGCAAGGTTCTACAATGTCAATATGAACCACTGATATTTCGGTACTTTTCAGTTATCGGGGCAACAGTATAAACGTGGTAGCTAGCGCTTGTAATTTTTGCACAGCTGTTATGTTCTGTATGTCTGTTACTATAGAGGGGATTGACAGGAGCTGCCTTAGTTTTCTGTGTTTTTTTTTTTTTTTTGGAAAATAACATTGCAATTATGAAGTGGTTGGCCGACAGACAAGCTAACAAGGCTGGTTAGCAGTGAGGATTCCCAGCACCAGCTAAGCACATTTATGGTGTTGCCCCAATGGAGCCGCATCACTTTCTTTTTTTTTTTAAACAGGAACTTTTTTTAATAGGAACTAGTACCCCCTCATCGCTCTGCAGTTTAAAATAGTTACAGGAAGCTTTAGACGGGGTAGCTGCTTTTGGAAATTCTCCCACAGATGCTAGCCCTGAAGCAGTTTATTTCAAGTGGCAGCTACTGCGTTGATACTGTTACCTTGGCAATGGTAACAACCATTCTTCAGTAACTTAACAGTATGGGATTTTAAGATTTTAGAGTTTAGGAAACATATTATATTATATCTAAACAATTTTTTTTTTTTTTTTTACAGATGGGAGTCGTGATTTGCTGCTAACAGTTACTATAGAGGGCTTGAGAGCAGCTACATCACTTTTCTGTGGGCAATCGATCGTGTTTGAAAACATGTAAAATAAAGGAGTCAGGAATGACAATCATTTTAGACCAAAAAATAATTTATGAGACTATCGCAATTATGAAGTAGTTGGCCAACACACATATGGAAGTTAACAAGGTTGGCAACAAACATACAGACGCTAACAGCGAGGATTCCAAGCAGCAGCTACTGCATTTATAGTGTTGTCCCGATAATGGAAAAGTACAGATATTTCTATAAAATTATTTGCATGTGACCTTTATATAAAACTTAAAAATTGTTTAAAAAAAATCAAAATCCCAACAATTCAGATAGGTGGTACACAATGCAATCTGTATTGCATACAATGGAAATAAATCAAGGGCAATAAACACAAACATTGTGATACAAAAACTGTACTTGCAAATTATGGTAAAAATATTTTTTCCTGGTTAACACATACAAATAAAATAAAACAGCTATAGTCTACAGAATTTCTTCTTATGTGACTATGCTAAAATATTTTAAATACTGGATGAAGAAACAACTGGAACATGTTTTACCATTTTTAATGATAAAAGTGAGGTTAAGTAGGGTTTGGTCTAGGAATTACTAAAAGCTTACCTATTTATTTAAAGTTACAGCTTGATGTAACAGACCAAATGTGTGAATCAGTCAAGTTACAAGAGAATTTAAATGTTGGGACTCACTATAAGCGTATGTACTTGGCAAAGTTACAGCTTGGCTTAAAAGTAAATTAGCACACCATAACGAGGAATAAGTCATGATACAAGAGGATTTAATTCTTGCTAAAGTGAAATGAGAGAATCTATATTTTTAGATGCACCAATGGAAATACCAACTTTTTCTTTTAATACAGAAAAATAACAGTAACATTCCAAATGTATTCACTTACTCCTAAAGGCTTACATAGCTTAGAGACAAGGTCAAATTTAATGTGGAGAGCAAATCAGGTAAAATATTTACAATAAACTATTAACAGTAAATCAATTACATATACAGAGTATATGTTGCTGGCCTTTAGAAACTATAGAGGGAGTTAAAAATAAAACTCAATAAAAATTAATATTTAGTATTTTTTTCATCCTCCCAATCCCTCAGAGAGCATCTGAAATATGCATTGAACATTGGACACATAAATATTCAATGGTTTCAATCAGGATCTCTGGCTCAAAGGTCTTACTCTGTTACTATTAGACTGCACTAAGCGTAACTTTGAGGACAAAAATGACCAAATCTCTCTCTCATATTCATAAGTGTTAAATAGTATAAATGGCAAATGTCTAAAGATAAGGGGCGTTGCTATACATTTAAAATATGAAATTATGTCTAGGCTGATTTACATTGAGAACACCAGTAGCATTATTTCAGTGATGTCTACACAATAGGACGTGTCTACAGTTACTATTTACTTTTCCTATTTCTAAGTCCCCCTAGTTTTACTTCCTTCTAGAATTGCAGCTAAGATATCGGGAAATAAACAAACATTGTTTTTTGGGATGTCACAACTACAGTTATGCCTGCACATGTGATACCATGTGTATTAGGGAGGTATCGTACACAATTAAACACCTAGTGGCTAGTTTCTAATCACATAAGCCATTCCAATCATATTTGGCATATTCTGTGTTTCTGTTTTAACCAGTTAACACCAAAGAATCAGAGTAATAGTGCACAATATAGCTATTAAAGGAAGAATGCTGTTAAATGTTTTATTTAACTGCACTGCTCAAAACTGCAGAAAAGATCAGGACAGAAGTGTCAGCAACAACGAAAGAAGAGTTTTTGTCATGACTGTTTTGCTTCAGATGACTTGGATCAGTACGCACGGATGAAGATGGATGCAGTAAGGACTAGTCAGGGTGATTGTTGACACTGAGTGACTGCCTGTAAAGCACTTTTGCAGAAAATGGCAGGTGAGGCTTCACTGTGGGAGCACTGTCCACTGAAATAAAGCTCCCAACATAGGAGAGTGGACATTTAAGGCAGAATGTAGGGTGATTATGTGAGCAGGTCTGAAACCACTTGCGTAGTACACATAAAAATTACTAGGTGATGGAAATCCTTAAACCCTCATCACAGTGCAGTTTTATTAATAAGTCCAATAGCCATAGAAAAAGAAAAATTAATGAGACTGCCAAAAGCAAAGCTAGATAATAGTGTTATTTTTATTCACTAAGTGTGAAAGCAAGTCTAACTTATAATCTTTATTCAACTCCTGATGCAAAGTAAAACTAATATAATTATTTAAAAATGTTTTCCGGGTTTCTTAGGCATTGCATGCCCTCAAAAGATGCTAAATTGCTCCTTCTGCATATTTTATAGTAGCCATAATTGCAGTCTATAGGCTGCATTCACATTGTGTACAATATATGTTTTGCTGTGCTCATTAGCATGCCAAATGTGAGGTACATTTTGCTCCTGCTAACCCAAAAAAGTGTACAGAGACAGAACAAGAATGGAAATCCTATTAAACAATAATGTTATTTAAAAAAACACTTTTTTTTTCTTTAAATGTCATACACTGGTAATACAACATGGTAAGATAGGATACTCTAATTTGGACTGTCAGCCTATGCCCTCACTGCCATACAACTCTGCCCCAGCTACCACACCACCACTGGTAAATACAACTTCCCAACATTCTTGCATGGTGGACCGCCAAATTAATGCATGGATGGCATAAAGCAAACCAACTTGACAATATTAGAAAACTGTCTCTTATAGCATCAATGAAAGCACAGACTTCTACCAAAACAAAATGCAGTAGATAAGAAGGCAGTCTAGATGCTAAAACAGATTACTAATATGGAACAAACTGACTAAAAGTAGCTGATATATATCATTTATTACAAAGACTGACAGGTATTTAACATTTCTGCAGGTTTGCAAATGATTTTATAAGTGCTTAAATATGCTAATCCTAATAATTTAAGAGTAAAAAATTAAGTTTATTTGAGCAAGTTACAGAACACATGATGGTTTTAAACAATGATAGTTAACCAAACATCAGGGTTCAACCAGCAGAACTAGAGATTAAATAAGTTTACTGGAGGAACCATTATCTGAATGGCCTGAATATGATGTTTCCTGTTATAAATACATTACTGCTATGCTTTCATTGCTGTGGCTCTATCATTTCTTATTTTTTTTTCTAATGAGGCAGTAGGCTGTGATAAATCTGATTCTCCTGCTGAAGGTAAATCTCATACTCTAAATTACATGCAAAGACTTTTTGTTAATGGTTGCCATTTACTTGGAGTGAGATTTCGTTGTTTTAACTCAATTAAGATATTTTGTATTTTGTTAATGCACACACTTTTCCATCACGAGGGATCACTACCTGTCCCTAACATTGACTGAAACCATGTCTCATTGCTTTTGTCAAATTCATATGCATACATAGTTGCTCACAGGTCATTAGACATTCCCTCATCATTGAAATATCTGTTTGATCCAATTCAGTATTTTTAAACCACTTCCCAGTCGGATACACACATCTTAAGTAGCGGACTAACAAGAAAGGCTTCTAAAGAAGTTAGCAGCCACACCTGTGAAAAGGGGTGTCATCATACAAAAACTTACTAGCATAAGGGATATTTTCCAGCATTTTAAGGCAGATATGACTGCCCTTCTTTTAGATCCCAGAAACAAAACTAATAATTCATATAAATGTTAATAATTTGCAGAATGCTTTCCTCTTCTGTTTAGATCACACCGTTTGGGAATGCTTGTGTTACACGGAGTGTATTTTTGCTCAATATATGCTAGGAACTGTTATATTTTTAATGTTTATCACGTCACAGTACTTCTCTCAAAATTGATTTTTCAATAAAGTTTTGCTCATAAACAAAGAAATATAGAAGGACTGATTTATTATCCAATGCCTACCATGCCTCTGGAGTAAACTGCCCCTTACAAGTTAAGCAGAGTGACACTCTATCTAGCATCTTTTATAAATCATCCGAATGATTGGATGGGCACTTGTAAATTCATCCCTGGCCTGACCTGCTTCACATTTTTGAAACAGGAATAAAATCATGAAGTTGGGCTTTGGCAAGACATGAACAGTCTCACAATTTACTTGTTTTGTAATTCCTATGACAGAAAAAATATTGACAGCAATCAAAGTTGGCTTTCAACTGTTTCCTTCAGCAACACATTAGTTGAGGTAAACATTTTAGAGCATTTCCCTTTACAAACAATTTATGTGCAGCAATTTTTATTATTATTTTTTTTTAATTTGTGTTTTTCTTTCCTCCATAGATAAAACTGAAGTGTAACTTGTAAGATGAAGTATACAAATACTTTTATTACATTTATACTGAATTTTAAATATTTTGATTATATCTAAACTTCTCTAACTTCCACTCGTAGTGACTTCTCTCCCTCACACTTTCATTTGAAATGTCTTCCCTTCTGGTGTCCATCATTTCCAAGTTTTTTTTTTTAACCCTTTTTTAAGAAGATGAGATACTAGCTTCTTATGTCATTTAATTGTGGTGGTATTTTAACCGTGTCACAATGTTTGCAATGTCTGTGTTATGTCTTGTCACAAGACTGACAACACACTAAAGACTATAGGAGTGTTATGCCTGCCAGCCAGACATATGCAGAGTAGTCTGTTGCAAATGTGAACTGCAAATCCCTACATAAAAAACATACATTTATAAAAGATACCTATATACACATAATTACTGACCCACAAGTCAGATGAAGGCAACAGATGGGAAAAAGTCAAGGTTCTGAAAACAGTGTCAGGAAGTAAAGATCACATCAGAAAACAGCAATTAAACAGGGCTGTGCCCCTGCTAATGCAAGGGTCTGAGTGGCATAAAACAGAGCAATTGACATCAGAGGACAGCATGTTGTGGCAGAAAAAAAGACCAAGAATGAGATGATGTCACTAAATAAGAAGCCCAGTTGTTTAAGCACAGTAACAGATGTCCCTGAAAACCAAATATTCAGCCTTTGAAGCAAGTAGCTCTTAGATTAATATTTGTTATATACATTTCAGTTATTTATCCACCACCTTATCTCAACCAGAAATGAAAATGCATTTACTAAAGTTAGAAAATGCAAATGTTTCAGCTGATGGGCAGCAGATACCGGATGGTGAAATACTACATCTTAGGAAGGAAAGAGAAAGGTAAGTTAGGGGTCACAGTAGATAACGGAAAAGAAGAGGTAGACTTTGATGACAGAGGTGAGGTTGTAGAAAAGAGCAGAAAATGAGGATGGGGTTAGAATTACAAGGATAAGTAGGCGAATATTAGGCAAGCTGATTACTACAGTTAGTATGAAATTTCAGAGCACTGTTTTTTTTTTTTTTGGTCAATGTCATTTTAACTTGCCCGAGAATGAGAACATATACAATGAAATGGTGGCCTGCATCAATTGGTCAATGTCATTTTAACTTGCCCGAGAATGAGAACATATACAATGAAATGGTGGCCTGCATCAATTGGTAAATGTCATTTTAACTTGCCCGAGAATGAGAACATATACAATGAAATGGTGGCCTGCATCATATTGGGCAGGACAGTCTACACTATTTTTTTTTAGGGAACAAGACAAAAGTAATCTGAATGGTATAGGTTCCTTAGGTAGCAGTCAGCAACAGTGGGAGTCGTAAAGAGTGAAAAAAGGTCCCCCAGACATATGACTTGCAACCTTGATTAACATTGGTGGATTTACCGAGGGGGCTAAGGAAGCTAAAGCTCTCCCATTAGCAGTACCAGCAGCAGGGTTATGACAAAAGCCATTTTTCAGTCTTGATTTGGTTCCATCCAAATAAAGACTAAAAATCAAAATATTACCCTACAGCCAAAAGCTGTTGTGGGCTGAGCCAGATCCTCCACTAGACAACAGTGGCTACAGGGCCCACTGGCCAGCAGACTTCAACACATATTTAAAAATATATATATTTCTTAACACTGCGGCGTATTAGGCTTATTGCAGATTTCTTTCACTAAATGGTTGAGAGGTATGCAAACCTCTCAAAGTTCAGATTTTTGCCTCATATTTTTGGCCTATTCCTGATAAAATGTTTTCTGGTAAAGCACTGAGGACTGAAATAACTAAATAAATGCCGTAAATTTGAGTTTCATACTTTATTTCCTTCAAAAAAATACATGCTAACACAAATCCTGTCATCTTAGCAACTTTCCAAGTTAAAAAGGGAATATTTAAACG
Organism: Protopterus annectens; assembly: GCF_019279795.1. Lineage (NCBI taxonomy): Eukaryota > Metazoa > Chordata > Ceratodontiformes > Protopteridae > Protopterus > Protopterus annectens. The sequence goes on along the minus strand of NC_056733.1, from coordinate 1,924,385,240 downwards.
TTATCACTGTTTTTGGGCCATTGTATCCCCATTATTTTAGGCATTGTCCAGATTTCTTGTACTAAGAAGTTGAGATGTATGGTATGTAATGCCCTAGTTGGGGAGGGCAGGTTCCTCAATTAACCTGATCAGACTTGACCCTGTAACTTGGTTACAGGAGACAACAGCCTGAATCCTCTACACCAACTACCACACTGCTGATAGAACTGTGAGTTTGAGTTTCAGTACATTTTTAGGGAATTATGAGTTTCAGTGCATTTTAATGGAATTGTGAGTTTCAAGAGAAGAGAGGTTTACTGTTCCTCATGCCAAGTCTGCTTTCAATGTGCAACTAATGGTTTTGTTTAGCAAATGGCAATCACTGTTTGTGCTACAGAATTTAAAACAGTGTTAGTACAATAATTGTGTTTGGTGCAGAAGGCTGTGGATTCTACTTACACACCATGTATATGGAGTGCAGATACTGAAGTGCTCTTTTGATTGCTGATTATCTGATGTATTTTAAGGGTGGAATGGGGGTTCTGCACTCCTGAGTGTGTCCTTCATTGTATGTCTAGTAACTATGAACTTGTTGCTGGCTTGTCAGTCAATCTCCACTGCAATATTACCAGCTTACCAATTTATTTTAATGCAACATAGACAATTAATTATTCAAGGGCAGGAGCTGAATTTGTAGATGAACCACTGAACTGTAAAGTTGTTTACCAGTAGCAACATCTTCATTAGTTACAAATCTCTTTAATCTGGAATTATTCAGATGACTTCTTCTGCAGATTTACTTGTGGTTAAAATTTTCTGAAATGGTTAGTTTTGCTAATATCAGTTTATACATTTTGTTTCATTGGTTACTGGAATAATGTTCAAAACTACAAATTTAAAGCACATTCTAAAAAGTGGTGCTGTACTGTACAAGGAATATAATTTAATACAATAAAGAACGTGAACTGGGGAGAAATAGCCAAGTAGTGGAACACTAGAATGGCTGGGGAGGGGGCTGCTGCAGGGGAGGAAGGGGGTTGCTGTAGGAGAGCCTGCTCTGGGGGGACCCAATCTATTATCCTGCCTAGGGCCCCATTTGACCATGATCCGGCTCTGGTTGTGGGCCAAACTATAATCTTGAATAAAGCCGCATTGTACGTAACATATGCTCGAGCGGTCTAAAGTCAGAAAAAGCCAAGGTGAGTCATTTTGGGAGTTTCCATGTTGTGGGTTGCAGGAGGTAAGTTTTTATTATTTTCCTTAATCCTGACAGGATCAAAGCAGATACTGGTGGAAGCGCATACCTCTTGCCATCTTTGCTCAAGACTTGGTCAAAACCAAAAAATAACCTTCATTTTAAAGACTATTGATTTGGGAGATTAGAGTAGGATTAATGTTGCAATCTCTTAGCCATAAGGCCATCCTTTATTGAGATTGTAAAGAGCACCAATTGACCTGAGAAAATAGATGAACATTTATATAAAAGAGCTTAAGAAGATCCTAATTTTTACAATCCTAACACATTTGTTTACGAATGGAAAAAATACACTACATCAACTGAAGTTCCATTTATGTGAAAGAGGAATGTAGTACTTACTTGTTTTTTTTGTATAAGTAGTTAAGATTTCTTCAACCGTTCTTTCAAATTACTTTTTATTTAGTTGTCTTAATGAAGTAGTTTTATAAGACAGCATGTTAAAGTATTTTGTTTTCGCACATAGTTAACTGTTTATACATTTATCAGTTAATACATATCAGAAATAAAAAATATTAAGATATGTTGGAGTAACGGACTTCAAATCTTGTTTGCTATATATCACACATTTTAGCACAGTTAAGTGTTCATAGGTAGGTTCTAGGCTATCGGCTCTGGGGCCTATACAAGCCCAGCCAAAAAGGTATCCTGGCTTTTGCCACTCAAGAAAATTATTTTCCTGTGCCACTGTCAAGCAAAGCCACAGAGGTGATCCCCGGGGTGAATTACCTATTTCCCATCCAATCATCAAGATTTTTCTTGAAGAATGCTAATGAGGAGCGATATAGCTAGGTAGTTTATTCCAGAGTATGGGAAGTCTCTGGGACAGGAATCTATCCCTCCGGCATGTTCTGTTTATTGTGGTGACAAGGTTTAGGTCCCTAGAGCATGTAGCTTGGAGGGATTGGGATTTCTTTAAGTGGAGCATGTCCAACAGCTCTGGGTTTGACATAGCTTTGTATGTTAGGCAGAGATCACCTCTGAGTAGGTGATATGCGACGGAGTAAAGCTGGAGACGGTCTGCGTAGGGCATCTGTTTGAGGCAGGTAATCCTCTTTGTGAGGTATTTCTGTGGCCTTTCCAGTTGTTGTAGATGTCTTGTGAGGTACATACCAAAAGGGGCATTGTACTCTATAATGGGTCTAATGAGTGATGAGTACAGGGGAACAATGACCTCTTTTTCTGGATGAGAAACCTTTTGTGATGAGGTGTGCCATGTAGAAGGATTTCCTGACTACTGTGGCGATGTGATTATCAAAGGAGAGACTACTGTCCACCTGTGTCCCAAGGTCTCTTATCACACTTTCGGTGTTAAGTATACTACCGCCTATGTTGTAGTTCATGGGTACAGAGCTTTACCAAAGGGGATGACAATGCACGTTTTGGCATTGAGCTTGAGGCCATGGCTTTGACACCAGGCATCTGTCTCAGTGAGGCCCTTTTGCAGGATATCCACATCGTTAGGAGTTTCGATTATGGCTCCTAGTTTGCAGTCATCTGTGAACTTCATTAGCCAAAGACCTTCTGTGTTAGCCTGTACTTCAGAGAAGTAGATACCAAACAGGAGAGGACCCAGGACTGAAACATGTGGTACTCCACTTGTCACTGGTCTGAAGTCGGATTTGGAGTCTGCTACTTTCACAGTGTGGGTTCTGTCAGTGAGCCAGTTGGCAACCCATCTTGTGACATTGGGATTTATACCTAGTTTAGTGAGTTTATCTATAATTCCATAGTGGGGAATGGTGTCAAAAGCCTTGGCAAGATCTAGATAGGCTGTGTGAACCACCTTACCCTTGTCTTCGGCTTTGTTGACTGCTTCAAAGATGTCGATCAGGTTTAGGAGACATGATCTGCCTTTTACAAACCCGAACTGGGTGGGATCCAGAGTTTGGAGATTACCAATGTCTTTGTTTATAAGTTCCATGATGATACATTCCATGGCCTTGCAGGCCAGGGTTGTCAGGCTAACAGGGCGGTAGTTCCCGGAGTCCATGGTGGCTCCCCCCTTGTGGAGTGGGATAACCGTTGCTGTGTGCCATTCCATTCAGCAGGCACAAAGCCTGAGGTGAGGCTATGATTGAACATGGTACTTAGGTGGGGTGCCAGTTCGTTCTGTACTTCGTGTAGAACGCAGCCTGGGATGTTGCCTGGTCCCATGGATGCTGTGTTCTTGGCTTTGGAGAGTGTGGTTTTTACCTGTTCAGCTGTGATTACAGGAACTTTGCATTCTTCCGGTATAGATATGGGCTCTTTAGGGGGTGAGAGGGGGGTAAATTTAGCACTGAACCTATCTGCGAGGATGTTGGCAATATCATTTGGGTCTGTATATTTAGTGCCATTGTGCTGTATCTCAGAGCAGATCTGAGTGTTGCCATTCAGATTCTTGACATAGCTATAGAATGCTTTGTGGTTGTCTTTAGAATTAGTGGCGATTTTGTTTTTGTAACTAGCTTTGGAGGATTTTATCAGGGATCGCAGCTTCTTACTGAGGCTGACCAGGGAGCTCCTCCACTCGTTGGATTTTACTCTCTTTTGCAACAGTTTCTTCCTTCTGTTGTACAGTTTGTTTATGGCAGAGAACCACCAGATTGGCTTCCTTTTTTTGGAGGATGGCGTCTTGGTTCTGTTTGGGATAGCATGATCCATGCACTCATGTAAGTGCTTATAAAGTGCAATTGTGTAGGATTCAGTAGTCGTAACTGTATTGTCCATCTGCATGGGTGTCAGGAAGTTCACCACTTCTGTCTTAAGAAGCATGAAGTTGGCTTTGGAGAAATTTTTTACCATGGTTTCCTTAATGGGGGGTGGAAGCAGGATGTGGATATCTAGGGTAATTAGCTTATGGTCGGATCGGACCAATGAGGCATTGACTTCAGGTGTGGAACACAGGTCACTCATATTGGTAATGCCTAGATCTAGGATATTGTTGCCCCTGGTGGGGGTGTGAATAAGGTGATCCAGGGCATTGGAGTTTATGAATTCCAGAAAGCGTTGAGCGAAGGAGTTGGTACATGAGTATTTTTCCCAGTTAATGGTGGGGTAGTTGAAATCGCCCATTATTAGGGTGTTTGATTGAACCCTAATATTTTCTAGTACATCAAGAAAAGAGGAGTGGGAATCCTGGGGCATGGTGGGTGATCTGTAGCAAGCTACAATTTGGATTGCAGTTTTGCCCAGAGTTAGTTGCACTTGGATAACCTCGGCTGCATTATGCTGAGCAACTAGCCTGGAGGTGTAGATATCCTTAATGAATATGGACACACCTCCACCTTTGGTGTTCCGGTCCAGGTTACATGGCCGAAAAGTGTGGTATGAGTTATAGCCTGGTAGTGCAGGGGTACTCTCTGGAGCCTTGAACCAGGTCTCAGTCACTGCACAGATATCAATGTTCTCCATTTTAAGGAGTGCCTCGAGTGAGTGCATTTTGAGATTTAGACTTCTGGCATTGAGTAGCATCACCCTCAGTTTTTGCTTGCCTTTTCCTGTTACGGTGGTGAGTTTGTCATTTGAACTTTGCCTAAAAAAGGCACTATAGGGGCGGCAAGAACCTTAGCCAGTATCCGGAATCCCAGGGGTGACAGGTGCAGGCCATCTCTGGCAAAGCATCGTGGTCGGTCGACCATGCCCTCCCAGGCAGACAGATACTGGATCCCTTTAGAATGGCACCAGAAGCTTAGCCAATTGTTGAAGTCATTTTGTCCTTGTACTGCGGCATCATTCTGGGTGATGGCAGAATGCTACTCAGGGCTAGGGTCATACCTGCCTGGACTACAAGATCGGAGAGCTCCTCCATGTCCCTTTTCATGTAGTCCAAAGAGGTACGTCGCAGGTCATTCACACAAACATGGACAATGACACAGTCACATTTGTACTTGTTGTGGAGTGACCTGAGTGTGTGGGTTATGTGGCGGATCCTGGCACCCGACAGGCAGCTGACAGTACCCTTCTCCTTGTTTAGCCTGGTGAGTGGGACATCAGTGTGCCTGACTATAGAGTCACCTATGACTAGTGTGTTGGGTATGTTGTTTTGCTTTATTGGCTGTGGTTGAGTGGCCCACTGAGTCTGCGGGCTATGTGCCATTTGGGTTGTGTTGGGGGGGGGTTGCTTGCATTTCTGCTTTGGAGGTCTCTGTTGCTTGAGCAGATTATTATTGAGAGCCTCTGCTAATGTTTTTGTGTTTCTATGTGTGGATTTTGGTGGTGTAGATTTAGTCAGACTATGTGATGAGTGTGGTGTGGTGCATGTGTTTACCTTCTCCTCTTGACTGTCAAGTTCACTCTTGACTGGAGAGAGCTTTTCCTCCAGTTTGGCTAGATAAGTGCATCTCTCACAGGTTGTAGTGTTGGGTGATAGGACGAGAGGGTTGTCTGTGTACATGAGGCAATTTCTACATTGCCCCAAGATGCCCAGATTCATCAGATAGACAGGAGAGAACACTGGGAGCTGACCCTTGGACATGCCTGAATAAAAAAACTATTTTCCTCTAGATAAGTGAGGAAAGTGAGTACAAGAGCTGTTTTTCTCTAAGCAAGTGAGGAAAGTAAGTACCAAAACTGTTTTCCTCTAGGTAATGAGGAAGGTTGAGTGCTGTAGTAATTAGTAGGTTATTCAGTGCTTACAAGTTCTGAACAAGTGCTGATCACGAATACGCAAATTCAAGTGCTAAATGTAAGAATCTGTATCTGGACTAAACTGGTTACAGGAAAGGGGGGAAACAAGTGCAAATGTGGGCTTTTAAATCAGAAAGTTGAGAGGGGTGGAAAAACTGCCCAAACGGCCAATAACTACAATTTCTGGGCCAGAACCACTCCTTATGCGGTAGATAGGTTACCTAGTGCTTACCACTCCCACTGATAAGCTAGAAGGCTTCCCTCCAACACAGAAAGGTTGGGGGGGGGGGGCTCAGAAGCTTACATACAGTCCTGGATACAGCAAATCTGAATCTGGACTACACTAGTTACAGGAAAGGTTTTTTTTTTTTTTTTAATATATATACAGAAAAGTAGCTAAAACAGCAGTCAAAACAATTCAAATACAGTGCAAGCTAGCACACTTGAGTATGTAGCAATGTTAGACCAAACAGTTTAAAAATGCAATTAAATTAAAAATGACTAAAACAATGCAGAAGGAGTCTATTAGGTAGAATGAGGTAAAGAGATGGGACTGGGGGAAGTGTCCAAGATCAAATCTACAGTGGGGGCGGGCAACTGCAAAAACTCCAAATTTAAACAACACAGGAATAGGGAGGGTGGGTATGGAAAAACCAACACCTTCAGCAGAGATCTGAAAAACTATACAGTGAAGCAAAAATAACAGTGCACAACTCTGAAGTCAGCCAGCAATGATATAAAATTAGTCAAACAACAATTACCAGTACACAACTCTGAAGTGCCAGAAAAATATACTCAGCTCTGTATATCTCCAGATAGTTTGAAGAACACACTTTCAGGACACAGGAAGGCTCCAACAATGATATGCCAGTATTTTGGGTTTTTTGTTTGATCTTCAACTTGCTCAAGCTGTCTTTTATTAAGTAGTCGGAATGGAAATTTGAGCTGACAGAAAAAAAAAACTTCCTCGGACGTGTGCCTTTTCTCTAAGTGCATTATGGGAACACTAGAAGCAGGTCTGTTGAGGCAACTAGTACTGAAGTGACTGACAGCCTCACTGGGTCTTCTAATTTAATAAGTTACTTGTGTACTGTGCTGTGTTCATTGAACATGAATTACTTGTGTTAATATTGTGTGTGTCAGTATACAACAGAGTTTAAGGTTGTGCTGTAGCAACCTGTTTAAGCTCTTTGTTTCATAGCTTCACTCCATTTGAAAATAGGGTTGCCACCTTTTCAAATGCCCAAAGTGGGAATTTTTTGTGTAGAAACGTGATATTTTGCAGAACAAAACATATCCACTGTCAGTGAAAAGTACAGAACTTCACTTTTTTTGCACAAATAAAAGCTTGTTCTTATAGCATGTGAGTTCCTTATGCTATTTCATATAACATTTCGATGTTTCAGACACAGAATAACTGTTTTATGAAACTGTCAAAGAAAGCTTAGGAAATGTTTTTTGTCCTAAATCTCAGGACATTTGCAATTTTTAGTTTTTTTCGCAGAACACAGCTGCCTAAACAGGGACTGACTGTCCTTCACAAACATGGGCAGTTGGTAACCCTATCTGCAAATGATGCAACTCCTGTGCTCGTTTGTTGCATTAACAAGACATTGATGTCTACTTGGCTTAACCTGCTTAATATATGAATGAGTGACAGTTCAGCTCTGTTAGTTACCCCCACAATTCTAGATGTGTGCATTCTTATTTTAGGTTATAATGTTTCTATTTGTTTTGGCCATGTTTCTTTCCATTTATTTGGCTCCTATCCATCAAATAGTCAGAGGCATCTTGTAAATGCTTGCCCTCCCCCCCCCAAGCCTTAGTATACTCCTTTAAATAATCTTTTAATCTTTGGGTGTCAAAAACATGGCAGATATATTTGAGAAACATGTCTGGTTAAAAAGGCCCCTTCGGTCATTAGTCTACTGTATACCTATAAACCATGAGGTCCAAGTTCCAAAATCAAGGGCATTTTTTAAATTTACTTTTGTTACCTTAGAGAGGTTATACAACAGCTGGTTTTGCATCAACATAGATTTTTCTAACAACTTTGTTGTTCTTTTTCCTTTGGCTTTTCCCAGTTAGGGGTCGCCGCAGCAGAACTCCAGTCCGCTAATGACTGGTAGTAGATTTTTACGGTGCCGAGGTGCCAGCTCAACACCCAACCTTCAACGAAGGCACGCCCATTCACGCATGCCTTTTGAATGCCACTTGACCATGGGGAGGACATGCAGACTCCACACAGAAGGCACTCCAGCAGGGAATCGAACGGGAGAACCTCTTGCTGTGAGGTGACAACGCTACCGCTGCACCACCGAAGTATAACATTTTAATGTCTTGTTTTATTGACTGCCTGGTAATCCTCCATGTTTCAACAGAATACTGAAAATGTTATGAAAAATGGGACACATTATCAGACAAATTCAAGGATGTTCACAAAATCAGGGACAGTCGACAACTACATGGGAGGGTCCTAAGTATGGGGATGCCTATGGATGACATGATTGGCCCTTACGTTTCCTGTTGTAATTCTGGCTTTGGAGAACTAATGTGTAGTCTGGAAATGCAAGTTGTACTGTTTCTCTGAAAAAAAAAATACATTAATGTAATCACAAACTTTTATTCTAACAGAATCATTCCAGATACTGTGAGTGTGGAATAGGTATGGATGCTGTCTGTTGATAAAACTGCAGTTCTGGCTTTGCAGGCCTAATGGGTATTTTGGTGAAGAAAGGTGGAAATGTAGCTATTGATACTATTTCTGTGAAGCAAAACTACATTAAAGCAACCATTATTTAACTTTCTTGGCAGGGTCAGACTAGATAGTATGGGTAGGTTCTGGATATATAGGGGATATATGTGGATAAAAATGGTATAAAATGGTTGGTTTAGCTGTTTACTTTTGTAATTCTAACTTTGTAGGACTAATGCCCATTTGGGCCAAGTAAGATGGAATACAAGCTGTGACTCTTGCTTCGGTGAAACAAAAATACATAAAGTGATAACATTTATGTATTTATTTTTATCCTGAGCAGTTCAAACCAGATACTGTTGGTCAGGCAATGGATAAGGGGGCTGTCTGTGAACGAAATAATTGGCTTTGTTTGCTGTTGTACTTATAAGAAATAATGGGAGGGTGAAATAAACCGGAATACAGGCTGAGACTACTACTACTATGAAGTAAAAATACATTATCTAACCACATTTTTGTATCCTGGCAGAATTAAACCAGATATAGTTGAGTAGTAAATGGTTATGGGCACTGTTGTTTTTCTTTTTTTTTTTAGCATCTTTATTGAAATATCACTAAAGACATAAGTAAGCATACATTTATATAAAAGAAAACAAACCATATTAACATTCTCAGCTGCACGCATTATACATCACATGTATTCTTTTTGTATGATTAGCATCAATCCAGCATTATATAAACTTCACTCCTCCTCCATAACATTATTCTGTTTGGAATGTAACCACAATTTCCATTTTTTTCTATCCTACCCTTTTCTAAAGATCTCACTTCCAGTGCTTTTTTCTCTGTTACAATAATCAGTACTTAGAGTTGGTTTAGACTTCGATTTCCATGTTGTAGTAACGGCTTTATGACAGCCATGTTGTAGTAACGGCTTTATGACAGCCACCAGAATTAAAGTTAACAAGGCTTTACTATAGCTAAGCAATACAGATCCTGAAAAAAAAAATCTATAGTTACACCCATTTGCTCACCCAATATTTCTGACAGAGTACTATGTAAGAATTAAATTCTGGCAACTCTTTACACTCTCAAAACATATGGCCCCAGTAACCTCTTTCTACCCCTTCACACCTCCAATATTTGCAATCAACCTGAGGAAAAATTCTTTGGAGTCTTTTTGGGGTATAAAAATGCCTATGCAAACACTTCTAACCAAAAATCCTAAATCTTCTAGACTTTGTTGCATATTTGGGAGCCTTACTTTTGTCTTCCCATTGTTTCCTTGTGAATTGCTTATTCAATCTCACTTCCCAATCTTTCTAACCTTCTCTCACTGAATTCTGTGGTTATCGTAAAATATTTCATATGCCCTGCTAATTATCCCTTTTTTAACAGCAGTTTGTATTCTAAAGTCAACTAAAAACTCTTACCAGAGTAGGTCTTTCATTTAGAATTAACAATCCCTTTCTCTTTGCCTACAAAACAAATGTCTTTCGGATTTTCCCAGTTAGGGGTCGCCACAACGGAACTCCGGTCCGCTAATGATTGGCAGTGGATTTTTTCACAGTGCCAAATTGCCAGCCCGATGTCCAACTTTCAAAGAAGGCACACCCATTCACACACGCACCTACCTGCATGTCTTTAATCCCTGAAAGTGAATGCAGTATCTAGTCTGCAGTCCAAACATCTTCTTGGTGTCTTCCCATTGTATTACCATACCCTCTCTAGTTATTTGTTCCCAATACCTTGGTTAAGTTGCCATTTTTCCAGTAAATTCCAGCCTCCTCCTGCCTCCTCTATACCCCTAACTGCAGTCATCCCTATTGGCAAAATCTTCTTTCTCCATTCTGAGGTTGTCTTAGTTCTTTTCTACAACACTTCAAAAACATGCAATAACAAGGACTGGGGACTATAAATTGGATAGACGTGAGTATATGGATATGTAAGATGAAAGAAAGACCTAACAACATACTTCTGTTTCTCCCTTTGCCTTGTAAACTTTGCGGATAGCAGTGGTTGTCGATAGGTCACTCAAGAAATCAGACTGGACTCATAAGAGAGAAAGTGAGCAAATTATCTTTCAAAAACAAAACAAAAATACATCACAGGGCATCTAGACTTGAGGTTTCTTGGGTCTTGGCAACACCCACAACCCCAGATGTATAAGAGGATTTTGACACAGACTTAAAAGGGGAGACTCAACCTCTTCACTGGGTCTCAGTCTAAAACCAGCCATGCCCAAGTTTGTACTCAGAAAGGTGCATTACAAGTTACGTGGGGGCTGGAGACAGTGTGATCATTTTTTTCCTTAATTGTCTCACTGTCAGAACTGAGAGTCTTGCACAGAAAGTTACTATAGCTTATCTAGAGAAAGCGTACCATGTAGGAGAAACACATATGTATACAGATGGCAATCCTTTGGTGGTACAGATTAGTAGGCATGCTGTTTATATGAATAAAGTACAGTTGTGTACACTTACCATAAATGTAGATGTTCGAGTGTATTCACTGTTGCAGTCATTACATTTGGGTAATCTGCTGTCAGGTTGCCCTCAGTCGGCCTGAATAACAAAGTCTTGGGTTCTGCATCAGTTGCCATCTCCTCTTCCATGACGTCAGGGGTATAAAACATGCAGCTGACGCCATTTGCCCCAGATGTCAGGTGTCCTCCCAAATGGGGAGCAAAAAAAAAATATATATATATATATATATATATATATATATATATATATATATATACACAATATATAAAAACAGAACTATATATGCAAATGCACCCCAAAGGCTTTAGAATATGGTGAAGGAAAGAGAAGTTACAGAAAAGGGGGATGGCGGGTGGGTAACCCGGACTGCCACAGTGAATACACTCGAACATCTACATTTATGGTAAGTGTACACAACTGTACTATGTTCTTCATGTTTCACTGTTGCAGTCATTACATTTGGGTAGAATCCCAAAGCTATGGATGGGAGGATGGAACTAGATAGCATTAGGAGCGGCTATAAGGCCCTGCAGAACTGCAGTGGCAAAGCCTGCCCTGGATTTGGAGAAGAAAGGCAAATGATAATGCTTTGTGAAGGTATGAACCGAGCTCCAAGTAGCAGCTTCTAGAATGTCTTTGGTTGGAACTCCTCTGTGAAAAGCTGCTGAGGTAGAGACAGCCCTGGTGGAATGTGACCTGATCCCCTTGGGCACAGGTTTAACATGGTGCAAGTAGCAGAAACGAATGCAGTGGCTTATCCACTTAGAAATAGTCTGCTTTGATATAGCCTTCTCCTCTGATCCTGCAGCAAATGCCACCAGTAGTTGCTCAGACTTTCTCAGAGATTTGGTCCTGTTTAAGTAGAATCTTAGTTGTCTGTGTACATCCAATGAATGCAGAATCCGCTCCTCCTTGTTCTGCAGATTTGAGTAAAAAGTTGGCAAGTGAATTGTTTGGTTAAGAGCCACATTGGATACCACCTTAGGCATTTTAGGGTAGGGATGTTATTTCCTGGGGGGATATATGCACAGATGATGTTTATTGATTTAAAAGAAGGATTAGTCCTGAGGGACACCCTGTCCGGGTAAAATGTAATAAAAGGCTCCACAGCCATGAGAGCCTGTAGTTCTGAAACCCTTCTTGCTGAAGTGATTGCCAATAGGTAAGCTGTTTTCCAAGATAAAAATTTTGTATCTGCAGTAGCTTCTGGTTCAAAAGGAGGCAGGGTGAGTTTTTCCAGCACAAAATTGAGGTCCCATGCAGGAGTTGGTGATCTTCTGGGAGGCTGTAGATTTTTGGCCCCTCTAAGATACTGTTTAAGCAGATGATGAGAAAAGAGGGGAGGCTCCGTGCTGTAATGGGCCGAGATGGCAAAGGCATGGATTTTTATTGAAGAAAAAGGCCCTTGTCAAGCATCTCAGTCAAATATTGTAAAATCTGAGGGATATTTGGCTTTGCTGTGTCCATTCCTTGTGCTTGGTTCCAAGCACAGAATCTCTTCCATTTATCAGCATAAGATTTTGTAGTACTAGGCCTTCTGGCTTCCAAAATGACATCCATCACAGATTTACTGAGAGGTGGTGTTTGAATAATTAAATGATCAGCCATCCTGCCAGGTTCAGAGTTTGGAGCTGAGTGTGCAGAATTTGATTGTTCTGCTGAGACAGTAGATGAGGTATTTCAGGCAAGTACCAAGGAGGGAGTTGAGACATATTCCTTAGAATTGGGTACCAATGCTGGCGAGGCCAGTCTGGAGCAATTAGGATCAATTTTGTTTTTTCTTGTCTGACCTTTAATAAGACCTTGGAGAGAAGAGGCAGTAGTGGAAAGGCACAGACTGATAGGTTTTTCCAACTGAAGGATAGGGCATCCACTTTTCATGCTTGCCTGTGATAAGTCCTTGTGCAGAATTTGTCCAGTTGATAGGTTTGGGGAGAAGCAAATAGATCTATGTCTGGGCTCGCCCATTTCTGTGTCACCATGCTAAAGATTTGTGGGTCCAGTTTCCACTCGTGCGGGTCCATAAGATTTCTGCTTAGGTCGTCTTCCAGAGTATTTTGTTTTCCTGGCAGGAATTGAGCTTGAAGATGTACTTGGTAAGTCAAAGCTGTGTTTCACAATGCCATGGCTAGTCTGCAAAGGGGGTAGGAATGTGCACCCCCTGCTTGTTTATGTACCACATAACCGTGGTGTTATCCGTCTTTATCAGTAGTTGTCCTGGATGAAGTAAGTCCTTGAAGGCTGTCAGAGCATTCTGAACAGCTAGCATCTCTTTCTGGTTGATATGCAGATGCATTTTTTTTTTTTGGGCTCCATTTGCCCTGAATGCATCTCCCCGCCAGGTGGGCCCCCCAAGCATAGTCTGATGCGTCTGTAGTTAGGGTTTGGGTGACAGGGGGTAGAGTGAATGACAGTCCCTTATTTTGGTAACATGTCTCTTCCCACCAAAGGAACTCCGGTTGTAGGCAGGGAATGAGAAGAATCATTGTTTCCAGACTGTGACAATGTTGCCTCCATAAACTTTTTAGATACCATTGAAGTTTCCTCATATGCAGTTTTGCATATGGAATTAGTAGAATGCAGGATGCCATGAACCCCAAAGCCTGCAGAATTTGTCTTGCAGATAACTGGGTTTTTGTTGCCATCTGTTTGAAGTATGTTGTCAGTTGCCTTTGTTTGTCTGGCGTAAGGTAAGCCATCTGAGCAGTTGTATTCAAGCTTGCACCCAGGAATGTAATTATTTGAGAGGGTACCAATTTGGATTTCTTTTCATTTATTGTGTACCCTAGCCATGTTAGAGGCCTTTTTACAAATGCCAAATGTTGAAGAAGAGTGTCTTTGTCCTCTGCTTGAATGAGACAGTCGTCCAGATAAGGATAAATTTGTATGCTTCTTTGTCTGCAGAATGCAATTACTGGTGCCAGGCACTTTGTAAAGACCCTGGGCAGTAGGTAAGCCAAAGGGCAGAGCAGAGAATTGGTAATGCAAAAAGCCTGCCTTGAAGCGGAGCTATCTTCTGCACGAATCCCTTATTGGAATATGCAGGTATGCCTCTTTTAAGTCTAGAGTCACTAACCAAGCATTCCTTCCCAGCATAGGGAGTAGCTGTTGCAAAGTCAGCATTTTGAATTTTGGAATGTCCAGAAACGTATTCAAAATCGATAAGTCCAGAATTGGACGCCAGGCATTGTCTTTTCTGGATACCAGGAAAAGCCTTTAGTAAAAACCTTGACCTTTTCCCATTTCTGGTACTGGTTGAATAGCCCCCATATCCATGAGGGGCGTAACTTGTTTCTGAGCCTCTGCCCATTGATTTTGTGGCAGATCTGGCCAACCGTTTGGAACTGGCAAAGTATGGAAATGAAATCTGTACCCCTGGGATACCATGTTTAATACCCACTTGTCATGGGTAATTAACTGCCAATTTTGAGCATGAAGTGCTAATTTTCCCCCCAATGGGGCTGCCAAAAGATAAGTGCTTGGTGAAGGTAGAGGGAAGTCATTGAGACTGCTTACTGTAGGGTTGTGCTTTGTTTCCTCCAGATTTGGAGGTGGAGGCACCCCATTGCTTCGACCTGTAAGAACCCTGTGATTGGTATCTAGAGCCTTTTGATTTGTCTTGAGAGGCTCTGTTGGACCAATTTTTAGTAGGCCAGTGTCTACTGAACCTGGGTGGCTGCACTTTTAAGAAATCTTTTACAGTTTGCATAGATTTAGCTTTGTCTTCCATTTTCTTTAAAACCTCTTCTACCTTATTACCAAACAGAGTATCATGCTGCAAAGGGGCATCCAACAATTTAGCTTTAACATGATCAGGCAGATTTTGCTCCTTGAGCCCAGCATTCCTTTTAATCACAGACCAAGTAACTGCCGCCCTGCAAGAGGCCTCCAAGGAATCAAAACCACATTGCAAAGTATGCTTTCCAACCTGTTCTGCTGAATGCAATAATTCCTGTAATTCTTTATTTTCCACACAATCAGAAATCAACATCATTTTTTGTTAAAATAAGCCCATAACATGCTGTTGATATTTAAGCATATGAAACTGGCAGTTTAAGGCCCTAATTGCCAAGGTTGCAGACGTATAAACCTGCTTTCCCCATCTATCCAGTGCCCTGGAATCTCTATTAGAGGGGGTAGGATTTTTGGCTGTAGAGGCCTTTACACCTTTGGGACCCTGTGAGATAGTCTCAGGATCAGCAGCAGGATTTTTGAATAGAAATTTGTGGGAGTCAGGAACCCTGTAAGATCTGTCTGACTTACTAGGAGCCGGAGGTAGGGAATCAGGAGCCATGCTTGATTCCGAAAACACATCATCAACAATGTCTAATACAGGAGGTATTGCCAAAGGCCTATGCTGAGGAAGAAGAAGGAAATCCCTAAGCCTCTTTTTTGATTCAGAGAAATCCTGACTCTCCCAACGAAAATGTTCCCTTAAAGTATGCAAGGTTTCTCCAAAAGAATAATCCTCAGGAGGAGATGCAGATGGAATAGATTCTTCTGCATCAGAATCCTCATAGTGGAATAGAAAATTCCTGATCAGAAGAGGAATCAGAAGAAATGGAACCCTGATCTGAAGATTCATAATCAGTGTCTTGCCTAGGCCTCTTAGCAGGGGGGGTTGGGAACCCCTGATCAAGATAATTAAGTTCTCAGCCATTTTGATCATCTTTTTTTTTAGGCATAGGGGCCTGAGCACGTGGCTCATGCATCATTTTTTTAGACTTAGAAGATGTTTTTGATCTTGTTTTTGAGGCTGGCGTCGGTTTTATATAAAAATGTTGAGGCCTGAAAACACCCTCAGAAGTCAGTGCCTGCTCAGCGGCTCCGGACCCATCCAAGAGAGACACATCCGTGGGTTCAATACTCTGAGAATCTCGTGGCATACTGGACTCCACATGGGTCTCGGTAGAGGCCTGCGACTCAAAAGTAGCGGGTATCAGGGGCTGCGAAAGCACCTCACTGAGTACCGGCGAACCGCCGACTGGCTTAGGAGAAGTTTTGTCATCGGTTTTGGACCTCGACAGTCTGTCTCTGTCTTTTTCTTTGTGTTTTTTGTGATCTCCGGTAGTCAGATTGCTAACCAATGACATTTCAGGGTAATTAAATCTGGATCCAAAATATTTAGAAGCAAAAATATACCAACGCTTAACAGTGTGTTGGTTAAATCTAGCACAAAACCGACAGCAAGGCATGTTATGAACTGGCCTAGGCAAGGAATACAGTACAAATGAAAATCCTTATGAGGTATTTGCTTCCCACAAGTAATGCAATTATTAACTTTTACTGACATCGGTAAGGAGCAAGAAAATGTTTCCCCAACGGGTACTTAGCTTTAGTTGAAGACTTCGGTTCTGAAAATGTTTCCCCAATGGGTACTTAGCTTTAGTTGAAGACTTCGGTTCTGAAACTCGAATGCAAAAATTTCAGGAGTCGGCCGACCGGCACTTGCGAACTGCTTCTGCTTCGGGCACTGCGCAGCAAGAAAGACTGAATAAAATGGCGTCGGCTGCATGTTTTATACCCCTGATGACCTGACGTCATGGAAGAGGAGACAGCAACCGGCGCAGGACCCAAGACTTTGTTATTCAGGCTGACTGAGGGCAACCTGCCAGCAGATTACCCAAATGTAATGAGTGCAACAGTGAAACGCGAAGAACATCAGCAACAGCGTAAAATATATGACTGCAGCCACTTGTTCTTTCATCTGGATCCAACACTAAAGTAGTTCACAGAAGGTGACTATTTTGGGGAGGTTAGGAAGGCAAACACTATTTCTAGATATGACTTGCGTATCATAAACATTTGTCTTTTTATTTTATTGGGAAATATTATATTAACATTAAACATTCCACACAACTTATTTCTTTCCTTAGTCAAGATTTTTACTCAGGCCTTCATTGGATCAAACAATTAAAAAACATCCCTACAATGCAACTTAGAGTATCTAGAACCCCATAGCTTCTGGGGGCCTAGCAGCTACCCAGACCCCTGGCTTAATCAATTTATTTCAGTGAAGTACTGACCAGTTAGTGTGCTGAAAGAACTGATGAAAAAGCTAAGACAAGATATGGAAATACATAATGATGTCATCTAGATGGTGTGGGAAGACTGCGGGAGGGGGTTAGGGGATAAGTGAAATAAGAAATTACTTGTGTCTAAAGTGAATACCTAGTGTTATAAATTCTGCTTATGCCTTTAATGTCTGTATGAAATGTATTCACTTTCTTCAAATCAGTGGTCATAGCGTCATATGTACATTTCTTTCTTTTTTTTTTCCCAATAATTTTTATTTTTGTTTTACGTTTGCAAAAACCATAACCATTCCATATTTACAAAATGACCATATTTGCATGTTATACATTGTAGATAAAGTAGAAACATGTAGGTCATACAACATACCTAATTACAATATATACAAAGATGCTTTCCCAATTAATGTCATTAGTCTAAAAACAGCACATACAAAAATTATACTTCATCCATAGTTAAGCTGTGTATTCGTGGTAATACTTCCAGTTCATAACATATAGTGTACTTGGTGCTTTATGCTAATAAGATGTTATAGGACTGTTCCCAGATTGCTCAGGCTTTCATACTTTTGTTTCTTTTGTCTAATACTATTTTATGTGCTAGTAGATGTTTAATAGCAGATTTCTTGAATTCCTCCCAAGAGACACTTACAGGATCTAACCATTTGCGAGCTGTATATAGCTTCATTAATAAGAAAATCGTTATAAGTGGGTTAGCTTGTTTTCCTGAGATATTGGCCGGGAGGATGTGTAAAAGAGTAAATTCCCATGTTAGTGTTGATGCTTGATACCCCATTTTTTGCAGTTGTAACTTAAGGGAATTCCAAAGCTTGAAAATGCATTTACAACTCCAGAATAAATGTATTAGGTCTGCAATCTGGTCTTTAAAGTGTGGACAGTATGAGGAATTAGTTGCATTGAATTTGTGAAGAATTGCTGAGGTGAAATAAGCATCATTATTAATCATGAGTTGCGTGTAAGAGAGTTTTTTAAGTGGAATAGTTTTCAATGTTAAGTTGATTGCCTTTTCTATTTGCTGGTCATCCATATCAGGTTTTAATTTTCTCCAGTAATTAGAGAAGAGAAGGTATTTCTGGAATTTGACTTCCCCTATCATTTTGTATGAGTTTGTTATTGCTTCCCTTGACATTAACATAGCCTTCCAAAGTAGGGTACAGTTTTTGATGTCACTTTCGAGTATGATAAGGTTTTGGAGGTAACTGGAACACACCTCTGATTTGTCTTAAAATTATTATATATACTTTAGGTAAGTTTAGATTACTTCTTAATTCATGAATTGTGCTATTGAGGAATGGGTAGATATCTTGGATTCTCTTATGTTTTAACCAAGGGAAGGAGTCTAGGTTTAGCATCTTGTTATTTATTTTTAAGTTGGGATTTTTATGGAGGGGTTGTAGTATTAACATAGCTTGTGCAAGGTTTAAGGAGTGAAAATGTTTTTGTGTTATATTTACAGAATGTTTTAGTGGCTCTATTATGTTATAGGCTTGTAAATCTTTTTTATTTAAGAAGGGAAGTGCTTTGGGATTGATGTCTAGTGTTTTTATGTACCTATAGTATATTGTTACCCAGGCCGGTGAACCAGTCTTTGCCGAGGGGTCATACTCTGCTATTCTCAGTATTCTATTAGTGTTGATAATAGAGTAGCAGAATTTGAAATCTGGCAAGTTCATACCCCCTTTGTTCTTGGGAAGTGTTAGTTTTTGATAGGAGATTCTGGTCTTTTTAGGTTCCCATACAAATTTTGCTAGAAAGGTATGAATTTGTTTGAAGAATTTATTATGTATAGTTATCTGAGATGTCATAAACAGATATATTAATCTAGGTAGTATGTTCATTTTAATTATTGATACTTTAGACAAAAATGGTAGCCTAAGGTTATTCCATCTTGTACAATCTTGTGTTATGTTTTGCCATTTAAGAGTTACGTTATGTTGGTAGAATTCCTTGTTATTCTGAAAGAAAGTAATCCGCAGGTATTTGGTTTCTTCTTTATTTTTATTTTGTCTAAGAGGGGTGTTAGAGAGATGAGTCTAGGTGGCCTTAAGGGGAATATATTAGTTTTATTAAGGTTTAATTTGTAGTTATACATGTATGAGAATTGTTCAGTTGTGTTTATTATTTTGTTCACGTCTGAACTTAGTGTAGTATATGTTTAAATCATCTGCAAATGCTGAGAGATAAACTTTGAAGTTATGTATTAAGGGGGATTATGATATGTATTTTGTTTAATATATAGAAATAGGGGTTCTAGGTAAGGGTTGAAAAGAAAGGGTGATAGCGGGCAGCCTTGTCTTGTTCCATTTTTTATCGAAATTCTGTTTGACCATGTTTTGTTTATATATAGGGATGTATATGGATTACTATAGAGAATTTGAATGATCTGTATAACATTTTTAGGTATGTCAAAGTGAGGGAACGTTTGCAGCAAGAATTCAAGACTGACCCTATCAAAAGCTTTGTGGGCATCTACTACCATTGTAAAGATGTTGGTATTTCTCTGATTTGCAAAGGATATTAACTCTTCTAATGTTAGCGTGTTGTCACTGGTCTGTCTATGTGGTGTAAACCCAGATTGTTCTGGAGAAATGATTTTCTCTATCAGATTTTTAACTCTGTTTGCGAGTATTGATGTCAGGATCTTGGTGTCTATATTTAGAAGAGAGATGGGTCTATAGCTATCTGGATTTTTAGGGTCCGCTTGGTCTTTTAATATAAAAATAGTTTTAGAGGCGTTAAAGTGAATATCATGTATGTTGTTATTTATTATATAGTTCAGCACGTGGTATAATAATTTGGCAACTAGTGGATTGAAGGATTTATAAAATTCTGAAGTAAGACCATCTGGTCCTGGGGCCTTGTGTGGTTTTAGATGTTTAATTGTTGTGGTTATCTCGTCAATAGAAATGGGCTCCGTTAGTTTTTTTTGTTGATCTAAATCTAGTTTAGGGAATTTTAGATTTTGAAGAAAAAGATCCCTATCCTCCTTCGAGGCTTGTAGGGTTTGTTCTCCATATGTTTAAGTATATATTTGTTCAAATACTTTGATAATTTCCTCATTTCTTGTATAGTTTTTCCCTTGGTAATTTACTTCTGCTATAACTGAGGTGGATTTTTGTTGAGCGATAATTCCGGCCAATGCTCTGGAAGGAATATGGGCTTCTTCTGCATAATTAGCCAACTGTCTTGTCTCATAAAAAGATACATTTCTGTTCTCGAGAATATATAGGTCTCTTTGTAGTTTTAGGAGGTACATTTCCATTTGATTATTATGGTTATTTATCAATTCTTTCTCACGTTGTTCTATTTTCTCCTTTATTTTATGTTCCTCTTTCAGTTGGATTTTTTTATACTATGCTGCTTTTTTAATGAAAGTTCCTCTGATTTGTGTTTTGGTTGATGCCCATTCTATATCCATTGATGTTTGGGAATTGAAGATATTTACAAGGGATGTTTTTAATATATCCTCAATCTCTTTTACTGCATCTGCTTTGAAGAGCAGATTAGGATTTAATGACCAGTTATTAGCTCTATTGACTAAAAACCTTTTTTTGTCCCAGTTGATACTCAGTGTAACTTTGGAATGATCTGACAGAAATCTAGTGTGTATGACTATTGTAGGGTCCATGTTAATGAGTATTTCTGAGATTAGAAATAAGTCTATTGTCCCCCACATTTTATGGCATTGGGAATAGAATGTGTAATTCCCAGTTTTGTTATCTTTATCCTCATATTTAAAGGGGTCATACAGTTTGAAGTCTTGTTTAAATTCATTTAAAGCTATTGTAGCTTGTCTATTATGTAGTTTGGTCAGGTCCGATTTATCCTTTACTGGGTTTTGATACGTGTTCCAGTCACCACCAATTATTAGATAATGAGCTTCCAGTTGGTTTAGAATTGGGTACAGTGACATGAAAAAGAGATGTTGGTTGGTTGCAATGTGCATATACATTTAACACCATTATGGGTTTTGGAAATACCGTGTTAGTAAATGTTACATAGTACCACCTTCCCTCTTTGTCAGCCTTAGTTTCAAGTATTTTATCCTGAAAATGGTTTTTAATTATTATGGCCACCCCAGCACTGTTAGTTTTGTCCCCAGATGCTATAATTTGTCTTATCCACTTTTTGCTCTGAAGTTAAATGCGTTTCTTGTATTAAGATGAGATTAGCTTTGGTTTTCAGGGCTAAATGCAAAAATAGTTTCCTTTTTTCTTTATTTTGTAGTCCTTTAAAGTTCCATTTTTCAATTGCCCCCATTTATGTGACAGATATGCTTGTTTTAACTGATCTGTATGTTAATTTAGATTTATGGTTTTTGTATGTGTTGTTATAGTGTGCCATTGGAAAGCATCTAACTATTCCCGTCCCTACACTGTGCCTACCCACTATACCCCTGGACCAGGAATAAACGGGGGAACACAATGTGATTTTAGTATGTACCATAAGATTTCCACTAGCATTAAATTGTGTTTTTTCTTTACGTATAAGTTTGTGACATGGTATCTCCCTTATGTTACTAAATAAAATAAGGTCAAAGCTTAAAAGACTAGTTCTCTACAAAAAACGCTGCTGGTTCATATCCCTAGTCTCAGCCTTTAAACTATTATACCATTAGAGTGCAGCGGTTAAAGTACAAGACATACAGCTTATAAGTTTATGATCTATTTCTCCTAAAAGTGCGTGTTTAAACAACATGTTAATGATCAAATTCTCAATTAGATATGGCAAAATATACAACAATGTAACCTATATTTTTAAGCCAGACATGCCATATTTAAATGATCCTTCTCCATATAGTTCTCTTACCTTCCCTCTTCTTATATATATATATATATATATATA
Source organism: Protopterus annectens (assembly GCF_019279795.1). Lineage (NCBI taxonomy): Eukaryota > Metazoa > Chordata > Ceratodontiformes > Protopteridae > Protopterus > Protopterus annectens. The sequence goes on along the minus strand of NC_056733.1, from coordinate 1,924,363,316 downwards.
TATATATATATAAATTGCCCAGTTTCTGTGTTCAGGCATTCTTCTGTAGCAATCTATAACAAATGAGATTGCATTATTGGCATCTAAATAGAAATGGATATACGAGGGGAAAAAAAAAGGATTGCAAGCTTAGGCAGGTATATATACTGCTGAGACTTGCTTGTTTAGATATTTATAACTTCTGCAGTCAATTAGGTTATATTCATATTGTCATATAATTCTTCTCCTCTAAACTGCTTAAATTCTCATTCCTGCAGTTATTCCAGTGAAACATCATTATTTCAATCAAGAACCATTTACTTGGTCTGGTTCTACCAGACTCACATCCAGAAATTAAGACTGGATTCGTTACAATAAGCTTGTATTGGAGAATCAAAGTCACAATTTTGTTTTGGTAAAACAGTACCTTATTCTTCTGATTCTTCAAAATCATGTTTGCAGGCTTTACTAGTCATCTTTCAGTCAGTTGTTGTCTTATTGTTTTATGTCAATTTTTGTGATTTTGAGTCAGAAATCACTTCTTGGTCTTGCTGTACCTTCCTTTTAGGTCGTTTGGTTTTATAGTGAAGATTTTGAGCTTGAAGGGGACTGTTTTATCATACCAGTTTCCTGGAAACTGGTGTCACCTTATATTACACGCATCGGAAATGGCAGTTTAATTTTAGTTCCTTCCCGGTTTTCATTTCCTTTTCCTGTGTTCCTCGTGGTGGCCATTGTTGATTTAAGGGCCTAGGCAGCAAGGGGAAGCTCTCAGGGTGTGTATCCCATCACAAACACTCACAAATCGGTCTGGTTTTTGCTCAAGGGTCATTTTTAATTTCCAGGCATTTTATTTAGTTTCTGGAGGTGGAATCTGCTTGAAAACTGACAGGAAAGTCTCTTTTGCTTCCTTGGGGTTAGCAATCATGTATTTAACATCTTTTACATTGAAAATTAGAAGGTTTGGGTATTTCATCTGGAACTTTATTTTCTTTTCTATCAGAAACTTGCAGTATGGAGATAGAAGTTGCCTTGCTTACCTTATCTGAATAGGCAGATCTTGGGCAAAGGAAATTCCAAAATTATTCCAGGGGAGTGTCCCTTTCTTCTTTGCTGCAAAGTGTATTTTATTTACATCTTGATAGTTTAAGATTTTGGCATACACAGGTCTTGGTCTCAAGGATGATTGAGCTTCACTCAGAGCTCTGTGGGCTCTCTCTATTATTATTTGTTGTGTTGCTTCAGAATCATCTAGTAAAGATTTTAGTATGAGTTTGATAGTTAGTATTAGATCAATGTGTGGCACAGTTTCAGGGATTCCCCTTATGATAATTTTGTTTCTCCAAGCTCTTGCTTCTAAATCTGTTATATTTGCTTGTAGACTTTGCAGCTCATTGTCATGGGAATCAGTTCTCTGAGATATAGAGTCTAATTTTATTTCATTTTCTAATATTTTTGCTTCAGATATTTCATTTCTGGTTAGAATTTGATTAAATGAGTATCCAAATGTTTGGAACTGTGTGGATAAGTCCTGTATTGCTTGTTGAATAAAGCTGTTTTTATATCTTCCAGGCTAGCCGGCTGTTCTGACTTGGTTTTATTTGCAGGCTTGGAATTATCAGATTGCTTATTTGTCCTCTGCCTTTTTGGAGTTGTGCCTTTGTCTGGTGAGGCTAGTATTGAGAATTTGGTTTTAGTTGTTAAAATCTCCACATTATTTTCTTCTTTCGGCATCTTGCTTTTAGGTAGGTTTTGCAGACTTTATGTATGACTGCAGGGCCACAGCACCACACGGCTACAGATGATTTCTAGAATCTTAGTTAATCCTTTTGTTTTAAAAGGAAGCCGTTGCTTTTTTTCTCTTATTTTGAATGCTGTTTGTTGTCTGGAATAGATATTCAGTCGTATTTATTTGTTTTTTGGTCTGCACTGTCTTCTGGGTTTATTATAATCCAGGGTATTTCAGAGAGGTAGGTGCTTGCAGTGCTCACAGAACAGTGGCCATCTTGAACTTCCATATGTACATTTCTAAATACACAGAACGTGAAAAGAAAATGAGGGATGAGTGAACCAAGATGTGAGACTGTCTAGTACTGGATAACTGCTGACATCAGTTTTTAGACAGCGGTAGCCCCCCATCTGCCATAACTGTTCTGGATCCGCTACTGATTAATGCCTTGCTCAAACCATGCACTAGTCACAAATTCTGAGAGTTAGCACACAGGATTACGTATATGACAAATTGAACAGCTGCTTCCTATAGTCCAGAGTTTGATTTCTTCAGCCTCTATTTGCTTAATGCGTGGCTGTTTAGGAAGTCACTTAACCAGACAATGAGCTGGGGCTGTTGGGAAACTGGATTAGATTCCTCAATGGTCTCCTACACCTTGTAACTACCAACGAGACTAAGTTTCTGAGAAGAGACCTCTTTATTCAACAATGGCAATGCATTAAGTCGGCATTACTTTTTTACAGGACCTTGTCCACTAGGCAACGAAACTAGCAAATACTTATGTTATGCAAGATGTGCAAAGGTTCTTAAGTTCAAGAAGTGACTACACACTAGCAAAGCAGAAGTTCTTAGTTACACCTAATAATGAGAGAAGTAAAAGAAACCTAGTAATGCCAGTATATGGGTCATTTAAGGCAAAAGCATACAGCGGTTTGCTGTAAAGTCAAAACAGAAAAAGTAGAGCTGCCTGACTTTGAACTGTAGACTTTAATTAGAGCTCATAAAGGGTGACTAGAATTCAGACAGACTGACATGAAAAGCCTTAGAGGGAATGGGAGAATGCTTTTCACCAAATGAACTAATGCTAGTAATTGACAAACCTATTTCTGAGAGCCATAATAGCATTCTTCAGTACAAGATTAATGTAACTAAGTGCAACTTTAATACACAATCCACTTACAGAGGTCACTTTCTACATCAAAGTCTAGTGGATGAACAAAAACAGCACAAAAACTGAAATCTAAAAGAAAAGATGTGAAAGGCTATTACACTCTGTAGTGACTCAAGTATGTGAAGCAGTGGGAAAGGTATTAAAGTAACAAAAGAAAATATGTAATTCATTGTGTTCCACACATAAAGAAAAGATGGACTGCTAACTTCCTTTACACTTCTGCGTTAATGGAGCTGCAGAGCTTCAGTGGCCATTACAGAAGGTGATGAACCCAACTTTGCATGAGCTAACCGAGGCCCTGTCTCTCCAAGTTGGTGGCTGCTCAAGTAGATGTAAAAGATACCACTGCACTTATTGAAAGGGTAAGGGAAGTTCCCAGGTGCCCTGGCCAAATTTCCCTAGTCAGTTTGAATATCACCTTGGAACTTCCCTTGAGAAAAAGCATCTGGCCTAGTTGGACTAACCTGGTCAACAAACTGTACTTAAAATAAATAAATAGTCAGACATGAAGGCATTTGTGCAGCTGATTCTACCTTCTTTGCTATGCAAAGTATATTTGTATCACAATGATGAGGTAAAATTGCTTAAATAAGTCTGTGACAAAAGTAAACATAAAAAACTGTAAAACTGATGAACCCCCCTATCCCCAAGAACAGATGAGATGCAACACAGCAAAAAGGATAGTTTTCAACAAAGAGTTCATTCTAAAAGTGTCAGGTCTGATGCTACTGTGCAAGTAATAATGAACCAGAAAAGTAGATTTTACCCAACTTGATAGGACAACTAATGCCAATATGAGCTTGTTGGAACACCTAGGAAGAATATACTTTGTTCTGCTAACTATGACTGCAATATCAACTGGTGTGCAAAGCTGCTTAATGCCAGGAGATTACAGTACCAGTCAGCCCAGTAAGAAGCAGCAGTGTGTCTGGGGTATGGTGATCAGAGAGTTAAATTGTAATGTGACACTTAGCTGCGTGGGCTGAACACTTATTACTACATTAAAAAAAAAGTATTTCCCTAGCAAGAGATAATTTCTCTGAGTCACAAAGCATGTAACCAAAGGGGGTGTGAATCATTCTCACCTGCCAAATTGCACAGCTTATTTACAACATATTATTTCAGCCTTATGGCTGCAATTCAAGAAAAATAAAAGCCCACGTAAAAATGGGAAAATATATATAATAATCCACATTTTCAGAGGGCAGACAGTATTTATCAATCAACTTCATATGAAAAAAAAAATTGTAACTAACTTATTTATTAGAAAGGAAATGCAACTGCTCTAATTAGGAATACTGGCCTTCACTTGCATTCTGTAGGTGACACAAGAGATGACCGTAAATCTTCCTCAAATAAAACGGAGCACTGCAATGTATACATCAATGCATCTGCTTTAACAACTGTACACAGCTTCATGACTGTACAGAGAGAGCATTTTTTGTAAAACAGTAAAAGTAACATTTTTAACAACATATCTTCAATCATTACGTAAGAGTTGTTATGTCTCAGGCTCCAACTGCAAGTACATACAACATGGATTATTTTCTCACAATAAGGGATCCTATGGTATAGGTCTGCCCTCTTGCAAGCCATGAAATGGGAGGTCTGAATGGGGCACAATCTATAAATAAACAAGGGTTATCGTATCACAAGGTGTCATATTTAATTACTAAGAAAGGAATGTTACCAGCCTTGGGGTCAAATCTCTCTGCATTGTACCAGAACGTTTTAAACTCTTCTACAGGGACTACTCTTCAGTTAGGAGACTAGCCACACTGTACCAAACCACACAACATATGCAACATGCCTCTGTCTTCAGCCACAGAGTAGATGCACACAGGAAATAAATCGGGAAATGCGATGAATGATATGACAGCAGCACACTAAATCTGAAGTACTGCAAACAGTGATTACTGCAAAATGTAAGGATCCAGTCACTTCCTGATTTCATAGCAAGGTGGTGCTACTAACTTAAATGTTATTTTTCTGCTTGATTAAAATTGCAACACCGCAGTTGTTTAGGAATACCATGCACAAATGCATGTACACATGTTCATTTCTTTGAATACATGACGGCTTTGCTCAGCTGTCTTACAACAGTTGTTTGTCAGCAATTAAACCGACTAAAATATCTAAAAGTGTTGTGCAAGCTACCTCAAACAGCCAGTACATTTGAACTACAGAGAACAGCGCTGATATATCTGAACAGCTTGAACAGTTTCTGGCATGCAGAAAGATTTCTTCACAGTATAACAAGAGGACGATGATAAGAAAGCTCAAATGAGATTATACAGCACGCCAAGACTACAGCTGCTTTAAGGAAGAAGCTACGAGTAAATCAACTAGAGCAGCACTCCTAATAAATGCATGCTGTCTGCATAGATTAATATTTGAATACGCAGCTTGCACTGACGACACTGCCAATTTCATGTTTCTGTGATTAAAACAAAATGCAGAAGGTGTCTGTTAGATAGCATTTTGGTTGACCCTAGGTATCCCTATATGCTGTATACACAGTATCAGTGTAAAGTGAAAAAGTTTTCTTCTTCCACCATGACAAAGGTGAATGACTTCATTGTCTTCAAACAAAATTATCATCTTCATGGCTTTATAACTAGTCATTAAACAAGAAAGACATTGACATTCTAGTGAAAGCACTGACACACTGAAATAATAAATGGAATTTAATTTTTAAGCCACACTTTCAGGAATTTGGAATTATAGTCTAAACATAAATCCCAAGTCTACGTCACCAAACTTAGTCTTAAGTTAGAATCACTGCATTCTGTATTTAAGGAAATATTTAATAGCTAAAATAGAACTGCACTACAATACAGAAACCTTTAATGCTGCTAAATTAAAAAAAAAATCATTACTGTAGGGACTGCGATTGTTAGTAGGGCTGCCAGATGTATATGAAAGCACAGCCAACGACCAGCTGTCCTATCCTGGGAAAAGGGTGAGGGAAACCCAGTGCCTGGACATCTCAGGATTAATACAGGGGCAACAATGATATCCTGCCACTGGACTGTCAACAGCAAAAATGATATTGGTCATATTTCACACTCCCTATTCATATTGTATCTTTCAGTCCCTGGGCCTAGTAGAGAGCTGCTGCTGCTACCAATTCTGTCAGGAGCCAAGGCCCACCTGACAAAGGGTCAACTAAGGGATACTTAGGAGCAACTGGGGGGATCTACGGATGGGTGACTGAGCATGGATGTCAGGGGACAATGACCTGAGGCTGTGTTGATGGAGGGGATTAAAAAAAAAAAAAAAGTGCAATTCTTACTATCAGGAAATGCTGCAACCCTTACATACCAAATATATTACAGCTCATGGCACATCAGTCTTCCTGGCAAAAGAAAAGCCAATGCTTGTAATTTCTGAAGATCAATGCACTAAACTGACTATGAATGATGTTACCTACACTGGAATCCCACACGGTTCAGTGCTTGGATGTCTCATGTTTGGCATCTACTTCTATGAAGTAAAAGCAAATAACAAAGGGCTGTGGCCAATTAATTTTGCAGATCACTGCAAGCCAGGAGCAGTCATTGCATCCTCAAATGACTTAGCCATCATGCAAGAAGATTTGTCTCAAATAAATAACTGGTGCCAAAATCATGGACTGAAACTAAATACCAAAAAAAAAAAAGCATCATTACATCCTTTAGGAGGTCTTCTATGTCACAGAGCTACCACACTGACAGTAAGTCCCTACGATTTGATCCATTTCTTCATGATTTGAGAACGTATGTCAGCAGTGACCAAATTCTGACTTACACGTTCATTATGAAATAAAGTCCTTTAATGAGCAGCTTCTAAATAAAGGGATTGTGTTTAGAAAACTCAACCCTCATTAGGGCACTCACCGAGTATAATGCCCCTTTTAGAATGCATCTATCCAGATGCATGCAGCAAATGGAATGCCCACAGAAATACTTTAATAAAATTATACAAGACCTAAATAATATATCTTACATGGACAAGTCAAAGCCCTGTCACTATACTCGAAATGTTACAGATTGCTAAGAAGTGATCTACATCTGGCATTCAAGGCATCCTTTGACCCAGTACTGATGGATATACTGCACATCAGTAAGTCCACTGGCATCAGAAATACTCTACCTAGGGATCTAAAGTTCTTCTGCAGCATCAACAGAACAGTTTGGAGGGCAGGTACATCTTACAGAGGATACCACTGCTTTGGAGCAGAGTACCCATTCACGTAGTGCAAAACACATCCCATGACCATATTCAAGTGTAACTTGGATCTGTGGTTTGGTATTAAACAATTTACCCCTGGACTGCCTCCTGTACTACTAATGGAAAGAGGTCGCTCCTAAATGCTTTACCGACAAATAGGTCCCCTCAAGTTTTCTATGGCACTCTCCCAGTTATTCTCATTAGGGGCAACATACAATTATCAACCATGGAATGTGTAAGGCCACTCTAGTACAAAATGGAATGGGTTAATTCAAGCACTAAAAGGGAAACTGGCTAGGCTTAAAATGGCCCACAAGAGCAAATAGCCTAGTACTTATCTATGAACCTATATAACACTGCCTTCAGGAAATTATTGGTGTGTCTTACCAATCCATCTATCTGTTAACTGGATAAACAGACTGGCTTCTCACACCCTTTTTCAGCTGACCTGGGCAAAGTTAGAAATTAAAACTGCATTAACAACTCACAAAAATATTGAAGCAAACAAATTATCTTAAGAGTACATTAGCAGGACACTGATTATTGTGATAAAACATTTGGGTGTTTCTCATTAGTCATTCATGAATATATATGCAATGACATTCAAACATCCACAGTACAAACAGAGTACAAGACAGAGCAGACATCAGAATACAGAAGTAATCAAAGCTATGGACAAACATAAATAATAAAAATGAATAACTCCGTAAATTCTAAAAATCATTTTGACTTAAAGTAGTGCAATACATAATCACTAAAGTCAACTATAAGAAAAACTTGTTAATTTTCTGCACTGTGTGTGTGTATGTGTGTGTATGGATATAAATATATATATATATATATATATATATATATATATATATATATATATATATATATAGACACACACACACACACATTTTTCAAGCTTCACATATTTGGTGCAGACTGTAGCACATAAACTCTGGAAATATCACTGGATGTCTCTGCACAGAAAAGGTGACACAAACATAAGATTTTTAAGCTAAGATTTTAGAGTTGTTATTGCATAACTTCTGCAGTCTTACAAATGTTAATATCTATCCTTTTTACTTATAAGGAATCATGCAGGTTGTTTGTATTAACATTACACTTACTATACAGCACATTATAAGAATAAGTTTATATGCTGCACAACAAATCGACATTCTGCCTGCTTTGGCCAGCCCAGGTGAATGAACCAGTATAAAAGGCTACATTTAGTCAAGTGTCTAAGCTTGGACTGGACAATAATATCACTCAGGAATAATGTGAAGGCCGAAACTGAAAGATTGTTTCTGACAGAAAATCTGCCTGAATAGTGTGAAAAGAAGTGAGGGTGAAACCCTAAGTCAGAGGTGAGGATAAATACATTAAAAACAATCTGCAGAGACTTTACAGAAAGACTTTCTATGAACAGAGTAATAACCCCTGAAGAGACTGGATGGCGTAAGCAAGCAGATATTTAGGAGCATGCACATTTGATGAGCATGATTAAAGTACACTGGAGTATGACTCCAAGTGACATCTTGCAATCACTATAAACAAAAGATATTTACTGACACTAGTGTTTTGTGTTTGGAATCTTTCTGACTATAAGAACTACAGCCAAATTTTTTATAAGGTGTTTCAGGTTTTCGAAGTACTGCTGATGGTCTATATTGTAACATTGGCTCACTAAACCCATCAAAGCATGGAAAATGTACTTCAAATATCTCGAAAGAGTTAACATGTGAAGGTGGGATAACCAATGACAGTCAAAACTACAAAAGTGTCACAGGCTGTCTGATGAAGTTATACGCTTTCAGAGAGGACTGAGATGTTTCCACTGCTCACAACTAAGTCCAATACCAGATGGTTTATAAAACGTAAAACCCATAAGGCTACATGCAGTGGCATATTATTAGACTCCTTACAATGATACAACTAATTCTGTTTTACAGGAGAATGAAGTAGCTGCATACCTAGAGAAGGGGACTAAATAACAATATGCAAACAGTAACTGTCTGGCAAAAGCTTCCATATCTGCAATGCAAAATCCTTTTAAAGTTAAAAAAAATCATATTTACTAGAGGAGAGACAGGACTGATTAGACACTAGGGTGGGATGGTCAAGGTGTTTATCTTAGAGGCACAAAGTGCAGGGTTTGATTCTCACATGAGGTAATTGGCTACGCTTAAAATTACCCATAAGCACAGTTAGCCTGCTACTAATCTATGAACCTACGACTGGATAACTTTATCCATTTTCAGAGGAGGTCCGGACAGAAAAACTCCACAAATAAAAGAATGGAAATATATACCAATATAGGTGAAAACTGACATATACTATTATATATACTGTAAATACATACATTAATAGAAATATAAAAATTACATGTATAGTACACATACACCATCATTACAACAAGATAAATACAATATCATGTAGCATTTAAACATGTTGACATCCGCGGTGGTGCAGCGGTAGCGGTTGCCTCACAGCAAGAGGTTCTCCCGTTCAATTCTCGGCTGGAGTGCGGGGAGTGCCTTCTGAGTGGTGTCTGCATGTCCTCCCCGCAGATGGGTGGGCATTCGAAAGACATGCGTAAATGGGCGTGCCTTTGTTGAAGGTTGAACGTCGAGCTGGCACCTCAGCGTTCCTGAAAATTTACTGCCAATCATTAGCAAACCGGAGTTCTGCTGTGGCGACCCCTAACAGGGAAAAGCCGAAAGACAACAACAACAACATTTAAACATGTTGACATGTTATAAGTGAGAGTTTATTACTCATAAAGCAAATATTAGCTTGAAAAATTCAAATAGTGTACAAGGAGGAGGAGGATAGTTAGAAATAAGTGTTTGTTAGAGGTAACAAGGGGAGAAGATATGGGAGACAGGAGAAATAATGAGTAAAAGTAAGATTATGAGTGAAGGAAATAAGAGTATGAGAAATAAAAACAAGGCAAAGGAGAGACAGGGAGTGCATAGGTATTAAAAGAAAAGGACCTGAAATTACTAGCCATGAAACAGCATGTGCAAAGCTAGGAGTCAGACATAAATTCTTTTATTTGCAGCTTAGAAAATGAATGTTATGCATTGCCCTGACTGGTGCAGGGATCGTATTCCAGATTTTTGCTACACAGTGTTAGAAATGACTTTGACCACATATGAAAACTATAATACTGATGCAGCAGTAACAAGAAATAGAAAAAGTCTGATCAATACTCATAGCAGATAATAGAAAAATAGGTCCACAATGTAAACATAAGAAACGTATTATCTGAACTAAACCCCCCTACAAATCCGTAATTACCTGCCTACTAACATGCATCCCCATATGATATTTGGGACACCGGTGGTTTGCAGTGTGTGACTAGGCTTACAAGGGTCCTAATGGTTGTTATCCTAGTAACAACCTATGAATCTATTAACCTATAAAATGATCCACACCAAAAGATGCTAAAAAATATTCCCGCACCATCTGGCAACATCACAGACCAACAATTATAGGTACTGCTTGAATAACCACGTGCCAGAAGAATAAATAGAAGGCAAAGCACTACAAGACCAGCACTAAAACAAGTGAAAACTCTTACACAGGTTGGTCCATTAAGGGTAACCCTGAGAGGACCTTGTCCGTGAGCAAGAATAAACAAAGTACAGTTTTGTACCTACCATAAATGTAGATGTTCGAGGATTCCATTGCTGCAGTCCTTACTATTGGGGTATAGTCCGCGTCCAGTCGGCCCGAATACCAGAGTATAAGGCTGACGTCGGTCAGGGCGCATTAGACTGCCAGGGTACTAATGCGCATGACCGACGTCATATCCTCAGTCTTTTCTTGCCCCAGATGTCAGAAGACCCTAAAAAGACAAGTCCCAAAATACCTGCACCAAAAACATGTACAATATATACAAGAATATATACAAAAATATAAGCATGTAAACTCACCTACACAACCACCCCTAAACACAGAGGGAAGGAGGGTAATTGGACTGCAGCAATGGAATCCTCGAACATCTACATTTATGGTAGGTACAAAACTGTACTATGTTCTTCGTTTCCATTGCTGCAGTCCTTACTATTGGGTAGAATCCCAAAGCAGAGGTAAGGGAGGCTGGCAAATCATAAAGAAGTAGGAGCTGACAACATGCCTTGCAAAACAGCTGTGGCAAAACCAGCCCTAGACTTAGAGTAGATAGGAAGGTGATAATGCTTAGAGAAAGTATGCACTGAACTCCAAGTAGCTGCTTCCAAAATATCCTTAGTTGCCACCCCTTAGAAATGCTGTTGAAGTGGCAGTAGCCCTAGTGGAATGAGGCCTAATCCCAGCTGGAATCTCCTTGCCATGATGGGAATAACAAAATGCAATGCAAAAGCCAATCCACCTAGAAATAGTTTGTTTTGACACAGGCTTGCCCTGTGAACTCAAAGCAAAAGAAACAAACAACTGCTGAGACTGCCTAAAATCCTTAGTCCTGCTTAAATAATAACGCAATTGCCTGTGTACATCTAAAGTGTGCAAAATCTTTTCCCCTTTATTTTGAGGGTCTGCATAAAACGTAGGCAAATGAATAGTTTGGTTTAAAGCCACACTAGAAACCACCTTAGGCATAAAGGAAGGATTAGTACGTAATGATACCCTATCCTTATGGAAAATCAAAAGGGCTCTACTGCCATAAGGGCCTGCAACTCAGACACCCTTCTTGCAGAAGTAATAGCCAACAGAAAAGCAGTCTTCCATGACAAGTATTTCAATTCAGCAGTAGCTGCAGGCTCAAAAGGTTGTAGAGTAAGTTTTTCCAACACAAAATTGAGATCCCAAGCAGGAGTAGGAGCTCTACGGGGGTCTTATATTCTTTGCCCCTCTAAGAAACTGCTTGAACAAAGGATAAACAAAGGTGGGTCACAATCATAGTGAGCTGAAATTGCTGCAGCATGAATCTTAATGGAAGAGAAGGACAAACCTTTGTCCAATAACTCAGTAAGATATTGAAGAGCCACACTCAAATTAGGCTCAGAAATCTCCAAATTCTTTGCTGTACTCCAAAATAAAAATCTCTTCCATTTTTCTGCACACTCTCCTTGTACTAGGTCTTCTAGCTTCCATAATCACATTTAAAACTTGTTGAGGAAGTTGAGACCTGCTGTGTTTCAACACAGAATATGCCAGGCTGTTAGATGAAGAGAGTGAAGCTTGACATTGAGCAGATGACCGTCCTTCTGAGATAACAGATGAGGAATCAGAGGTAAAGGCCATGGAGGCTTCTTTACCAGACTCCGTAGTGGGTACCAGTGTTGCGAGGCCAATCTGGAGCTATCAAAATCATCCTTGGCCTGTCTTGTCTGACCTTTAATAGTACCTTTGGAAGAAGAGGCAGAGGTGGAAAGGCATACACATGAAGGTTTTTCCAACTGAAAGACAGAGCATCCACTTTCCAAGCTGTGTGATGAAACCCCTTTGTGCAATACTTTGGCAGCTGGTGGTTTAGTGGAGAAGCGAACAGATCTATGTCTGGAGTTCCCCATGACACTGTCAATTTCTGAAATACATGAAGATCCAGTTTCCACTGTGGGGATCCATGATTTGTCTGCTTAACACATCTGCTAAGGAGTTCTGTGCTCCTGGCAGAAACCTTGCCTGAAGAGTTAGTTGCAAGCTTTCTCCCATAAAATCATTGCTTGCCTGCATAGAGGATAAGAATGTGTTCCCCTTGCTTGTTGATGTACCACATGACAGTTGTGTTGTCTGTTAGAATCAACACCTGCCCTAGAAGAAGTAACTCCTTGAAAGCCATTAATGCAAACTGGACTGCTAACATCTCCTTCATGTTGATATGTAGATGCTGTAGTCTGGCAGGCCACTTGTCTTGTATCCACTTTCCATTTAGATGAGCTCCCAAGCAATGTCCGAGGCATCTGTCGTTAAAATCTGACTTGCCTCTGGCCGGGTCACAGAGAGTCCCTTGTTTAGGTGACATTCCTGAGCCCACCACAAGAATTCTTTTGAAGGCAAGGTATTATTTGAATGACAGTGTCCAAATCCTGGCAGTGCTGTGTCCATACATTTTGAGATACCATTGTAGCTTCCTCATATGCAGTTTGGCATTGGGAAGCACCAGAATACAAGATGCCATGAACCCTAATGCTTGAAGGACTGTCCTTGCAGTCAGCACGGACTGATGAGATAGTTGATGGAAGTAAAGTGACAGACTCTTTTGTTTGTCCGGGGTTAAAAGGCCATCTGGGCTGCTGTATTCAGTCTCACACCCAGAAAGCACATGTCTTGAGAGGGTACTAGACTGGACTTTATTTCGTTCACAGAATACCCTAGGCATCTTAGCACTGCTATAACATATTCCAGATGCTGTAGAAGGTCTTCCTTTTCTTGAGCCAGAATCAGGCAGAAGGATAGATTTGAATTCCTTGAAGCCTGAAGTAAGCTATCACTGGAGCCAGAACCTTTGTGAATACTCTGGGCAGTAGATAAGCCAAAGGGCAATGCAGAGAACTGATAATGAGAATTTCCAGCTCGAAACCGCAGATACTTCCTGCAACTTAGCCTTATAGGCACATGAAGGTAAGCTTCCTTGAGATCTAAAGTTACCATCCAGTGATCTTTGCCCAGCAGAGGTAAAAGCTGTTCAACATCTTGAACTTGGGAATGTCCAGAAAAGTGTTGAGGAGAGATAAATTCAAAATTGGTCTCCACGTGTTCCCCTTCTTTGGTACTAGGAACAGGCGAGTAAAATCCTAGGCCCCTTTCTGATACAGGGACCGGCTGAATGGCCCCATCTGGAGTAACTGAGAAACTTGCTTGTGAGCCTCCTTTCTTTGTGGAGGAGGCATGCCTTTGAAAGGGGGCATTGTATGGAAATAAAATCTGTAACCGTGGTGAATGATATCCAACACCCATTTGTCTTGAGTAATTAAATCCCAATTTTCTTTGAAAAGAGACAGTCTTCCTCCCAAAGGAGCTGCCAGACGAGAATCTACTGGCAGCTGAAAAGGCAGGTCATTGGGTCTGTTTAAAGGACTGACCCTGCCCTCACCAGAAGTCTGAGCAGGTGAACTCCTGTCCTAGTCCTAAAAGAACCTTGAGCCCTGCCCCTACCACGCCTAGACCTACCCCTAGACTGGGAATCATAAGCAGGATATGTCCACCCCTTAGCAGGCCAATTTCTACTAAACTTCGGGGCTGCACCTGCAAAAATCTTTAACAGTTTGCATAGACTTAGCTTTGTCCTCCATTTTCTTTAAAACTGCTTTCCAAACAACACATCAGACTGTAAAGGAGCATCCAAAATCCTTGTCTTAACATGCTCAGCTAAATTCTGATCCTTCAACCAGGCATGCCTGCGAAGAACAGAACTAGTAGCAGCCACCCTCGAGGAGGCCTGTACAGCATCAAAACCACATTGCAAAGAATGCTTACCCACTTGTTCAGACACATGAACCAAATCCAGCAACTCTTTACACTCAATACAGCATCCACCTTAGATTTTAATTGTGAAAGGAGATAATTCTGATATTTTAGCATGTGAAACTGACAATTCAACGTACTCATGGCTAGAGTGGAAGAAGTATACACTTTCTTTCCCCACCTATCCAAAGCCCTTGCCTCTTTATCAGTGGGAACAGGATTTTTAACCACAGAAGCCTTAACACCTTTAGGCCCTGAGAAATAGTTTCTGGGTCCGCCCTAGACTCTTAAACAAATACTTATGAGCGGCACCCTATAATACCTATCAGGCTTAACAGGAGCAGGAGGCAAAGAGTCAGGGTTCAGGGAAGCCTCTGCAAAACATCTTCCACCACATTCAACACAGGAGGAATAGCTAAGGGCCTATGCTGGGGTAAAACAAGAATTCCCTAAGCCTTTTCCTGGAATCAGAGTAATCCTGGCCTTCCCATTTAAAGTGCTCCCTCATGGAATGCAGAGTCTCTGAAAATGAGAAATCCTCAGGAGGAGAAGCTGTAGGAGTGGAATCATCCACATCAGAATCAGAATAAGTAGGATACTCCTGCAAGTCTTCCAGAAGACTCTGAAGCCTCTGAACACTGTTCAAAACTATCAAACTCGGTTCCACCCTAGGCCTCTTATCAGGCGGGGCATAGAACCTCTAATCATAGTAATCAAATCTTCTGCCATTTTAAGCATATGTTTCTTAGGTACAAAACCAAATGCTAGGAGAAGCCCCCACTGAAGCTGAACTAGGCCTACCTCTCAAAGAAGTTTTGGCAACAGAAGGAGAGGCACTAACTACCTTGGGAAGAGAGGGAGTTACCTGAGCCCCCTCAGCCTGGCCTACCTCCTGAGAAGGCACATCCTGTAACAGTAAAGTTTCTGCCTGAGACTCCAAGGAAACTCCTGGCAAAACCTCTGGCTCCACTGAGGACTGCGGTTCATCAACCCTAGGCTTCACTGTTTTGTCCGAGCATCCCCCAAACACTAACCTGGCACAGTCTAACCTCCTCTTAATAGTGCTTGTTAAACCTAGCACAAGAGCGCAACCAACAACGCTAAACAAGGTATACACAAGGTATGGTAATCCCTATGAGGAATCTGTTTCCAAATACAGTTATTCACTTTTTCTGACATCCGGTGAAATA
Organism: Protopterus annectens; assembly: GCF_019279795.1. Lineage (NCBI taxonomy): Eukaryota > Metazoa > Chordata > Ceratodontiformes > Protopteridae > Protopterus > Protopterus annectens. The sequence continues at coordinate 1,924,347,631 of NC_056733.1, read as the reverse complement.
CTGAGGCAAGAAAAACCAAAATGTTCTCAACGGGTACTTAGCCAACTCTGTTTCGGTCTGAAACTCCGGTTTCGAAATATTTCAGAACGCCCAACCTGCACTCGATAAACTGCTTCTGCATCAAAGACTGATATGATGGCGTCGTCATGAAGTACCCTACCCTGGCGTGCCCCAGCAGTCTAATGCTGACGACGCAACCTTTTCTCTCTCTCTCTTCGGCCGACTGGACGCGGACTATACCCCAATAGTAAGGACTGCAGCAATGGAAAACGAAGAACATCCAAACATCCCAATAAATTTGCAAATGAAGATTCTGAATTTTTTTCTTGTAACCTCTTTGACCCCCCCCCCCGAACACATTTTACACGTATTTATTAATTTATTTTACATTTGTTTACCGGGGAGGTCCGACTGGACAAAGCTGTCTGTTTTCAGCAGAGGCCCAGGGAGAAAACCTCCAGAACAACTGCTAACATACTATACATAAGACACATGCAAAAAAAAAGCCCCTCTTAATTATAAAACTTTCCAATGCTGTTTCATTATACGGAAAGTGATGATGTAACTTTGCAGTAAAGAAAGTCTGCACCTCACTCTCTCTGCAACAAAAAGGCGTTCGTAACTAAGCATGCAACAGTATAAAAAAAAAAAGAGCTACCCAGGAACAAGGTAGCACAACTTAAAAAGATGTCAGGCTGTCAACATGAAGTTAAACTTCAGATGAACACTGATGGATACTAATTTTATATTAGCATGATTTTATATCATGTTAGCAGAATCAAGGATAACTACAGTCTGTTATGCAAGGGAGAAGAGAATAATGTATGTTCAGTAATACCCAAAATATTACAATCTTCTAAACTGCAGAATTACATATAGATGTTGTACTTTCATTTGGTCGATTGTTATGGACTACAAACCCAAAGCTGCACTTTATGTCGTGCAGACATGTCTACAGGTAAACAGGGAGTGAAATGCTGCTGAAAACCAACAGAAATGCTGCCAGGCTAAATCTCACATACTTAATACTGACAAACAGCTCCCAATGTCACCAAGCACAAGTGTACAGCATTGTACATCACAGATATTAATCTCAGCAGCTGAATGAAATAATTAATAGCTGGAATGCAAATCAATGAATGCATTTAGTCAGTTTAAAAATCTAAAGTAAATATTTACAAGCCTTACACAAATATTTAAAAAAACAGAGTTTGTAGTGAAGGTTTAATGTTCTTTTCAGCATGCATGAAGCACTGTCAACAACTAGACTTAATAAGTACAAAATATAAAAATTAAAAACAAAGTACCTGGTGAGAGCACTACTGAAATGGTGTCCCCACTACGACAGTTCAAATGTTATGTTAGCCCTTCTGATAAATGAAGTAGTCTCTAAAAACACCATACTTTAAAGAGCTGAGCACTGATATGTGTATATGTTTGCATCTTTCCCATTCTTACTGTTTGATGATATACTTATTCAAAGTATGTATACTATATGGATGTGCACATTAACAAAACAATCAAAACCATTAACAGAAAACTGGGCTCACTATATAGGATAAAGCCATTCCTTACCCCATATGCTTGGACTTCCATTGCCTGCTCCCATCTACTCTCTACATAGTAGGCTTCCCCTTTACTTACTAACCTAAATAAAACTGATCTTAACAAACTCTCATGCTGCTATAATAACATAGCTAGATTTGCAGCTGGTCTACCCTATAGAATACATCATTGTAAAAATCTAAATTATCTCGGATGGCTAGAGCTACCCAGGCAGATTCAGTATAATCAACTCATTGTGGCTCACAAAGTACTTATCCAACCAGATAATACACCTGCCCTGAAAAACATCATCTATCCTCACTCCAACTCCAGATCACTCCGTCATCTAATAGACTATTAGTGCAAACCATCAAATCCAACAACTCAGCTGGTGACTCCCTGTTCGCCAACTCTGCTGGCAAAATTTGGAATTCCCTTCCTGCTAACATTACCCTAAATACCACCCTATCTCAATTTAAAAAAAGCTCTCAAGGAGTATTTCAAGTCTCACTGGATATGTCCCTACTCCAAGCCTGACTAAATATTTATGCATACTGGTGTACCAATACTATGTCTGTAAGTGGTACTCAAATATCTTTGTTAAGCCAGTTTAGAAGATTGTTAGGCTGTACAAATTTAACTGGACTATAAAATGTGGTATATTTGTATAAATTTAACTAGACTGTAAAATGTGTTATATTTGTATAATGTTATGATGACTCCTATTCTATATGTACATTGTGATGATTGTATATGTAACCATCTTTGGAGCTTTTCTCCCTGGGCCTCCGCTGAAAATGGACATGTATCCAGTTGGACTATCCCGGTCAACAAATGTAAAATAAAATAAAAATAAATAAATGTAAACAAATTTTATTAATCATGATTTCAGCTGAATGTATTTATATATGTTCCTGAAAACTGTAACTCTTACAGAAATTCCATGCACATTAGGGTAGATGAATCTAAAACAAAATGAACGGCAGAAAAAACTGTGTTGATGGAATTCTAAAAGACTTGCTCTCTTTGTAACTTACAGTGGTGTAAGCCACATCTATAATGCAGGCTTACACCAAAAGCAAATGACACCACACAATGAAATAATAATCCAAAAAATGACTCCGCCAGTAAATCCAATAGATTTATTTTCTTAACAGACTTCTCTTCTCCAGCGCCTCGGCATAAGCCTTTAACAGAGTATTATAAGAACTATTTTGCATTCTTTTTTATAGTAAGTCTTTTAGTGTTGGCCAATAAAGTACTAGTGGGTTATCTTCAGAAACAAGGGAAGTGGTCACTATATTTCTACTGAATGATTAAACCATCTACAAAACATAAAAGTACTATACAAATGAGAAACTGTTTGGAACACAAGTTAAAATGGTGCTGGAAAGGCATTAGAAGGCATTGAAAGTGAGGGTGTAGTAACAGTGTATATATACTCCGGATAAAAAAAGAGATGATGTATCATATGATTTCAGACACTAATGCAAAGTCCAACATGGTAGCATATTTCAGGTGAAACTTACAGGTGAGATGTACAAAATGACCAGTGAATAGAAATAGAGAAATTAAAGAAAATAATGTCAGGCACTAATTTTTTTTCAGCTAGAGTGGTGGCATAAATGGCACATCCTATTTGGGTTGTAAAACAGACATGCATATGACTGAATGAAGATCATTACTTCAGCATATCAAAAAGTTATCCAATAAACAGTCATATGAGTAGAATGGAGTGATCCACAGTGGTTTTGTGCCATCAGGGTCTGTTTCTATCTCACATATTCAAACATTTTTTCAAAATAGAAGTTATGTTCTTACCATAACGTTCCATGTTAGTTGTCTTCTTCTCGCCTTCTTTCTTGCTGGATGGGTTCGGAGCCGACCTCGGCTCCGACTCAGCCACTCTAAAAGCTCGAGAGTTGGTTCCACCGGCTCGAGGCTCCCCTTATATCCCACAATGCTAGGCGTGAATTACCTCAGATCTCGTTTGTGAGCTAGGCCCAGCTAATAATAAAACCAGAAAAACTGGAAAAGAGAGTCCACCTCTATAAACAAAGGGGAAGAGGAAAGGTGACCTGAAGCCTGATCTAGGAAAATATGCACAGCAGAGCATATACCTATAGCAAAAGAGGTGGTAGAAAGAGAGGTCACAATCAAACTCCTCTAGGTCTGTCCAGGCCAGGGGGAAGGAGGGTGGGACGCAAGAAAGAAGGCAAGAAGAAGACAACTAACATGGAACGTTATGGTAAGAACATAACTTCTATATGTTAAGTTGTCTATCTCGCCTTCATTCTTGCTGGATGGGACCGCGTCCCTAGCACCTTGTCCCGGGTGGCCTAATGGAACAGACTCTTGAGAACAGTGGTACCAAAGTTAGCTCTATGTCTAGAAGCTAAATCTAACTTATAATGTGAAATGAAAGTGTGAGGAGTAGCCCAAGTAGCCGCTGCACAAATGGTGTCAATAGGCAGTCTGTCTTGGAAGGCTATAGAAGTAGCCAAAGCTCTGGTGGAGTGGGCCTTAGGTTTGTTAGGCAGCTTTTGGTGTCTAATTTCATAAACAATGGAAATCATAGATGTTAGCCATCTAGATAGTGATACCTTTGAAACAGAAAGTCCCTTTCTGCCTTCTGCATAAGAGACAAACAGCTGGTCAGTTTTTCTGAATTGTTTGGTCCTATCCAAATAGTACCTTAACTGACGATGAACATCTAGCCAATGCAATTTTTGTTCAGACCTATTAGAATATTCTGGAAAAAACACAGGAGGTCAATGCTTTGATTTAGGTTTGACGCAGAGGCTACTTTAGGTAAAAAGGACGGGTTGGTTCGTAAGGATACCCTGTCTTTGTGGAACAACAGATATGGTGGTCGACAGCTGAGTGCATGAAGTTCTGAAACTCTTCTAGCTGAAGTAATAGCCACCAGAAAGAGAGTCTTCCATGATAGCAATTTTAATGAACAGGAAGCTGCAGGTTCGAAAGGGGGGAGAATCAAGGAACTGAGAACTAAATTAAGGTACCACGAAGGAGGAGGATTCCTTATAGGAGGTCTGAGTAGGAAAACTCCTTCAAAAATGCTTTGCAAAGCTTGTGGGACAGGATGGCAGACTCTGAAATGCCCACATGAAAGTTAGATATAGCTGCCATTTGAACTTTGAGAGTAGAAGGAGATGAGCCTGAATGAAAGAGTTCAGCTAGAAAATCAAGAACTGTTTGGATGGGAGCAGTGAAAGGATCTAAGTCCCTTCCTTGAGCCCAATAGGCAAAACGTTTCCACTTACTAAGATAAATTTTTTGAGTGGAAGATTTATGTGAGGCTATTAAAATATCTCGAACAGTGTGAGATATTTGAGGAAGCCTGGCTAAGGTAGGAACTGGAGGAACCAAGCAGTGAGGTTCAGAGATGTTAGGGAGCGATGAAACTGACCCGACTGATGGATCAAAAGATCTGGAACTAGGTCCAGATGCCAGGGTTGCTCCAACAGAAATTGATGTAGAAAGGGGAACCAAACCTGTCGAGGCCAGTAAGGAGCAATGAGGATCAATGAGGCCTTCTGAGCGATAGCTTTCTGTATCACTTGAGAGATTAGTGGAAAGGGAGGGAATGCATACAGAAGTCCCGGGGCCAAACTTGGACTAGAGCGTCTCTGCTGGGCTGGCCTGGTAAGGGGAAGAGGGTGAAATAATCTTTGCACTTGCTGTTTTGGGGAGTAGCAAAAAGGTCGCAGCAAGGCTGACCCCATTTGAGAAATATTTTTTCCACAATAGAATCTTTCAGAGACCACTCGTGAGGCATGAGGATAGCTCTGCTCAACTTGTCCGTGATTTGATTGGACTTCCCGGGGATGTGCGTTGCTATCAGAAACCGCTGAGAAGAAATCGCCCATTGCCACAGTCTGAGTGCTTCTCGACATAGGGGATAGGACCTGGTTCCGTCTTGTTTGTTGATATACCACACTGCAGACATATTGTCCGTCTGGATTGCTATCGTTCCCGAGGGGAGAGAGTCTTGAAGGGCTTGCAACGCTAAAAGCACTGCTCTCATCTCTAGAACATTTATATGCAAGTGGCATTCGACTGGTTGCCATATGCCCTGGACAGTTCTGCCCTGATAATGCCCCCCCCACCCGATCAGGGAGGCGTCCGTTGTCAGAGTAGCAACCGGAGGGGGAGGAACAAAGGGTCTTCCCAGGAGGAGCTGAGGGGAAGACATCCACCACAGAAGATGATTCTTGCATGTTTGCATAATCATAATGGTGTGGGACATCGGAAGTTGCTGGTATGACCATTGTGTGAAGAGCATCCATTGAAGGATTCTCATGTGGAATCTGGCTAATAGAAGCAGAGGGATAGCAGCCGCCATAATCCCCAATACTTTCAGAACTAATCCGGCTTTGACTCTGTTGCTGTTGACGAGAAGAGAGACCAGTTTGCATATGTCTGTTATTCTCTGATCTGTTAGTCTCGCAGACATGTTGACTGTGTCTAGATTTGTGCCTATGAAGGTAATAGCATGACAAGGCGACAAAACAGACTTTTCGCAATTTATTGATATGCCTAACTTTTGACAAATGCGAAAGGTGTAGTCTCTGGCCACTAGAAGAAGATGCTTGGTGGGAGCTGTGAGGAGCCAGTCGTCCAAATATGGAAACACCTGGAATCCTTGACGTCTCAGGTGAGAAGCTACCACTGCCATGCATTTGGTAAACACCCGGGGGCAGTGGTGAGTCCAAAGGGCAGGGCTCTGAATTGAAAGTGACTGGTTCCCAGCCTGAAGCGGAGGAATCTTCTGGAGCATCTGTTCATTTTTATATGATAGTACGCATCCTGAAGGTCTATAGAGCACATCCAGTTTTCCTTTCCCAATAGGGGAAGTATGGACTGTAGCGTGACCTTCCGAAATCTTGTTTTCTTGACAGACTTGTTCAAGATACTGAGATCCAAAATTGGTCTCCAGTCCCCTGTTTTCTTCGGAACTAAAAAGAACCTGGAGTAGATTCCGGATCCTTGCTGGTCTGCTGGAACTGGCTGAATTGCTCTTTTTGCAAGCAGCTTTGAAATTTCTAAAGCTGCAAGATCCCTTTGAGCGGGTGGAACATCTGGAAGGGATTTTTTTGATTGGTTTGGAATGCGAACAAAGGGAATGGAATAGCCTTCGGAAATGATGGACTGTACCCACTTGTCTTGAGTTAGGGATAGCCAGGCTTCTGGGTACAGTGACAATCTTCCCGCGACTGCCTCCGAAGGTGGACAGTCGGGCAACACCTCAGGGATGCTGGAAGGGCTTATCGGAAAAGTTTCTCGATTGCCCTGGTTCTGCGGACCCCTCTGCCTCTGGGGCGGCGTCTACCATTATTGTTCCCTCCTCTGCCTCTGGAGGGAACCGACTCTGTCGTCAGGCAAATTCCCTTGAGATTGTTTGCGGAACCACATTTTTCCACTTTTCTGGCCTTTGGGGTAAGGTCTAGAAGGAGTAGAAAAACGGACTCCGACGGCAGACAGAGTTTTGCCATCCGTCTCGCACCTAGTCAAGGTTTCTTTCACTTGAGGACCAAAGAGAGATGATCCATCAAACGGGGAATTAGTGAAAGATGTTTTAAAGGGGTCCGCAAAATTGCATAGTCGCATCCAGGCATGGCGGCGTAAAGCGGCACCTGTCCCTGCGGCTCTGCTCGCTCCATCAGCCGCATATGAAAGGAGGCGCATGGAGGAGTTAGCTATAGAATTCAGGGTAGCCAGCTGGGCGTTCATCTTGTCCTGAAAACCCGCAGCCGTAGGATCCTTCAACATCTCACTCGCTTCCTTGATCAAGTCTCTTTGGAGACGAGTGAAATGGCATAGGTAGTTCAGCGAACGCATGGCAAAGGTCGCTGACGAAAACATCCGCTTCCCGTACCTGTCCATAGACCTAGATTCCTTATTAGGGGGATGGACAGGCAATGAAGGATCAGCTAGTTCCTTCTTGGTGGCAGCAGCTACCACCATAGCATCCACAGTAACTCCTTTGGTCAGAAATTGTTTATCAGTAGGTGCTGTTATAAACTTTGAAGGTCTCCTGGGGGTGGGGTCCACTGAGTCAGGAGCCGTCCAGGCCTTCTTTGCTACCACCTGCATGAGGGGGTCAAAGGGGGGGGGACACCCAGGAGGTGGAAGGGCGAGAGCCAAACGCTTCAAGATACACAGATTCATCCTCCGAAGGGTTAAGGGCTAGCCAATTTCCCCTCTGTTTAAGGATCTCTAGAATGTCTGCGAAGGAGACATCTTCAGAAGGGGAACGGGGGGAACCCTCAGAATCCTCTAAATCTGTGTCAGAGGTGACAGACTCAGGTGAGTCTATGTGTTTCCTCTTACACTTTCTCTTCCTAGGGGGCTCCCCTGCCAAATCAGGAGAGGCCTCGGAAGAGGATGAAATCCCCACAGGGGATTCTTGAAGAGTTGGCTCTCTGCGGTCAGGGATGAGGGAGAGAGTAGACATCACCTGAGGCACCGAAGAGGGAGGGGCGGACGGAGCCGACTGTGGAGTTGAACCAGGTTCCAACACACTCCACATGACCTCGAACGCACCCCTGTCAGGCAGAGCCAGAGGTCCCCGCTCCGAGAAGCTAAGAACCCCCCTCGGCACCGACAGAGATGGCTCCGAGGCCGATGTCGGAGCCGAACTCACCAGCGCCGAAGCACCGAGAGGGAGAGCGGGGTCGGACAAGGGTCCGATGCCACTCACCCCCTCGGAGCCAACGAGGGAAGTCCGGCGCTGAGATTCTTCAAAGGAAGAAATCGAAGCCGACGAAGGAACCGAAGACAATTGTATCGGCTCCGACGCTACCACAGTCTCGGTTCCGAGACGCCGGCCCGAGCTCAAAGGAGTCGGAGGAGGAATATTTTGAGGAATAGGTTGAAGCATCGACTGATGAGTCGGGCTCTGAAGCATTTGGGCCAGTGCCTCGGACTTTAGAAGTCGACTCACTACCCTCTGAAGGTCATGATCCGAGAGTCTCGATGACCTAGAGGAGTGAGATCTATGGCTCCGTTCAGACAGCAAGGGAGACGCTGGAGCCGAATGAACGGAGCCAAGGGATGGTGACCTAGACCTCTTCCTAGATGTCGGCTCCGATGATCTGATCGGAGCCGACCCAGGAATTTCCAATACCTCGGCTCCAGCCGGAGCCGAGGGAACCACAGAAGCTGTAGTCAAAGACTCATTGGCTCCAGCCGGAGCCGATGTAGCAGTAGGTTTCGAAGCCTTAGGCCTCGACTCAGAAACTGGAGTCGAGGACTTAGAAGCCTTGGAAGGTTTTCCCGAGGTAGCAGTAGGGGAACCTTCAGGCTTAAGCAAACCTCTTAGTATTAGTTTGTTTTTTCTTTCCTGCAGGACTCTAGGGCTGAAGCCATGGCATACAGCACAAGAGTCCTGCAGGTGTAAAGGTCCCAGGCAGTACACACAAGAAGTGTGACCGTCTGTCAGAGACATTTTCTGACAGCACGAGTCACACTTCTTGAAGCCTGAGACCTTTGAATCCTTAGACATTGTTAAGGAAAGTGTAACCAAACACACACTCAAACACACTGATTACACTATACCCAAACTAAATTTCAAACAATTATAACTAAAAATTATACTATCCCAAGTTTTTAGTTCCCTAATAAGAAACACAAACACTCCCTAAGGGGATGGAAAGGCCCAAAGGCCTGAGGGAAGAACAAAAGTTCTTTGTAGAAGAAAGAGTGGAAAAAGGAGGGTCTGAATCCACTAAACTAAGGGAAATAACAATAATGAATTAAATTAAAGGGGTTTAAGTAGACTATACTTATTCTACAATAACTCACCTGAAGCCGGTAGAAACCAAACACCTCGATCGCTGTAGCGGCAAATGAGATCTGAGGTAATTCACGCCTAGCATTGTGGGATATAAGGGGAGCCTCGAGCCGGTGGAACCAACTCTCGAGCTTTTAGAGTGGCCGAGTCGGAGCCGAGGTCGGCTCCGAACCCATCCAGCAAGAATGAAGGTGAGATAGACAACTTAACATCAAATGTTTCATTTTATTATGAGTTTTAAATGTTTATATCTACCTTGTATATGTTTATATCTTGCTTGTATAATCTATCTACTATGTATGTAACTATCCTTGGAGTCTTTCTCCCCGGGCCTCCACTGAAAATGGGCTACTAGCCCAGTCCAACTATCCCGGTAAACAAATGTAAAATAAAATAAATAAATTTTAAGTTTTCTTTATGCTTAAGAAGGGACAATTAGTTTCCAGTATAATTACCCTGCTCTCCCACACTATGACAATAATTGCCAACAACCCAAAATGAGAAATTCTCAAAGCTTTTATATAAACAATAATGTCTTGGCCAAGTTTTTCAACTGCTGTTCTTAAACCGTGCCTCTGAGTACAGATGTGTGGAAGTTATGACCTGTGTGTGGGTTGACAATTAAGTAATGATCAGAAATGTTTAGACTGCAATGATGCTTCACCAGAGACTAAACTTTCTCCATTAGAACTTGTCAGAAACTTTTTAATTATTCTGTGTAGAATTCCTACATTTCTATTGATACCCAACAAGTTACTATACGGACAAAGTCATCATATGGAATGAATCCGTTCAACCATGTGACTTGAGTTACTAGTGTTCAAGAACATAATACAACAGCCTTGAGTTTCAAAAATTATCAGTAGAAACATTTCACATGAATTCCTTTGCACTTAAAATATCTGTTTGTTAAAATAAAGTTTAATCAATAAGGTTTTCAATGACTGATAACTTGCCAGCTGAAAGCTAAAACGTGCAGTAGTTTATTTTTGTGCATTTCATTAGTAGCTGTGATTAGATCACAAACATCTGCTACCGAAATTTGCAAACGTCTACCATATGCTAACACCTACACAAATAAATTATCTGCCCATACTTTTTATTTACAATTAAGATTGCTAAAATGCAAATGCAATACAAACCTGACAACTTAGCAAATTGTGTAAAACCAGCATTCAGAATGAATATAAATGGATTTTGAAAAAAATAAAATAAACACGGATCCAAGTAGCTTAACCTGAGGTATTCTTCTTCATGGAACATACAAGAAATATGCATATTAAATAGGAACAGTTTGATTTACACTTTTATTCTTTTACGATGCTGAACTTCTGGAGCAGCACTGTGTAACAGTGAAATATCGGATTACTAAGCTTACCTGCCTGATAACAGTATACTTTCAATTACTATATTATATATATAAATATAGCTCTGGATACTGTACTTGCAGCTGATTTTTACAAGCACTTTTGTAGAAAAACAGTGTGCATCAGAGTGAAGGCAAGACAAAAAATTGCTATTAGTATATAAAAAGATCAACATACTTTACACTGCTGACTAAAATTGGCCATAATTACATAAATCATGGGGTTCAAGATGAAACGACAGCCTTTTCAGCCTGAAGTAAATAATATGATATTTCAAAGGGGAGGAGGATACACTAATAAACAAGTTAAAAAAACAGCATGTTGAAACCAAACCAATAAATGGCACGCTGCCAAAGTGGTAGGGACAAGCTCCTGTGTCCGATTGTGGTCGGCCTTTCTAACTAAACCCCTGCTTCTTAATTCCTACAGGTCTAAGGCCATAAGTCATCAGGGAAGGACGAAAACCACAGGGAAAGAAGGGCTTTCCTTATCCTCTAAGCCTGTAAACATTCTTTTATTGAAACAATCAATTAATTGAGGGATGGGACTCTGTGAAGAACATCCATTTCTGATTTTTTAAAACATTGGTAGTTCACCATGCCACACAAAAATTAGGTAAGAACACATTCTGTAAAGTAGAGATGTTTTTAAATGCAGGAAATACACATGCAACAACCAAGAGCACATTTTAATAAAGATTAATTTAACTTTTGCTTCACTGTTCTTTCTATGTGATATACTGCAAAATTAAAATTTTGAAAAGAAAAAAAAAAAAAGTTAAGCCATTACAACATTACAAAAGCGCAACACATACACAGGAAAAATATATGCGTTTTGTGTGTGGAACGTAACTTTTTAAATAGTACAGGGTATTAAACTCTTGCTACTTATATTGTAGCTGATACTTGTGCTGTAGAAAAATCCACCAATATACTCTTAATAGAAAGCAATACCCAGTTCAAGCACAGAAATACAGCCAATATGATTTTCCATTAGTGACTGTGTACACTGCCACCCCCCCCCACACACCAGTTTGTACTCAATATACATGGCCTATTTTGAGGTAAGACCTGTGGGTATTCTTACTGACTACAGGTAATTTAATCAAAACACAAGGGAAATTTCCCTTCTCCTATTTTATTTAATTTATTTTTTGAATATATCTGAATTGCTATAAGCACTGTGCTGTGTTTCTTTTTGCAACTAATTTTGCAGATCTATGTACTCTGTGTATGCTGTTTTGAAATAGTCCTGAAATGTGGCAAGATTTGTAATACACAGAGTTATAATTTATTCCACCTGAATGCTAAGAAAATAATAATAATACAACATGATTTATTCCACCAGGATGCTAACAAAATAATAAAAAATGTTATCTCATTCATTCCTGATAGCCATAATTTATTTTAAAATTCATTTCGAAGCAAAGGGCTTTTGATTGTAGGGCAAAACTTGGAGGGTAGAGAGACACTGATGGACAAATATGCTCTTTACTCATTAGATACAAAACTGTTAACATAATGGGAACCTCAAGTCAGTTACAACACAGAAAAAAGTTGCTCACCTATCCACAATCCTAAAACTGACATTCCCTTTCATACGGTAGCTGCCTCATTACAAGTCTGGGCTGAGAAATACAAACTTTGAAACTCTTCAGAATGGCTTTCTGTGGCATCATCATAAGAAGTCTGCTTATATGTACACTGCTTGGCATATTAAATACTATTACTCAGTTATTCATTGTCTGTACGAATGTAAAAATACATGTTTTGTATCAATGTTGCTGAACATGACAAGTTTGAAACCAAGGATTTTAGCTACAATTTGTATGATCTTACTTATTTCACTACATTCTGCAGCCTGTTTTTATTTTTTAGTCTTTATCTCTTTGTCTCAAGACTAAAGGGTATATATGAATTTTTGTCCATTTGGTGGTTTTGCAGACATTTAAAGGAATAATATTTTAGGTACAATTTCATAAACTATTTATAATCCATCATATGTCTTTTGGTCTACTTCAGAAAGAAATGACTTTATGAAGCTCTCACATTCTTCTTGGGTATAAAAACAGCATTTGGTGAGGAAAGCAGAGTTTCTATTACCATAGGTTCATAGCTTCATAGGTGTGCACTTCGTTAACAACCACAACGGCCTTTTTAGGCCTAGCCATGCATCCTAAATCTCTGACATGATGAATTTGCAGTACTCAGTTGGGTTTATAATTTGGCAGTTCTTGCTAGACAAATGGTTGGGTGGTACCAATGTTAAACTTTGTTATGTCACTATAAATGAACATTCCCAGAAAGATGAGAGCACCGTGTAGGAACTTACCATGGCCTTCCAGCTCTCATAATTATACAAATAAACATATGAAGGCTGAAAGCTCAGATCTGTAAATTCCCCGCAGACTGCTACAAAACAAATACAAACTGTGGTAGAAATGCATGTTTGTGGGACTGCAGCATATAAAGGGGAATGCATTTGAAAAATAGTAATACAAAATAATAGATAAAACATTACACAATAATTTAATTGCATGGTTACAAGATTCATTGCTAATACAAAATGACTGTGAAATAATTTGAGACTCCGTTTGACTAATTTCTGATGCCTGCTGCAGACCTCTTATTTATGTGGTAGTAGCCAGTTGTAAGAGATGCTGCAGAGGATGGTAATTCTGAAAAAACACTTGATCTGGCCTTTGCAAATCACTGCTGCAAGTTAGGGTATACAAATTATCCTTAAGTCTACCTGGCAGGTAAAGATATATGATTTATGATGCAAGATGTACACACAGTATATTCACATAACAAGGTATTCAGACTCACACTATTACTGAGCAGCTGAGCAATCTGATATAATCTGGAACATCCTGACCCAACCACACCACTGCAATACGTGATGTCCACCCCAATCACTTTCCCATCAAAGCTGTGATTAGTCACTTTGGTCAGTTTCCTCACATGCTACAGCCTTTTCAGCCTGGTGGCTCACCTAGTCTCTCTAAATTACAGTACATATTAGTAATCAGATTAACCTACCCATGTCACTTCAACAGTTAAAGTTCTGTATCCCCAAGCTTACCCTAACCCTAACACTGCCTTGCATAGAGACTGCAGCCACCCCACCAATGACTGGAGTCCCCCATATTCCAGAATTTCCACTTTCCTAGTGACTGATGTCATTCTGTCCCATGTTCCTCTTCAATGGTCAGCTTCCATACTCCAGATCCTCAATCAATCACTTAATAGCATGGCAGCAGTTTTCTGTACAACAGTCTGTTGCCAGTAGATATCTCCCAAGCAGCCTACACTGCACTTCTGTGTCATAACCAGATGAACAGAATTATGACCCACGTTTTCTGGTCTCACTTGTCAAGGTGTTTAAGAACTGTTCTACATCAGTACTGACCTGTAGATGCCTTGCTTTAGCATTTTGTACTAAACACCCACTACAATGATACCCCTACCTGGAACACCTATCACACCATGTCATCCGCCTATGTGACCTCCTTTATATCACTATTACAAAACTTTTCCTGCAGTATCTTTCAAGATTCTTTCATGAATCATGCCAGTCACCTTTTGTCTCTTGGTCATAAAACACTGACACAGCCATTACTTAAGCCAAATCTTAGGGGGTAGCATCTCCCCAGATATGCACATGTGTAGTACAGGTAAAGAGAAGTGGAATTCGAAGTTCACAATACAGAAATACATTTTGTCTGCCTAGAATTTATTTTTGTTTTGTTTATAACTTTGAACAGATGGCAGAATTTAATACAACTTTTATGAGATTCCCCCTGCCCTCTTTAGTAATGGGTGCCAACCTTAACCCTAACATTGCCCCCTCCCCTAATTGCAACCCTACAGCTTAACTTCATTAAAACCCTCTTGTAACACTACCACTGTTTGGACAAATTTGAGACTAGTGTTAAAGGGGGTTTTAGTTTTAATATCAGTAGAGGAAATAGTTCTCTAAATATTATTGATTTTGGTTTTGTTTGTGTTCGGTATTGGGTATTGTGTATGACTTGAACTTATTTTGCTGGTGTTTTACTTTGCCATTAGGGTGGTTTCATCATGCACAATACAGCGATAGACACAGCTACTTTATATACATATGTGTGTGTGTGTGTGTGTGTGTGTGTGTGTGTGTGTGTGTGTACGTGTGTACAGTATATAAATATATCTAGTACCAACCAACAAAGAAGACATCCCCACCCAATTCAACAAATTCTTTACTGAAACAGTCCTCTTTCTAAAACCCTGAATAGCACCACCAGACCCACACTTTCTCCAACCCATACTAACTCTACTACACAACAGACTCCCTCTAGCTTCTCCTTGTCTCCATCACCTACACAACTTATAACTAAACTCCTCCAAAAACTAAAACCTACCACACTATCTGCTGACAAACTTCCCGCTGATTTCATTCAACTATCAGCTGAAACCATATCCTACCCCATGTCTATCCTCATAAACAGATCTATATCTGAATGCAAAGTACCTAACCTGTGGAAAATATCTCAAATTATTCCACTCCACAAAGGCGGCAACTCCCTTGAGCTGACCAACTACCGTCCAATCGCAATTTTATCACCTTTATCAAAAATAGTAGAAAGAGTAATACATTCACAACTAATGCAATACCTCCTAAAGATAACCTTTTATCAAACATCTCAACACGGCTTTCGGCCCTCCCATAGTACCACAACAACACTACTGTCATATACCGACATAGTCAACACCCATAGAAACAACGGACTTTTCATATCGTCTGTATTCTTAGACTTATCGAAATCCTTTGATATGGCCAACCACAGCATGCTTCTTAAAACTCTATCAACCCTTAACATAAACTCCCTCACCATATTGTGGTTCAATAGCTATTTAACTGGCCGACAACAAGCAGTGCTCTGGCAAGACCAATTATACTCCCTTCTACCTGTATCTATAGAAGTCCCTCTAGGTTCCATACTTGGTCCTTTACTATTCTACATATTTACAAATCAGATAGCTGCATCCACTCCCTCTGCTTCTATACTGCAATATGAAGATGACACTACTATCATATGCGCCACCCCAACCTTAAGCAAGCTTCAAACAATAACACAGAATAACTTTACTCTGGCTGAAGCGCAGTCTTCTAGCATTAAACTTCTACTCAATCCCAAAAAAAACAAAACTAATTCTCATCAGTCCTGGTAGATCTCCTGCACTAAATAATGACTTCACCATAAACTACAAGGACAATACCGCAATCACCCCAATAACACACACTAAACTCCTAGGAGTGGTAATCGACAACAATCTCAAATTTGATGTACACATCGCTCAAATAATCAAAAAAGTAAACAAAAAGCTTTGTCTCCTGTACAGGAACAGGCAATTCATGACCAGCTATACCAAAGCCACTACTGCAAGAACTCACCTATTATCCACCCTACTGTATGCCACCCCAATCCGGACTAATCTTCACCGCAGCAAACAAAACAAAATGGTATCTTGCTATAACAAGATTGCCAAGTTTGCTACAGGCTCCTCAAATAGATCCCATTACTGTCTTTCCCCCAAGCAGCTCAACTGGCTTGAGTTACCCCAACTACTACTTACTACTCAACTCTTCACAGCCCACAAACTCTACTACCTCCCTGACAAAACTCCAGCACTACAGGATCTAATACAGCTCTACACTACCACTCGAACCTTAAGATCAACCGACCAAAATCTCATAAATGTCATCAAACATAAGAATGAAGCAGGTAAAACTCACTTTGTCTGTACAGTAACAAATATCTGGAACTCACTCCCAAAGCACACAACTTCTACCAGCTCTGCTTCACTTTTTAAGAAACTACTCAAAACCCACTGTTTTACAAATTGGCTGTGCCCTTGTGACTCCCCAGGCTAATCCACTTACATTGAAGTGTTGCAAGGATTCTGCCAAAGAACACCTCTTAGCTACTATCCTCTGAATACTTATTCTTACCAAACAATGTTTTTCTGAATACTTACTCTTGCCAAACAATGTTTTATTCTGATGCTATTGATTTATATGTCTATGAAGAAATGTTAAATAAGTTCCTATGTTCCTATATGTACAATTGTATGCCTTATGAGTGCAGTTATGTATTTAAAAAAATGTATTTGTAGCATTGTTTTATGTGGAGCTTTTCTCCCCGGGCCTTCGCTGAAAATGAACCTGTGTCCAGTAGAACTTTTCTGGTCATCAAATGTAAAATAAATAAAATAAAAATAAAAATAAATAGTGGATATAAAAAGTGTACACACCCCTGTTAAAATGCCAGGTTTTTGTGATATAAAAAAATGAGACCAGAATAAATAATTTCTAAACGTTTCCCACCTTTAATGTGACCTATAACCTGTAAAATTCAACTGAAAAACAAACAAGTCTGTTAGGGAAAAAAAATATAAAAAATAAAAAATGTACAATACTCTGGTTGCATAAGTGTGCACACCCTTAAACTAGTACTTTGTTGAAGCACCTTTTTGATTTAATTATAACATTCAGTCTTCTTAGGTACATGCCTGCCATCAATTAAAGAAACTCTTACTAACCCCAAATAAAGTGCAGCTGTCCTAGTAGAATTTTCCTGACATTTACTCAGTTGCCTGCTACAGCAAAAGCTATGGCTCACAGAGAACTTACAGAGAATCAAAGGGATCTCATTGTTGAAAGGTATCAGTCAGGAGAAGAGTACAAAAGAATTTCCACAGCATTGGATATACCATGGAACACAGTGAAGACAGTCATCAAAAAGTGGAGAAAATATGGGACAACAGGGACGTTACAAAGAACTGGGTGTCCCTCCAAAACTGATGAAAAGACAAGAAGAAAACTGGTCAGGGAGGCTGCCAAGAGACCTATAGCAACTTCTGGCAAGTACTGGTTGTGTACTACATGTGACAACAATCTCCTGTATTCCCCATATGTCTGGACTATAGGGTAGGGTTGCAAGACGGAAGCCTTTTCTTACACAGAAAAACATACAGGCCCAGCTAAAATTTGCAAAACAATACATCAACTCTCCCAAAAGCATGCAGGAAATTGTGTTATGGTCTGATGAGACCAAGGTTGAAATTTTTGGCCACAATTCCAAAAGGTATATTTGGCGCAAAAACAACACTTCGCATCACCAAAAGAACACCATCCCCATGGTGAAGCATGGTGGCGGCAGTATTGTGGTTTAGGGTTGCTTTTCCTCAGCTGGAACTGGGGCTTTAGTCAAGGTGGAGGGAATTATGAACACTTCCAAATACCAGTCATTTTTGTCCCAAAACCATCAGGCATCTGCTTGAAAGCTGAAGATGAAGAGGAATTTCACTTTTCAACATGACAATGACCCCAATCATACATTCAAATCAATAAAAGAATGGCTTCACCAGAAGAAAATTAAAGTTTTGGAATGGCCCAGACACAGCCCAGACCTAAATCCAACAGAAAATCTTTGGGGTGACCTGAAGAGGGCTGTGCACAAGAGATGTCCTCGCAATCTGACAGACTTGGAATGCTTTTACAAGGAAGAGTAGGCAAATACTGCAAAGTTAAGATGTGCCATGCTGATAGATTCCTACCCAAGAAGACTGAATGCTGTAATTAAATCAAAAGTTGCTTCAACTAAGTATTGGTTTAAGGGTGTGCACACTTATACAATCAGCGTATTGTATGTTTTTTATTTTTTTCCCCTAACAGATTTGTTTGTTTTTCAATTCAATTGTACAAGTTATAGGTCATGTTAAAGGTGGGAAAAGTTTTGAAATGATTTATTGTGGTCTCATTTTTTTATATCACAAAAAAACTGGCATTTTAACAGGGGTGTGTAAACTTTTTATATCCACTGTACACATAAAACACACACACACACACACACACACACACACACACACACACACACACACACACACACACACACACACACACACACACACACAAATATTCAGACTATATTTCTAAATATGTTATACAGAGAAGGAAATGTATGATATTTTAGGAAAGTACAGTTGTGTACACTTACCATAAATGTAGATGTTCGAGTGTAATCACTGTTGCAGTCATCACATTTGGGTTGTCTGCTTGCAGTAGCCCTCAGTCGGCCTGATTATCAAAGTCTTGGGTCCTGCGTTGGTTGCGGTCTCATCTTCCATGACGTCAGCTAGTCAGGGATATAAAGCATGCAGCCAATGCCATTACATCAGTTTTTCTTGCCCCAGATGTCAGCTGTCCCCATAATGGGAAGCAATTATATACAAGGTTACACCGCCAACAAAAAAGCAAATACACCAAAAAGCTTTAAGCATAGTAAACAAGAATAGATGTATAGTCAATAGAAGTCAGAGGGCTGGAGGGAGGGTAATCAAGACTGCAACAGTGAATGCACTCAAACATCTACATTTATGGTAAGTGTACAGAATTGTACTATGTTCTTTGTGTTTCACTGTTGCAGTCATCATATTTGGGTAGATTCCCAAAGCTAAGGATGGGAGGAGGTAATTAGATAGCATTAGGGCCAGCTATAGGGCCTTGCAAGACTGCAGTGGCAAAGCCAGCTCTGGATTTAGAAAAAATTGGCAAGTGGTAATGCTTGGTGAAGGTATGTACAGAACTCCAGGTAGCAGCTTCTATGATGTCCCTGGTAGGGACACCTCTGAGAAAGGCTGTAGAGGTAAATGCAGTCCTGGTTGAATGTGATCTTATCCCCTGTGGGGTAGGTTTTACATGGTGCTTACAGCAGAAATGAATGCAATGGTCTATCCACTTAGAAATGGTTTGCTTTGAAATGGCCTTCCTCTCTGCCCCTGCAGCAAATGCAAGCAGCAGCTGTTCAGATTTCCTGAGAGCCTTAGTCCTAAGTTGTCTGTGCACATCCAAGGAGTGCAGTATTCGTTCCCCTTTGTTATGTGGATTAGAAAAAAAGGTTGGCAAATGAATGGACTGATTAAGGGCCACACTGGATGCCACCTTAGGCATGAAGGAGGGATTGGTCCTGAGGGACACCCTGTCAGCATGAAAGATGATGAAAGGCTACACTGCCATGAAGGCCTGTAATTCAGACACCCTTCTTGCTAAAGTGATGGCTAGAAGTAAGGCTGTTTTCCAAGAAAGGAATTTCAACTCTGCATTTGCAGCTGGCTCACAGGGAGGTAGAATGAGCTTTTCCAATACAAAGTTAAGGTCCCAGGCTGGAGTAGGGGCTCTCCTGGGTGGTCTTAAGTTTTTGGCCCCTCTGAGGAATTGCTTAAGCAGTGGATGAGAGAAGAGGGGTGGTTCTGTATTGTAATAAGCTGAAATGGCTAAGGCATGAATTTTGATGGAGGAAAAGGAAAGGCCCTTGTGAAGCATCTCAGTTAAGTATTGAAGAATATGGTATAAACTGGGCGCTACTGTGCCCATCCACTGAGTTTGGCTCCAGGAACAGAATCTATTCCATTTTTAAGCATAGGATTTTCTAGTACTAGGCCTCTTTGCCTCCAGAATGACATCCATCACTTGCTTACGGAGGGATGGTAACGGAGAGATCAGGTAATTAGCCAGGCTGCCAGGTTCAGTGTTTGAAGCTGTAGGTACAGAATCTGGCCCTCCTGCTGGGACAGCAGGGCAGGGATCTGAGGCAGGTGCCAGCAGTGACACACTGCGCAAGAGGGGGTACCAGTGTTGGCATGGCCAGTCTGGTGCAATCAGTATTGTCCTTGGTTTGTCCTGTTTGATCTTTAGCAGTACCTTGGAGAGGAGAGGCAGAGGGGGAAAGGCATAAACTGATAGGTTTTTCCAGGTGAAGGACATGGCATCCACCTTCCAAGCTTGTTTGTGGGGAGTCCTTGTGCAGAATTTGTCCAATTAGTAGTTCTGGGGGGAGGCAAACAGGTCTATCTCTGGGCTCCCTCATTTGTTTCTCAGCATGTTGAATATCATTGGTTCCACTTTCCACTCGTGTGGGTCCATGACATTTCTGCTTAGGTCGTCTGCCAGTGTATTTAGCTTTCCTGGTGGGAACTGAGCCTGTAGGTGCACTTGGTAGCTCAAGGCTGTGTTCTACAGAGCCATGGCTAGTCTGCAGAGAGGGTATGAGTGGGTTCCTCCCTGCTTGTTTTTGTACCACATAACAGTGGTGTTGTCCACCTTTACCAACAATTGTCCTGGAAGAATGTGGTCCTTGAAGGCTGTCAGTGAATTCTGTACAGCTAACATTTCTTTTTGATTGATATGCAGGTGCATTTGATCTGGGTTCCATTTGCCCTGAATGCACTGCCCTGCCAAGTGAGCCCCCCCATGCATAGTCTGATGCGTCTTTTGTTAGGGTTTGGGCGGCAGGGGGTAGAGTGATTGGCAGTCCCTTGTTTTGGTGGCAGGCCTCTGACCACCAAAGGAACTCTATCTGTCGACAAGGTATGATAGGAATCATTGATTCTAGATCCTGAGAATGTTGGCACCATAGGCTTTTTAGATACCATTGTAGTTTCCTCATATGCAGTCTTGCATATGGAATTAGTAGAATGCAAGAGGCCATGAACCCCAGGGCATGCAGTATTTTCCTTGTAGATAGCTGGGTCTTTGTGGCCAGTAGTTTGAAGCAGACTGTAAAATGAACTTGTTTCTCTGGCATGAGGTAGGCCATCTGGGAATCAAGCTTTCTCCCAGGAATACAGTTTGTTGGCAGGGTACAAGATGTGATTTCTTTTCATTTATGGTGTACCCCAGAGATGTTAGCAGTTTCTTTACAAATGCCAGATGATATAATGGTATGTCCTGGCTTTCTGCCTGAATTAGACAATCGTCCAGGTATGGGTATATCTGAATATTTCCTTGCCTGCAAAATGCAATGACTGGAGCTAGGCACTTTGTGAATACCCAGGGCCCAGTAGATAAGCCAAAGGGCAGTGCAGAGAACTGATAGTGCATGTAGCCTGCTCTGAAGCATAGGTATCTTCTGCAAGATTCCCTTATTGGGATGTGCAGGCAGGCTTCCTTTAAATCCAGTGTTGCCAACCAGGCATCTTTGCCTAGCATGGGAAGCAGCTGATGAAGAGTTAGCATCTTGAATTTTGGGATTACCAAAAATGTGTTTAGAATAGACAGGTCCAGGATAGGACGCCAGGAATTGTCTTTTCTGGGTACCAGGAAATGTCTTGAGTAGAAACTTTGCCCCCCATTCTTCTTCTGGGACAGGTTGAATAGCCCTGATGCTTAAAAGAGAGAGCACTTGCTTTTGAGACTCTGCCCACTGATTTGGGGGTAGGTCTGGCCAACCGTTTGGGGTTGGTAAGGAGTGGAAGTGGAATCTGTAACCTTGGAAAACTATATTTTAAACCCATTTGTCCTGGGTAATGAGTTCCCAATTTTTTGCATGCAGGGCAATCTTTCCCCCTAAAGGAACAGTCAGTTGAGCAGGGCTTGGAAGGTTTAAAGTTAAGTCATTGAGACAGTTTACCATAGGGGGGAGTCTTACTACTCCCTGCTTTGGAAGTGGGAGCCCCCCACTGCTTAGGCCTGTGGGTACCTTGGGACTGAAGCCTGGGTGCTGTGCTGGTTCTGGGTTTGGACTGAGAAGGCCTGTAAGAGGCAGGAAAGAACCAATTCTTAAAGGACCAATGCCTACTAAATCTGGGAGGCTGTACTCGCAGGAAATCTTTAACAGTTTGCATAGATTTAGCTTTTTCCTCCATCTTTTTAAGTACTTCTACTGCTTTGCTGCCAAACAGGTGGTCTTGGTTTAAGGGAGCATCCAGTAACTTAGCTTTAACATGATGTGGCAAAAATTGCTCCTTAAGTCAAGCATGCCTTCTAAGTACAGACCAATTGACAGCAGCCCTGAAAGATGCCTCTAATGAATCAAAACCACATTGCAAAGTATGTTTTCCAACTTGTTCAGCAGAATGCATTAAATCCTGTATATCTTTACTTTCAGCACAGTCAGGTATCAACATCATTTTCTGTTTAAGCAATCCAATAATATGCTGCTGATACTTTAACATAAGGCCCTAATGGCCAAGTTTGCAGAAGTGTATACCTTTCTACCCCATCTATCCAGCGCCCTGGAATCTCCATCAGAGGGGGTAGGATTTTTGGCAGTAGTAGCCTTAATGCCCTTGGGTCCCTGTGAAATGGTCTCAGGATCCGCAGTAGGATTTTTAAAGAGGAACTTGTGAGAGTTAGGTACCCTGTAATACCTATCAGGTTTTCTGGGAGCAGGAGGTAAAGAGTCAGGGGCCAGGCTAGATTCCAAGAAGGCATCATCTGCAATGTCCAGTACAGGAGGGATAGCTAAAGGCCTGTGTTGAGGCAGGAGTAAGAATTCCCTAAGTCTCTTTTTGGAGTCAGAGTAAGCCTGGCTTTCCCAGCGAAAATGCTCCCTAAGAGTATGCAAGTTTTCACCAAAAAAGAAATTCTCTGGAGGGGAAGCAGAGGGAATGGAGTCCTTTGCATCAGAATCCTCATAAATAGATAAGGGCAAATCCTGGTCATCAGAGAAAACAGAAATTTCAGAATCCTGATCAGAAGAATCAGAAGTAAAATCAGTCCTAGGTCTCTTAGGGGGAAGGATGGCTTCCCCTGATTACAGTTATAAGGTCTTCAGCCGTTCTTATCATTTGCTTTTTAAGCATAGGGGCCTGACCATGTGGTCTGGGCGTAGGTTTTCTAGGTTTTAGGCCTTGAAGAACAAGATGGCATTGGTTTAATATGCAAGTCAGTAGGCCTGAATACACTCTCAGAAGCTGGTGCCTACACAGTGGCTCCGGACCCATCCAAGGTAGAGACATCCGCAGGTTCCACAGTCGAAGAAGCATCTCATGGCATACCAGACTCCGAATGGGTCTCAGTAGACGCCTGCGAATCTGAAGTAGCGGGTAACAGTGGCTGCGAAAGCACCTCACTGAGTACTGGCGAACTGGTGACTAGCTTAGGAGAAGCATCGTCGGCAGCTTTGGACCTAAGTGGTCTGTCTCTGTCTTTATCTTTGAGTTTTTTCGGAATGTCGGTAGTCGGGTGGCTTACTAAAGCCATTTCTGGATAATTGAACCGAGTAACAAAATATTTAGATGTGTAAATGAACCGACGATGAATAGTACGAGGTTTGAATAAGGCACAAAACCGACAGCGAGGTGCGTCGTGGTCTGGGCCTAAGCAAGGAATGCAGTACGAATGAAAATCTTTATGAGGTATTTGCTTTCCACAAGAAATACAATTGTTAACTTTTACTGACATCGGTTTAGAGCAAGAAAAAGGATCCTCAATGGGGTACTTAGCTTAGTTGAAGACTTCGGATCTGAAACTCGAAAATGAAATTTTCAGGAGTCGGCCGACCGGCACTTGCGAACTGCTTCTGCTTCGGGCACCACACGGCAAGAAAGACTGATGTAATGGCGTCGGCTGCATGCTTTATACCCCTGACTACCTGATGTCATGGAAGATGAGACAGCAACTGACGCAGGACCCAAGACTTTGATAATCAGGCAGACTGAGGGCTACTGCAAGCAGATAACCCAAATGTGATGACTGTGACAGTGAAACACGAAGAACATCTGGTATCTACACTTAGACTGTCCTATGGTTTATGAATAATTTTTAAACATGAACTTGAGTCTACAACTCTACTAACCTGTACTCTTTGTAAAAACAATGTAACTTAACAGCAGAACAGCCATAGCTAGGGTGTGGTAAATGGGTGGCCGCCCTAGACACAAGTTGCTAAGGGGCATGATTGGTACTGTAGGGAAGATGCCAGTCAGTCATTTCAAGTCACTGGAGCTTGGAAGGCTGGGGAAGAGCACAATGTTGACATATGAAACTGCAGGCACTTAAACTAAGTGCATGTGAGTTAACAGCTGTTGTAAAGAGCAAGTCCAACTCCTTGCTACTATCCATTTTTTTTTGTGTCCTCAACTTTGGATAACACTAAGTAGCCTAGGTACCAGCTTTGCTTGCTACAACTCTAATTAGACTTTTTTGTTTGTGCTCGTTAGCCATATAATGCACTGTTAGAAATATTTAATTATTTGCATCTGTAAACCCTCAGAACTATATAATAGTATTTGTAAGCCATATAGCACACTGTTCGAGCTAGTTTATTGCTTGTATTTGTGTTTATAAGCCATGTAACACACTGTTAGAGCTACTTAGTTGTCTGCATTTGAAAGCCACATAAAACACTGTTAGAGCTATTTAATAGAGTTTGTAAGCCATGTAGCACACTGTTACACCTAATTAAGTATTTGTAAGCCATGCAACATGCTGTTACAGCTATTTAAATGGTTGTAAGCCATGTGACATATTGTTACAGCTATTTAGTTGTTTTTGTTTGTAAGCAATGTAACACACTGTTAGAGCTATTTAATAGTGTTTGTAGGCCATGTAACACTCAAGAGTTATTTAGTTTCCGTTAGCAAGTCATCTTGACACACTGTTAGCGCTATGTATTTACGTTTGTAAGCCACATAGCATAGTCTTAGAATCGATTAATAGTGTTTTTGTAAGTCATGTGACACATTGTTACAGCTATTTAACTGTTTGAGCTTGTAAACCACATAACACAGTCTTAGCATTGTTTAATAAGGTGATTTATAAGCCACGTGACACACTGTTAAAGTTATTTGTTTGCATATTATACATTGATTGTAATCACAACAGTTGTTGTCCACTGTGTTTACCTAAGTGGCCCATGTCGTAGCTGAAAAGGTTCTTTAGGCCTGTTTACTTAAATGATTAAGAAATGCTCTACAAATAAATAGGTTGAAGGATGGAAGTTCCACTTCAAAAAAAGTTAAAACAGCTAAATCTAATCTGGCATCAGAACTGTTCTACCTAGCATTTAGGGATCTTGCTGATATTCTCTAACAGACCATTTACCACATGCTTAATACAATTATCTACAAACAGCAATGTGGTCAGGCATCCTTCTGGTTGAAGTCATAGCATTTACGACACAGTGCCAGCACTGGCACATTGCAATCTAGGAGATCTGACACGACATAACATAAAACACAACAAATTACACAT
The DNA here is from genome assembly GCF_019279795.1 of Protopterus annectens. Classification (NCBI taxonomy): domain Eukaryota; kingdom Metazoa; phylum Chordata; order Ceratodontiformes; family Protopteridae; genus Protopterus; species Protopterus annectens. Next base: position 1,924,321,885 of record NC_056733.1, on the reverse strand, counting down.
TTACTACTGCAGGAAAACATTATTTTATTTCTGGTCTGCCTTATTTTTGAAGCTAGAAGTTTCAGCTATAACAACCATCCTTCTTCTAGTCAACCACCTGTCTGATTGTCCTCTGCATAGCCATTTTTTCATTTAGTGACTGCATTTTGATTATCAATTCTTAATCAATTTTCATTGAAAATTCATTACCTTTAGTTTTGATTGACCTTTCTCCACTGTTGTGCAACCATGGAGTTAGTATATTTAAGTAAAGGTGTATGAGGGCAAAGGGGTGCCCCTGTGCAATGCTTTTTTTAAGCTTTTCTTTTTCTTTCTTTTCTTTTTTAAGTTGTGTTGCATAAAGTTAAAAACAGAAGAAACGAAATTCACAGAAAAGCTGTTGAGATAATACTTGAGAAGCTATCTGCTCAGGCTTTCTTGAAGGTCTCCACCGACTTGCAGTCCACCACTCATCTAGAAACCTGTTCCATATATCCACTACTGTTGCCAAGAAAAGGTACTTCAGACCACAAAGGTGAACCGTGTACCCTCAGTCCAGTAGCTATACCCCCTTCTTACGGTGTAGCCATCACTCAATCCCTTATGTGTCTTGTGAATCCACTTTATGTCTTCCCCTTTTCACCATTCCTCAGGTGAGGACAAATCCAGTTCCACTAACTTCTCATACTCTTGACCTCCATTTTCTATCATACTCAACTTGCCCTTCTTTGCATCTACTTCTTCAGCCTGATTTCTTTCTCACTGTATAATCAGAAGCGGGACACTTTCTCACTGGGAAATCAAAACCTGGCAATCAGACAGGCGGTCATCATGTAATCAGAGCCAGGCACACCTTCTCACTGTGTAATCAGAACTAGACATACCTTCTGCCTGTGTAATCAAAACTGGACACATCTTTTCACTGAGAAATTAGACAGCTGGTCATCATATAACCTGAGCTGGGCAAAACTTCTGACTGTGTAATCAGAACAAGGCACACCTTCTCAGTGTGTAATCAGAACCATGCACACCTTCTCACTGTGTAATCAGAACATGGCACACCTTCTCACTGTGTAATCAGAACAGGTCACACCTTCTCAATGTGTAATCAGAGCTAGACATACCATCTGCCTGTGAAATCAAAACTGGGCACATCTTCTCACTGGGAAATTAGACAGCTGGTCATCATATAACCTGAGCTGGGCAAAACTTCTGACTGTGTAATCAGAACCAGGCACATCTTCTCACTGTGTAATCAGAACCGGGCTCACCTTCTCACTGTGTAATCAGAACATGGCACACCTTCTCACTGTGTAATCAGAAGTGGGCACACCTTCTCACTGTGTAATCAGAGCTAGACATACCATCTGCCTGTGAAATCAAAACTGGGCACATCTTCTCACTGGGAAATTAGACAGCTGGTCATCATATAACCTGAGCTGGGCAAAACTTCTGACTGTGTAATCAGAACCAGGCACATCTTCTCACTGTGTAATCAGAACCGGGCTCACCTTCTCACTGTGTAATCAGAACATGGCACACCTTCTCACTGTGTAATCAGAAGTGGGCACACCTTCTCACTGTGTAATCAGAAATGGACACACCTTCTCACTGTGTAATCAAAACTGGGCACACCTTCTTATGGTGTAATAGGAAATGGGCATAATTCTCCAACTGTATCTTAACCAAGACCTGCAAAGGGGTAATATAATGTCTGAACACCATAAGTCCACAGTACTAAGGAAATGACAACATCTTATTAACTAATGGCATGGCTTTCTCAGTCTGCTTCTGGACTATCATCTCTACTGCTAATACTATTCCAAGCTATGTGTTCTACTATTTAATATTTAAGGCACAGCTGTTGTTTAAAATGTTAGAAGCCCTTACTTTCAAATAAGGAAATAACAGATGAAAGACTGCTGTTTTGGCATCAGGACTGTGAAACTTCTTTCACCTTAGATGCAGTGTTTAGTGAACAAAACACTGATCGGTTTAGATGAAAAGCTTGAGACTGCATTGGAAGAAACCACCTACTGCCTCAAAAGCTCACCTTATTTTTGCAGTGGACAAAAAGAACAAATCCATGGTCAATGTCAAGGTAGTCTAACTGTCCAAAACGTAAGATTGCTACAACTAACATTCTCTCAGCACCCAAGACACACAGCAACACCAGTGTCTTACCTATCAAGCCCTTAAGGCATAACACTCAAAAATCAAACTTTACTGTCATTGGAGACTCCATAGTGAGACACATGGATGTCCCCACTCACCAGGTTAGATAAGGAAAAAGTTACGGTCAGATGCCAGTCTGGTGCCAGGATTCATCAGATCACGCATGCAACAAGTGCCATAATGACTCCGTCATAGCTCATGTTGGAGTGAATAACCTGAGGTGCACCTCAATGGACTATATAAAGAGAGACATGACTGAGCTCTCTGAGTATGTCACAGGCAGGTAATGTCCCTAACCTTGAGCAGCATAATACCCTCGCCTAGGATGATGCCACAGTATAAACAAAAAATGAGCGATTTCAATAATTGGCTTAGTGTTTGGTGTCATTCAAAGGGGATCCAGTTTCTGTCAGCCTGGAATGACATGGTTGACAAACCTCACTGCTTTGCCAGAGACAGTTTGCACCTGGCACCACTAGGTTTTCAACTGCTGGCAAAGGCTCTTGTTTCCCCCATAGTGCCTTTTTTTAGACAAGATCTCAAAAACAAAACCACCAATCAAAACAAAATAAGGGTTATGCTGCTAACCACTAGAAGCTTAAACCAAAAACTGCACATCTTGGGAGTACTTCTATCACTAGAAGATGTAGATGTCTGTGCAGTCACAGTAACCTGGTTCAAGGCTTGAGAGAGTACTCCAGCCTTGCAAAGCTACAATGCCTTCACATCTTCGGACCACAAGAAGAACATGTGAGAACCAAAGGAGGCAGTGTTTCTATCTACATTAGAGATAAATTCACTTCCCAATTAGTCAGGCTGGGCAACTTCATGGAGTTACTCCAAGTTCAGATTACTGTGGTTAAAGACCCCCATTCAAGTTACAGATCCCCCTCCATGAATCATGATGCACACGGGGCCTACGTGACCAAACTAGAGTCAATCCAAATATTGCCAAACACTCTGATCATGGGGGGCTTCAATTATCCCACCATCAACTGGGAAACCTACTCTAGCCCTAACTCACTTGCTCAAAAGTTCCTTGAATTTGTTAACTCAAATGCCCTGGAACAAATTGTTCAAACCCCAATAATAGGAACAAACATAGTAGATCTGGTCCTCACGAACATGACAAATAGATGCACCACTGCAACTGTCGGACCCTCATTAGTTAAATCTGACCACAAAACAGTCACCTTTGAATTGGCAGTAATACCAGAGCTCACAAAGGGCAAAGTCAAACTAAAACGCTTCACCAAATTAAACTATACCCTCCTAGGGGAGGAATAAATGCATTCCAAGATCCGCCACCAGCTGATGTGGTAACTGCACCAAAGTTTATAAAGCGTATAGACTCAGCTGTTCCAGACAGAATCAAAGCCAGAACCCTGGTGGACATCCAGCATCAACAAAAGTTTACAACAAACAAAAAGAGCTGCTGTCTAAGAAAACTAAGGCGAGGCCCCAACAATGGAAAAGCACACTTTTCAGCCTCAACAGGCAATAAAACAACATGTCAAATCCTCTAAGGGTAACTTTGAGAAAAAACTAGCAATCACATCCAAGGATAACCATAAGGCCTTTTACAGTTGTGTACGTAGCCTAAAAGGTAGGACCCAAGCATGTGCCATACTACTGACTAACGGTATCACACACACTGATCCCGCAGAGACAGCAAACCTGCTAGTGGACAGATTTAGCAAAAATTTCACTCCCCTATCCTCACCATACTTATCACAAACCTTTCCCTCCACATCCCCCCCACCCTATATATACAAAGAGCAGGGCATTAAAGCTTTGTCCATGGCAAAAAAAAACAGCCTCTATGGGACCAGATGGCATCCAAGGTTGTCTTCTAAACAAACAGAAACATGAACTAGCATCCCAATTAATTACCCCATTCAATCACAGCCTATCCACAGTTCCTGTGGAATGGAGAACAGCAACATTTACTCCTCTCCACAAAGGTGGCTTAGCAACAGCCCTGGGGAAATTATAGACCCATAAGTCTGACCAGCCTCATCTGTAAAGCCATGGAATGTGTCATCATGGACCTCATAAATAAAGACATAGGTGACCTCCAAACTCTGGATCTGACCCAATTCAGCTTCGTCAAGGGCAGATCTTGCCTGTCAAACCTGGTGGATTTCTTCAAAAATGTGACCAGGGCCACTGACAAGGGCAAATCTGTGCACACAGCACACCTCAACTTGGCAATGGATTCTGACACAATCCCACACTCAGGCATTGCCGATAAACTTAGCAAACTGAATGTAAACCCCTTTGTTGCAGGTTGGGTTGCCAACTGGATCACAAACCAGTCACACACTATCAAAGTGGATGACTCCACATTAACCAGCAGACATGTCACAATGGGGTGCCACAAGGGTCAGTGCTGGGTCCCCTACTGTTTGGTATATGCTTCTCAGAAGTTCAGGCCAAAACTAAAGGGCTGAGGCTGACCAAGGTTGCGAATGACTGCAAACTGGGTGCAATTATTGAATCTCCAAATGATGTCAGTATACCTCAGCAGGGTCTTATGCAGACCAACAACTGGTGTCTTAGTCACAGTCTCATACTAAATGCAAAGAAATGCATCATTCCCATCAGTAAAAACAATGTCCCTTCACACTATAAAATTAGCAAAAACAAACACCCTATCTACCTACGAAGTGGTAAGGGATCTGGGATCATAAGTAGACTGCGGACTTAACTTTGACCACCATGTGTCTGCTGTAGTAAGGAAGGCCTTCTTCAAAGCACACTTGATTAGCAAAGTTATCACTTCTAGAGCAAAGGAGGTTTTAACTCCTCTATACTTGTCACTTATCAGGCCCATAACTGAGTATAACACCCCTTTTGGCATGTACCATACAAAGCACCTGCAGCAACTGGAGAGACCTCAGAGGTTTCTAACAAAGCATGTGTTTGGATTTGCACTGGAAATTAATGGCATTTTGATTTAAAGCACGTCTGCATTTAAGTGTTACATTCTACAAATAATACGTGCACTTTTTTGGTCTACCTATTAAATTCATTACTTTAATAGCCACACAATCAATTTAAAAGAGTGGGCAGTCCTGTGACATTTATTCTTTCTATTTGCCAATGGTAACAGTGCTGAATAAGTGCTTACCAATTTCTTCTATTACATATTTTTTTTTTCTGTTAAAGTTCGATATTAATTTTTTTTTCTTCTGTTGTTGCATCAGCTAGGCTAGGATAGGATAGCGACATTTAATGGCATTTAGCATTCCAGAAGCAGTGTGCAACAGAAATTAAATCCATCCTTCCTATTACTATGCTTTTCTGAATACAGGACAATACAAAGTCAATACCAAAAACTAACTAAATAAATAAATAAATAAAACTCCACTTTTATGTAAACAGCTACATTACGTAAGAAAATGTCTGCTGTATCTGGCAGAATTCTGAATGGATTTAAAATCTAAATCCAGGTTTGCTAAAGTATTCAGCTGTGCACTGTAAATCTGATTCTATTTATGGAATTCTGAACAAAGGAGAAGCTTAATTTAATACAGACTAAAACGGTGCATAAAATGCAAACAGTTAAAGCCTACAGTGCATAATTTCTTTAAGTAATTTCATTACGCAGAAAATGGATTAAGTTATAACAGATCAGAACATCCATTAGTTCTGGAAGGGAAACACTTGCCTGAAAAGAGAATTAAGTGTGATGCTAAAAAAAAGGGATAATCTGAATGTAATTTTCTGTGCATGAGTGTGAGTGCTTACACACACACACACACACACACACACACACACACACACACACACACACACACACACACACACACACATTTCAGTTTCCAGACATGGTTTCCGAAGCATGCTGTAAAATGATCTAGTTGTAGCCAGAAGCTCTGGGGAGTGTTTCCTCTGCATTATTAATTGTCAGTTAAATGATGAGAAGTGATACAGATTGATTTGTGTAAACCATCTAAGTGTTCATCTCGGTCAGCAGACAACACATTTACACAAAACAGGGATCAGATTACTGATGGGTCACAAAACCTTCATTTACAGGTAAATGGACAGTGATTTGTCTACTGTAGAAAGGCCAAACTATTATTTCATTGAAACGCTGCTCATAGCATCAGTTTCAAAACCCAGCACAAACCACGGCTTTATCTACAATGATTTTTTTTTTACTATACTGTTAATTTTACTGCAGCTAATGCCTCATTGGAGGTTACATGTTTTAACTATACTGTCATGCACTGTGAACTGTCTTTATTACATTTACACACTTAAATTGCATACCAAAGCACTGTTTTTGAAGTAATGTTGTATCTGCTTTTATTGTTAATATGCAGTCTTATTGGACTCCATTTAATAAAATGAACTCACTGGATAAATAAAAAAAGCACACATATACACAATCCCCTCCAAAACACACATGCTAAATGATAGCGATGGCATGCAACACAAACAAAATAATAAAATAGTAGAAGTTCAGAAGAACGGAGATGATTCAGTGTATATATATATATATATATATATATATATATATATATTAGAATTCATGTAAAACTGGAATGGTAACAAGGAAACAGATTTTAAAGCCACTTCAAAAAGCCTGCACTTTAGGTATAGAAAACAAATACATCTTTAAATTATTTTATTTTATTATAGACAAAAATTCTATGTCCTGTCATACATAAATAGTGACCTCCGGTAATGTCTAGCTATATGAGGATCGATTTATGTGATTCCTGAAATGTGTTAATTGCTATAGTGAGTCGGACTGTTCTTTGCTTTGCTGTTATTGCTAAGTTTAATTAAAAAGGGATGCGACCCACCAAGTATTGTAACTTTTTATAATGAGAGAGGAATCTGTTTGGACCTACAAGTCTTAAGAGTTGTTCTGCCTGTGATCCTTGGTAAACTGGTTTAACAGGAGAGACCAGACAAAGAATGCTTTAAAGATATTCGATTCCAATAATGGCTTATACACAAACTAAGAGAATCCTGCTTAGAATAATGATAACTGCCCACTCAGGGAGTGGTGTGTGCAGATGAAGGCCTCTTTGCAGGACATTTGATATTGCATGGTCCGAACTGTCCACAAAACCTTATATACAGTTAAACTACCAACTAGTATTTCAAAACTTCCTTGCACCTTTTTACTATCTCTGTGTTTTGCTTTATCTCAAGATAATATTGCACTTCTAGCCATTTGAACTGCATAAATAGCTTAAAAGTGTGTTATTTATGTAACTATTTAACTGTATGACTTAAAGACAAACACATTGGATATGAATGCTTTTTGAATTGATACTTTAATGTTGTAATTACCAATGTGCATCAATACTTTTCAAATGTGCCGTTATATAATAATATTTTGTAACTGTAATTGGAGCTTTTCTCCCTGGGCCTCCACTGAAAATGGGTCTCTGGCCCAGTGGACTTTCCCAGTCAACAAATGTCAATAAATCAAACAATAAATATAAATATAAGAGCTGCTGTACGGTGTTCAAAATGCAACATGGCTTTGGACATGGATCTGTGTTGTGCAAAACCTGAAATTGTTCTAAAAATAAACTGATCTTGTTAGAATCAGAACTGATTAAGTGTTAAGTGATGTATAAAATCTACTATGAAAACAAAATGACCAGTACATATTAGTGTAAGATTTATGTCTATCCAGAACTGGCATAATATAGCTTCACTGTGCAGTATGCCCATTTGTGCTGGTGTCTCTCTCTCTCTAGCTCACCTGACCTCAAGCCATGCACCAGTTGGGGCAAATTTTGGTTGGACAGATAAAAATTTTATTAGACAAACACTGAGATTTCCAGTGTTTGTCTACAACTGGAAATACTTTTGGGACTGGTATACTGCACATATCAAAAACACCAGTGGGCTACTGGGACAGGAAGGGATAATCTCAAGGAAATAATTGCAGGAAGTTGTTAGAATATACAAATCATATGCGAGTGTATGTGCCAAAAATAACCTTAAAGAGAAGTGACAAAAACTTTATAAACTACAATGAAGTATTGTCACGCTCTCCCTCAAGTCAGAACAGGGATAGGGGCTTCCAAGAGATGGTCTTAGGGACATGTTCTTCAAAAATTCACCAAATTAAGAAAACTGGATTCTAATTTAATCCTTTTATATCAGATTCAATGTACCTTTGTGGGAGGACGGCAAACCTTTCATAACATCCTGAAGACTGTCTTGGTTACAGATAAAGCTCAACAGAGAAAACGAAGATGCATTGACCAGCTTAGGTACCAAAAATGAATCTGTGTATTTAACCTTTTCTGAAAATGTTGATACGGTTTAACATTCCATGAACATTAATAATGCTATTATTTAGGATTTACCAGTGCTCACAGTTAAAAGTGAAAACACACAGAAGAACTTTTAGCCCCATTCTTTCTTTTAAGGGATCAAAAGAGGAGTATCCTTTTTCTCTCTTTCTTTTTGTTCTACACCTACAACCATTAGCCATAGCTACATGAAACTCAGGCTGTATTCAGTTACATAAATGCCAGTTAATATATGCCTATGATATGCAAATTTAATTAATAACCATCTGTCAGATATATCAACATTAATAAACAATCCACAGAGGAGCAAAACAATGAAGAGGAAAATCACTTGAATAATAAATCCCATATACTGAATGTTACAAAGTTCATAAAACAGCCCAAGAAAATCGAAACTTGGTTAAAACTGGTTTATTACTGCAGAGGTTAGCGCTTTCGCAAGTAGCTTCTTCAGACCATATACAATTAACAACACTCCTCTACCATTTAAATACTCAAAAAGAGCGGGAAAACATATTTCTTAAAGGTATATTTGTCCATATAATAATACTCAAGAGCACAAATATAAAAAAATATAAAAAATAACATATAGACAATAATGAAAGCATCAAAATACGAATGTCATTGTTTGATAAATACACATCTCATACTGACACTTCCGTAAAAGACAATGTATATATAAAAAACTCATGTTTAAAAACATTTGTTTAAAAACGTTTCAACAAAGATGCAAGACATAATCAGATGACTAACTGGGCATCATTTCTTGTATCCTAATCTCCTCATTTTCAACAGAGGACGTAAGGGGACTTTCCCATTAAGCCCAGGGGACACATCAGATCTAAATTTAATGATCCAATGTGTTTCTCTGGCTTCCGTATATGTCTCAACATCCCCTCTTCTATGGGATCTTAAAATCTGTTCTAAAATTCTAAACCTAAAACAATGTCCCTCTCCTCTATCCTGGACATGTTTTGCAAGTGCATTGAACAAATTACCTTTCCTGATGTGGTATACATGTTCACGAATCCGGTCCCTGAGGCATCGGTTCGTCTTGCCAATATAAAACGCTGAGCATCCATCACAGGATGCCATGTATACCACATCTTTGGATTTGCAGGTCCCACATGCACGTATCATATGATTACCCAGCCCTGATGGATGTATGAACACAGGATCCATCAAAATATATGAGCAAAAATTGCAAGTATTACAAGGTCTTGAATACGGTGGACCAGTATCTACATTTGAAAATGTATTCTTAGGATAACATAAAAGATTCTTAAGATTTTTCTTATTTCTGTAGATAAACCTCGGTCCATCTCCAATCACTTCCCTGATCTTAGGATCCACTGATAGCACATGCCAGTGTTTAATAAAAATATCTTTTATAGAACCTACATCTTTAGTATAATGTACTGGAAAGAATGCCTGTTGGTTATGCCCAGATAAATAGCTACAATCACCAATGTCAGCAGTATCATTTGAATTCCGGGCACTCGCTTCACTGGAGAAATACAGAATGGCTCTAGTGTGTCTAAGGTCAGCGATGCCCACCATCCCAGAAACAAGGTCCATTTGAGTGTAACAACGTCCTCTCAACCTATCCTCCAAATCACTGATATCCACCTTAAAAACTGAGTCCAGTGGAGCATACCTCGAGACACGCATAGCTTGTCCACGGATAATGTTACTAAACACATATCCGGGATGCATGCTATGTCGATGTAAAAGAGTATTTTTATGACATGATTTATGGTGCAGCCCTGTGTTTACCATCCCATTGTCTAACTTCTCCACATATATATCCAGAAACGATATCCTAGTATCAGACCATTCAATTGTAAACTTCAAAAACTCAGTGACAAGATTTATCTCACTGACAAACTCTTCTAATTGTGTAGAAGTCCCTGTCCATAAAAAGAACAGGTCATCTACAAAACGCCTGTAAAATGGAACATACCTGACATACCAGTCATTCTGGAATAAATATCGGAGTTCCCATTCTGCCATAACTAGGTTGGCGTAGCTATTGGCACAGGATGTGCCCATAGCTACGCCATCCTGCTGCAGAAACAATAATTCAGAAAAACAGAAGATATTGGATTCCAAAACCACCTCCAACAGACTCAAAAGTAGGTCCACATCAAAGTCAACAGATGTTCCTAATCTCCCTAAGTACGTACTCAACATAATCTATGCCCTCAACAACACCTCAAGTCAGGTATGTTCCATTTTACAGGCGTTTTGTAGATGACCTGTTCTTTTTATGGACAGGGACTTCTACACAATTAGAAGAGTTTGTCAGTGAGATAAATCTTGTCACTGAGTTTTTAAAGTTTACAATTGAATGGTCTGATACTAGGATATCGTTTCTGGATATATATGTGGAGAAGTTAGACAATGGGATGGTAAACACAGGGCTGCACCGTAAATCATGTCATAAAAATACTCTTTTACATCGACATAGCATGCATCCCGGATATGTGTTTAGTAACATTATCCGTGGACAAGCTATGCGTGTCTCGAGGTATGCTCCACTGGACTCAGTTTTTAAGGTGGATATTAGTGATTTGGAGGATAGGTTGAGAGGACGTTGTTACACTTCGAGGGACCTTGTTTCTTGGATGGCGGGCATTGCTGACCTTAGACACACTAGAGCCATGCCGTATTTCTCCAGTGAAGCGAGTGCCCGGAATTCAAATGATACTGCTGACATTGGTGATTGTAGCTATTTATCTGGGCATAACCAACAGGCATTCTTTCCAGTATATTATACTAAAGATGTAGGTTCTATAAAAGATATTTTTATTAAACACTGGCATGTGCTATCAGTGGATCCTAAGATCAGGGAAGTGATTGGAGATGGACCGAGGTTTATCTACAGAAATAAGAAAAACCTTAAGAATCTTTTATGTTATCCTAAGAATACATTTTCAAATGTAGATACTGGTCCACCATATTCAAGACCTTGTAATACTTGCAATTTTTGCTCATACATTTTGATGGATCCTGTGTTCATACATCCATCAGGGCTGGGTAATCATATGATACGTGCATGTGGGACCTGCAAATCCAAAGATGTGGTATACATGGCATACTGTGATGGATGCTCAGCATTTTATATTGGCAAGACGAACCGATGCCTCAGGGACCGGATTCGTGAACATGTATACCACATCAGGAAAGGTAATTTGTTCAATGCACTTGCAAAACATGTCCAGGATAGAGGAGAGGGACATTGTTTTAGGTTTAGAATTTTAGAACAGATTTTAAGATCCCATAGAAGAGGGGATGTTGAGACATATACGGAAGCCAGAGAAACACATTGGATCATTAAATTTAGATCTGATGTGTCCCCTGGGCTTAATGGGAAAGTCCCCTTACGTCCTCTGTTGAAAATGAGGAGATTAGGATACAAGAAATGATGCCCAGTTAGTCATCTGATTATGTCTTGCATCTTTGTTGAAACGTTTTTAAACAAATGTTTTAAACATGAGTTTTTATATATACATTGTCTTTACGGAAGTGTCAGTATGAGATGTGTATTTATCAAACAATGACATTGATTTTGATGCTTTCATTATTGTCTATATGTTATTTTTTATATTTTTTTTATATCTGTGCTCTTGAGTATTATTATATGGACAAATATACCTTTAAGAAATATGTTTTCCCGCTCTTTTTGAGTATTTAAATGGTAGAGGAGTGTTGTTAATTGTATATGGTCTGAAGAAGCTACTTGCGAAAGCGCTAACCTCTGCAGTAATAAACCAGTTTTAACCAAGTTTCGATTTTCTTGGGCTACGTTTTATGAACTTTGTAACATTCAGTATATGGGATTTATTATTCAAGTGATTTTCCTCTTCATTGTTTTGCTCCTCTGTGGATTGTTTATTAATTTATTTCCTACTTTTGACACTGGAGCATTAACCCCAAGCAGTCGTCTTATTTCTTAGATATATCAACATTGTTTTCTCTCTCTCTCTCTGTCCTGCACTTTTCTGGCTACAAAAATAAGCAAACTAAAAGAAATGTGGTGAGAAATGTTCTTAATATAGCTGTTTTTGCATGTTTGTAGAGTAACTACACCATTCCATGCACTACAATGTTTATTATATCTATCACAATGTGTGAAATTGTAGTTGACCATTGAACACTCTGGAACATGTAGTGAAACATAGTTATAATCATTTTTGGCTTTTTTAAATTGTACAGATTATGGAATAGTGGCTTCTGTTAGAGGCAAACGTGCATAATGGCTTTCTTCATGTACACGTTTGCAAACCAGATGATGCAGGTGTCAATGCTGCTACTTCTGTGTAGAAATCTAAATGCCAAGACCATACCTCTCAACTTTCTAGAATTTTGCAGAATGTCTAGATTTTTGTCTCATAGCTTTGGTATCTTCCTCAAGAAATGTGTGTTTTTCTGGCAAATCACTGAAGACTGAAGTCACTAAATAATGACAGACACATGATATTCAGACTTCATACCTTTCAGATAATGCATGCTAATATAAAACCTGCTACTATATTAGCTTACTAAGTTTGGAAGAACAATATTTCAAATCTGTCCTGATTTTATTTCTTTTTTGTCCCACTTGGGATATTATTGTCACAGGGATACCCCCTTCTGCCCCACCCCCTATCAATGCCAGGTCTACAGCTTGTCTCCTACCACACAGGCTTACTCTGGTATTGCTGGGACTGGTCATGGATCCCATGGGTGTCCTGGGGGCATGTTCATCTCGGCTCCCTTCTTGGGGGGCATTTTAGATGCACTACCCACTTTTAACCCCAACTCCCCTCTTTGGACCACACCAATTCCTTAGGGAGCATCATCAATGAGTGCCCATCCCTCCCTGCCAATCCGTAAGTCTGGATTATCCCTCTACACCACTGGAAAGGCTCAGACTATCCCTAATTTTGTCCCTTTGTCTCCCATTATTTTTGGCTTTTTTCAGAATTTTTGTGCTAATAGGATGAGAGACATAACCAAAAATACACTACTAATGCCTTCTAGGTAACATCCTCCCTACAATGTAAAAACAAATCCCTAAATCTTAATATTTCCATGGTAAACTGCTTTGTTTTGCCATACAAGAAATTTAGTGTTAGATTAAAACTACAGATCACAAATTCAGAGAGACAGAAAATGGCAAAACCTCATCCCATTACAGCATAAACAAGATCTTCAAAGCTGACAGAATCTATGTAGGAACAGGGAGCCCGGCCAGTGTAAAACTCCCCATGCGGTTAAATGATGGCTTCTCTGCCAGCCCATCCCACTGCTTGCTGAACAAGTACTGAACCCAGAAAAGCCTACATGAGGCATCAGGGCACACCTTGGAGCAGGTCATCTCCCAGTACGGAGACCCCCACCCCCCCACCCCAGCAAAGGAAACACCACGGAATCCACTAGAGATAGTATCTGTGGTAGGGATAATGGCTTGACAGAGATAGACTGATGGCGAACTGATGTGGAAGAAATAATATACTAAAAAATAAAAAAGGAAATTCTATACTATTTAGACTGCCATAAGAAACTACATTTATAATTAATCAAAAAACTAAAAGCAACCTGCACTGATGCAATACATCAGCACATATATTACTGCAAAGAATGCATTTTTTACGGGTGGGAGGGACGAACTGGCACCCTGATGGTGTGCATTAGCCTATAAACTCAATTAACTTGAATTTAGATAGACAAACTGTAATTCTAGTTTCAGCTGTCTATTTCTTAACCACCAAGTAGCTAAGGATGGACAGGCATTATTAAGTTCTTGCTGTTTTGACCTGTGTCTGTACTACAGATTTTTTTATGCTTAATACTGTGATATCTGGGAAAAGCTGGGGGAATCACTGAATGATATACAGAAAGCATCCTATTCAAATACTGCACCAATGCATGCAAGGATCTTGCACAGTATGTCTTGTACAACGGTGCCAAATAATTCAGTTCATGGACATAAAATCTGGGTTGCAAGCTTCAGGTTGCAATTTCCTCCTATGTCCTTGAATGCTGCATAAAAGCACCTGGTACACCAGGATGCATTAGGTACTCCTGCGGTTGGTGTGCCTGAGAAATCTGTGCAGCAAGATACTGATATGTAGCACACTAACGTATAATGTCCTTTACTGTGCTGCCTGTCACTGTTGTCACCATCTTGTCAAGAAGTCACTTATACAACACTTTCACTCACTAGATATGTCTGTAGGCGAAGGATTATTACCATATTATGAGGGGATCTGGTACTTGGCAAGCTCCCGTTGGGTGCAACCTGTTAGCATCACTAAAAGAGAAGCACAAGTTTAGCTGAGACATTACTGAAGACATTATAGGCAGGGTGTTTCCTACCACACAGTGGAGCTTTTCTATCATTTTTTTAACAGTGTTAACATATTGCTCAGCTCAGTCATCTGCACAAACTATTAACAGAGGAAAAGGAGTATTGTCACGCCAAGTCTAAGCTACGTTGTAACATGCTGCTGTTCAAGGCAGGAAGCTCCCTGAAACAAGTACGCTGACATGTTCTCGAGCAGTGGGTTAAAGCAAGCTGGGCAAGTCATGTTATTTGCTTGTTCCACTTTAATGGAGAGGGAAACGTATATTTATCAGTTCAGCATAAGGAGAAGGAGCAGTCATCCCATGAAAGCAATGCTGATATTACAAAAATAGGAAAAAAATTTCATTAAAGCAGGCTTTTCTATTTTGAATGGAGTCAACACAGACAGTATGACCATTCATAGTTGCCATTTTATTTAAAACAGAAACTTTAAATGTCACTAGAATAAAGAGAGTTTTTAGTATAGCTTTTCTGCTGGAAACTGGTTTGCTCTTCTAGTAATTTTAACCAAGGGTAGTATTTTACTAAAATGTACGACAGAAGGCTTTATCCAGAGAAACTATGCCTGTTTCTCAGAATTCAAACAAATGAAGAAGAAAAATAAACTTAAGCTCAGAGTAACTTTTCCTTACATTCCAAAAACATTTATGTTCCATTAGTGTCTAACATAAGCTTTAAACTATTTATCATTTCTAGGGGCTTGACAGAAAATAAATGAACATTCCCAACACATTACCAAATATGAAGATGAATCTTTTTACAGATTCTAGCTTCAGAAAGGACATCCATCTGTATGAAGTACCCTACAAATTTCATATTTCTGTATTGTGTAATGAATTGTTTTAGTGTCTTAAGTTTAAAACCAACGCTGTACTCTCTTTTACAATACTATGCAATGTCAAGTAAATTACCCACCTTGGGAATTCTGACATGTTTGCAACAAATTACTTAACTAGAACAGCAATTCTCATGATACAGTTTTCATTCTGATCCTGGGAACACAAGCTCCAGAAACCCAGAAAATGAAACATTACTGGCACCACAGATATGCATTCTGACATCTGTATTCAAATCACGTCTAATTTTAGCTTCTTTTATTTGCACTAGTGAAATGAATTTGTGACTAAAAATAGATACATTCTTAGTCTTGTTTGGAAACACAGAATGATAAACACACCGGGGATGTTCTAAAATTTAATGTGAAGAGAGAGAACTCAGGGTATTCTAATTTCACAGCAAAAGATGCAGTGATACTGAAAGAAAAATAGAAAATTCATTTTATATATATATATATATATATATATATATATATATATATATATATATATATATATATATATATATTTATTCATTATCTCTTTGGTATACCTGAACAAGTGCTCTGCAGAGCTGACTGTTTTATGCAAATAAGATTTAGGCCTTGTATTGTGGCCAACATGCAGCTTCAAGGTATATTATGCAGGCATAACGCTGCCTATGTGTAGCCTATACAGAGGCACTAGCACATGAGGCTGCAAGAAGTAGGATAGTATGGTGAATGCTAAACAAGCAGTAATGCCCGACAGGGTGGGTGTGTTATTAACACATAATCAAGGGATTTCTGAGGCCAGATGAGGGCCACTACAACCCTTGAAGGGCTTTATTTTCACAATACCACACACCACAGAGGGCATTATAGCACTTACAGAATGGGCTATCTGGTAAATTGTTTTTTATTTATTACTACATGCATTTGTTCATATTTTTTAAGTAAAAGAGTTCCTTCGCCAAATGTTTCAAACTTTCTGTATTATAAGCAATTCTTGCTGGAGAAAGTTTTTGCATCCAAAATATAATTTGTATAAGTATTTAATGTCTAATCACACACACACACACACACACACACACACACACACACACACACACACACACACACACAAATACATATAAATATAAACAAACACACATTGAGAAGCATAGACAGGCAAAGAGAGACAGAAAAAATAAATAGAAACATGCACCAACACCATGCACTTTGATGACAAACACATCCTAAGATGTCTCCTTATGAGCAAATGAACAAAAAACAAATGTAAGGCACATCAACAGTATGCACCCCCCCCCCTCCTTTAAGGTTTTTGATTTTGTTGCTTAATGATGGGAGTCTCATAAAAATTACTGCTGAAAAGCTCCCAGTTAATGGACTGCCTGAAGTAGACTCTGTCTAAGTCTATCCCACACATACAAGCGCTTAAGAGTGTGTGCGCACACACGCAGACAAACACATTTTATTCTTTATTTTATTTATTGTTTAAACCTTTTAATTTTACAATCACCAAACAGCAAAACACTGCTTAGCAATCATAAAATAATGGTGGCCATTATCTTTTTTACATTTCAAGTTTAATATGCTACCGTTGAGCAGCAAACTTGTTTTTCAGGGTGCTTTACCTATGCATTGTCACCTTGCTGGAGAAAGTACAGCTGTGTACACTTACCATAAATGTAGATGTTCGAGTGTATTCACTGTTGTAGTCATCACATTTGGTTTATCCCTGCCAGGGTAGCCCTCAGTCGGCCCGAATACCAGAGGCTTACTTTTTCTGCATTGGTTGCTGTCGCTTCAGGACTGATGTCAGGTCGTCAGTAGTGTAAAGTAAGGCAGCCGACGCCATTACATCAGTTTTTCTTGCCCTAACTCTCAGGAGCCCTCAAGTGGGAGCTAGGATATGGCGGAAGAAACCCACCAGTAGAAAGTAAATACCAAAAAATTCCTTGAAAGGAGAGAGAGAGAGAGAGAGAGAAAAGGGGGTGGAGGGAGGGAAACCAGGACTGCATCTACATTTATGGTAAGTGTACACAACTGTACTATGTTCTTTGTGTTTCACTGTTGCAGTCATCACATTTGGGTTGATTCCCAAAGCTGAAGAAAAGGGTGGAGGCAGTCAAGAAGACTTGGGGCTGGCTAGGATGCCCTGCAAGACTGCAGTGGCAAAGCCTGCCCTGGATTTGGAGAAGATAGGCAGGTGGTAATGCTTGGTGAAGGTATGAACAGATGCCCATATTGCAGCCTCCAGGATGTCCCTGGTGGGGACTCCTCTTAGGAAAGCTGCAGAGATGGAGGTTGCTCTGGTAGAGTGAGTCCTAACCCCCTTAGGGAAAGGTTTCCTGTGTTGCTTGTAGCAGAAATGGATGCAGTGTGCTATCCATTTGGAAATGGTTTGTTTGGATATGACTTTGCTCTCTGCTCCTGCAGCAAAGCTGACTAACAACTGATCAGTCTTTCTAAATGATTTAGTCCTGTCTAGATAGAATCTGAGCTGTCTGTGCACATCTAGAGAGTGCAGCATCTGTTCCCCCTTGTTTTGTGCATTAAGGAAAACGGTGGGCAAATGAATGGATTGGTTGAGAGGCACACTGGACACCACTTTTGGCATGAAGGATGGGTTAGTCCTGAGGGAGACCCTGTCAGCATGGAAAATGATGAAGGGCTCTACAGCCATTAGTGCTTGTAGCTCAGATACTCTTCTTGCTGAAGTGATGGCCAGAAGCAAGGCTATCTTCCATGAGAGAAACTTTAACTCTGCTGGAGCTGCTGGTTCAAAGGGGGGTAGGGGTGAGCTTTTCCATCACAAATGTAGGTCCCAAGCTGGGGGTAGGTGCTCTTCTGGGTGGTCTCAAGTTGCTAGCCCCTCTTAGGAGCTGTTTGATGAGAGGGTATGAGAAAAGAGGTTGCACAGTGCTGACATGAGCAGAGATAGCAGAGGCATGAATTTTAATAGAGGAAAAGGATAGACCCCCTGTGTAAGTAGGTCAGCTAGGTAATCCAGGATGAGAGGTAGGGAGGGCTGTGCCGTATTGGCTCCCTTAGCCTGGATCCAGGTGCAGAACCTTTTCCATTTGTCAGCATAAGACTTTCTAATGCTAAGGCATCTGGCCTCACGTATAACAACATCTAGAACCCATTTACTGAGATTGGCAGCTTGTACAGTGGTCAGAGAATAAGCCAGGCTGCCAAATTGAGGGTCTGTAATTGGGGATGCATGAATTCTCCTTCCCTCGGTGAGGAGTGTTGGGATCTGAGGGAGATGCCATGGTGGCAGAAGGGGACAAGCTGCATAGCAGTGGGTACCAGTGCTGGCATGGCCAGTCTGGGACAATCAGGATTGACCTCAGTTTTTCTTCCCTTATTTTGAGCAGTACCCTGGTAATGAGAGGTAGTGGGGGAAATGCATAGATCAAGAGGTTGACCCACTTTCCAGGCCCTGCAGTGAGGCTCCCTGGTGTAGAATTTGCTAAACTGATGGTTGGAGTTTGAAGCAAAGAGGCCGACTTTCAGGGTGCCCCATATTTGAGTTATAAGGGTGAAGGTTCTTTGGTCTAGCTGCCACTCATGTGGGTCCAGAATATTTCTGCTTAAGTTGTCTGCCAGAGAGTTTAGAGAGCCTGGCAGGAATTGTGCTAAAAGGTGTAGTTGCATGGCTGAGGCTGTGTGCCAAAGGGTCATGGTGAGCCTGCACAGAGGGTAGGAGTGAGTCCTTCCCTGCTTGTTGATATACCATGCGGTGCTGTATGTTTTGATAAGTAGAGCCCCTGAGGAGAGAAGGGGTCTGAAAGCTGTCAATGCGTGCTGGACAGCTAACATCTCTTTTTGGTTGATGTCGGCTCCATTGGCCCTGTGTGCACCTGCCATTCAGGTGTATGCCCCAGGCATAGTTAGAAGCATCTGTGGTGACGGTCTGTGCAGCGTGGGCTTGTGAGAAGGGCAGTCCCTTGTTGTGGTGGCATGCTGCTGCCCACCAAAGAAAATCTTTCCTTAGACAAGGTATCATTGCTATAAGCATTTACAAGTCTTGAGTGTGTTGACACCAAAGGCTTTTTAGGTACCATTGAAGTTTCCTCATATGCAGTCTGGCATATGGAATGAGTAGAATGCAAGAAGCCATGAAACCCAGAGCTTGCAGGATTTTCCTTGTGTATAACTGGGGTCTGGTGACTAGCTGAGAGAAACTGGCTGTCAGGTAAGTTTACTTTTCTGGTGTAAGGAATGCCATCTGGGATGCTGTGTCCAGGCTTGCTCCCAGGAATATAATCCTTTGGGTGGGTACTAGTTTGGATTTCTTTTCATTGATAGTGTACCCTAGGGAGGTCAGTAGGTCCTTTACAAAGGCCAGGTGCTTGAGCAGCTTTTCCTGACTGCCTGCTGGAATTAGGCAGTCGTCTAAGTATGTGTAAAGTTGAATATTTCTTTGCCTTCAAAAAGCAATGGCGGGAGCCAGACATTTTGTGAAAACTCTAGGAGCAAAAGATAAGCCAAAGGGAAGTGCAGAAAACTGAAAGTGCAGTGATCTTGCCCTAAAATGTAGATATTTCCTGCATGATTCCCTCATTGGGATGTGTAGAAAGGCCTCTTTTAGGTCTAGAGTGGCTAGCCAAGCATCCTTGGAGAGCATGGGTAGTAGTTGTTGGAGGGTGAGCATTTTGAATTTTGGTATCACCAGGAAGGTGTTTATATGGATAGATCAAGGATGGGGTGCTAGGTGCCTTCTTTTCTGGGTACCAGGAAGAGCCTGGAGTAGAAACCTTGGCCTATCTGTTCTACAGGAATGTGCTCTATTGCCCTCATAGAGAGCAGGGAAAGGACTTGCTTTTTGCCTCTGCCCACTGGTTTGGAGGAAGATCTGAGAACCCTTTTGGGGTTGGTAGAGTGTGGAAGGAAAATTTGTATCACTGGGACACTATGATGAAGACCCAGCAGTCGTTGGTAATGGTGGCCCAGGTGCTTGTGTGGAAGGAGAGTTTTCTTCCCAGGGGCAAGTGCAGGTGGGCAGAGGGAGGTAGTAGAAGTGGAGAGTCATTGTGAGTTCTTACCATGAAGAATTGGCTTTGCGCACTCTGGTTTAGAAGTGGAGGTACTCCATTGCTTTGATCTCTGCATTCCCTTTGGCTGTTGTCTGGGGGGTCTGCTTCCTCCCCAGGGTCTGGGCTGAACTGACCTGGAGGGGGCAGGAAAGGACCATTGCTTGGAGGGGCAATGCCTACTGAACCTGGGTGGCTGGACCTGCAGGAAATCTTTAACTGTCTGCATAGATTTTGCTTTTTCTTCCATCTTTTTTAAGACCGCCTCTGCCTTGGTGCCAAATAAGTTGTCTTTGTGCAAGGGTGCATCCAATAGTTTAGATCTGACATGGTCTGGCAAGGTATGTTCCTTAAGCCATGCATGCCTTCTAATGACAGAACCAGTGACTGCTGCCCTGAAAAATGCTTCTAGGGCATCAAAACCACAGTGTAAGGTGTGCTTAGTTACTTGACTTGCAGAATGCATTAACTCTTGTAACGCTTTATTTTCTGCACAAGCAGGAAATGATGATATTTTTTTTGTTTGAGGAGTTCCATGGTATGTTGCTGAAATTTTAGCTTATGGAACTGACAATTTAGTGCTCTAAAGTTCAGGAATCCTGTCAGGTTTCCTGGGAGCAGGAGAGAGTGCGTCAGGAGTCAAACTAGATTCCATGAAAACATTATCCACAACATCCAGGACAGGAGGAATGGCCAAGTGTCTGTGCTGTGGAGGATCTAAGAATTCCCAGAGTCTCTTTTTAGACTGAGGGTAGTTCTGACATTCCCATTGGAAATGCTCATTAAAGTATGAAGGGTTTCCCCAAAGGAAAAATCCTTGGGTGAAGAGGCTGAAGGAATGTATTCCTCTGCATCAGAATCCTCATAAGCAGAGAGTGGTTGCATGTCCTCATATTCAGAGGCATCAGAGTCATTGGACTCCTGTTCAGATAAAACTACTGGGGACAAAGCTCTTTTTCTTTTGGAAGGGGTAGCTTGGCTTCCCCTGATAAGCATTAAAAGGTCTTCCGCCATTTTAAGCATTTGAGACTGAGGCAAGGAAGCAGGTACCTGAGATGGAGTCATTGGTTTCTTGGGTGTGGTTCGTACCTTGGGCCTTAGAAACTCAGTAGTTTTCAAAAGAACAGTAGACGCGAAAGAAGTTGTTGGTTTGTGTTGAGAATCGGTAGTGCGAAGTACTTCCTCAGAAGCTAGTGCCTGCTTAGCGGCTCCAGACCCATCCAAGCTAGAGGCAACCACAGGATCCTTAGTCGATGAAGAGTTTTGTGGCATACCAGACTCCAAAAGGGTCTTGATAGTGGCTTGTGAATCCACAGAAACGGGCATCATGGGCTGCGAAAATGCATCACTGAGGACCGGAGAACTGACAACTAGATTAACGGAAGTGTCGTCGGTAGGTTTGGACCTGTGTGGTCTGTCTCTATCTTTATCCTTATGTTTTTTTGGAAGATCTGCTGTCAGATGGCTTACTGTAGCCATATCGGAAATTAAGAACTGAGAGTGAAAATATCTAGCTACAGTAAGGGCCTGATGACGTATAGTTCTGGCGTTGAACAAAGCACAAAAGCGGCAGCGGGGGACATCGTGGTCTGGGCCTAAGCAAGTGATGCAGTAAGAATGAAAGTCTCGGTGTGGTATTTGCTTTCTACAGGTGAGGCAATTATTAACTTTTTCTGACATTGGTTAGAGCAAGAAAAAAGGATCCCAGTGGGGTACTTAACTTTAGAAGACTTCAACTTCAATTCAGAAAATGAAAACTCGGGTAGCGGCCGACCGGCACTCATGCGAACTGCTTCTGCTTCGGGCTCCTCGACAAGAAAGACTGATGTAATGGCGTTGGGTGCCTTACTTTATACTACTGATGACCTAACGTCAGTCCTGAAGTGACAGCAACCGACGCAGAAATACTAAGCCTCTGGTATTCAGGCCAGCTGAGAGCTACCCTGGCAGAGATAACCCAAATGTGATGACTGGAACAGTGAAACACAAAGAACATCATTCGTTCTCCAATCACAGCTCATTATACAGGTCACCCATTCTCTAAAAGCATTTAAAAAAATTACTTTGCAGTTCATACAAGCCTGTTTATATTCAAAGGATCAGCAGTGAATAAACCAAGCTGAAGGAACAGGGCCAGTGAGAGGCTTGAATGATACTTGCTTCTCCTTGAATGAGCATCTAGTGCCAATTCCAGTGATGCACTAGAACTAATATATATGGCAGTGTGGCAGTTACTACAGAAAGCACCAAGGCACTGACCTATTAATGAGTTGCTTCTTGTGCTAAGGGTACAGGGTGTGAATCTTGCCTCCTTCATCAGCCTACTGTGTGACCTTGAGCAAGTCACTTCACCACTACTCTGGGGAAATTTGGACTTTGATCTAGATTCCTTAATGGTCTCCTGGTCTGCATAGCTAGTTAAAGCAACATTCTATATTTACTCAGTGTATTAGTATTAGAGAGAAGCACTGTAAATAAAACATTTCTTTCATGCAGTTCATTGATATTTACACTGAAAATTGAGTTTTTAAATACAGTGACAATCAGGAGAAAGTAGAACTCTAGACACAAACTGTGCAAGCATAAACTATACCACGGGTGGCCTTAACACACAAACGTTACTCCTTCATAAAAGATATGAAACAGAACAGAGGTTTTAAAAATAGAAAAGGCCCTAGCTATAATGGATGGGAAACAAGAAATTACACTGGACCTGGACCCCTGTCCCTCATGGACAGAGGTAGTTTATAAATGACTGGCCCTCAATGTCCTATTTGGATACAGGACATCATTATTTTTTCAGGAAAACATGGCTAGGCTTAGAAAAGCTCCACCAGGTCGTTAGCCTAGTAACAGTCTATGAATCTATAAATCTATGAATCTATAAGAGCATTTTAAAGGTATAATAAAGACAGACATCTTTGTAGACCTTCAGGTGACAGAAGGTGAGATTTCTTTTCTCCCAGAAATGTAGACTATTTACTTTAGACTTAGTAATGGTGATATGAAACTCAAAGCTCACAGACTGGTTCAGCCTTTTGGTAAGGTACTGAAGTATTGTGCATTTTATAAGAGGTCACTGGTGTGGTTCTGAAGTAGTCATTGAAGTTATGCCTTATTGTTTTGTGCTCAGCATGAGTTTATTGCACTATAGCCATAGAGATAATGCATTATGCCTTTTTCAAGCTGCTGGATTTCAACCCCCTGTATTCTTTGGGATGTGTCAGGGTGGCAGTGGAAGCACTTTCTTCTAGACTCATAGAGAACTGACATAAATGGTAGATTAGCCCTCCAGTCTCTGCAAAGATTCTGCTTATGGGAAAAACCTCTATGCATGGGATCTGCTCCTTGTTGTGCAGGTAAGAGAGTATCTGGAATTTTATAACTGACATCTGTAAGGCCCTGAAATATTTTTTGAAGTGAAGAAATAGCCCAAGTTGTTTTTTTTTTTTTTTAAGTTTATCAATTTAAAATACCACAGTTTTGGAAAAAAAACTTTCTTCCCCATTTCATAAACATACCTTATCAAATGAATGGCTTTTGTGAATTCGGTGTCTTCCTTGAAAAAGGAAGGGGATGAGGTGATCATGACTGCTGTTTTAGACCAATGAAAACATGCAAAGAAGATTTCATGGGTGGTGAGTTATGAGCGTACTCAACTTCCTTAGCCACTCAATAATAGTCGAACAGAAACAGACTATAATCTGTTGCCCCTTTCTTCATATTAATGTCCTTCATCAACAGCTAAACACCACATTAGTGCATATATGCCCAATGTGAAGTACACGTGCTATGAACATGATTACACAGATTTTATTTAATGTGCAGTTCACGTGCTATGAACATGATTACATAGACTTTATTTAATGTAAAGTACATGTGCTATGAACAAGATTACATAGATTTTATTTAATGTAAAGTACACGTAGTATGAACATGATTATATAGACTTTATTTAATGTGAATTACACGTGCTATGAACATGATTACACAGCTTTTATTTTCAGAAGTAACAGCAAATACATATTTGTCATATATCGGCTAAAGTTCAAATCTATATAATGTGTGCCAACAGTAACACTACGTTTTATGTTGTAGCAGTCTTCAATAACTGGCCAATAGGCAGGGTGTACTGAGGTCCATTAGAACATAAAGTTCAAATGAACAGCTATAACCAGTAAAAGATAAAAAAGTGAAGTTGTAAGCTCTCTCCCACTTCATCCCTCATTATACATGTCTCTGTATTAGCTTACCATAAATAATGAAGAAAACCCACACTAAGACCCTTTCTTTTATGTTAAATAAAAATATTAGGATGTGGCTGCACCCCTGATCAACAGTGACAGGCTGTAATTGTTCCAATTCACCAGTTATGAGTTAGGGGCATATCATACCAAAACAATTTTAGACCCATCAGTATTCTAAGTGATACCAAGGAAAGGGTCATAAAACAGCATATCCAAAGTGCCACTGGAAGCCTACTGCTTCAAAATGTGGAAAAGTATGGGTTAAAGTGTAACCTTGTCCTTTGCAGCCTTGTGGCTTTCTTTGAAGAGGTTACAACAGCACCTGAATGTTTGAAAGAGATGCTGTCTGCTTTCACCTTAGTGAAGCTCCTTATCTTCTATCACACAAGGAAATTACCAAAAAATTAAAACATTAAATGTTACACCTTGAATAATTCAAGGAGTTTTAACAGTGGTCAAGCAATATGAAATACATTAGGGAGAAGGATACCTTTTAACTTGATACATTATACTAGGGAAACTTATTTTCAAACATAAAAGTGGGACTGGGCTCTGGACAACCAGGTTATAGTTGTCCAGTGCTCGTGTCCTTGCAGTTTGTATCAGTACATCAGTGTAAAACAATGACATTTTTCAAGGTGATCGTGAGAAAGTAAAGCAGTAGCACCCTAACTTTTGATGGCAGTACATTTTGCAACAAGAGATTTGTCAAAGAGGTCAAGGCATTAATAAATGGAATACTTACATGTGGCATTAATTAATGCAAAACATACACCCAGTATCCTATGTCCTGAGACACAAAAAGTCATGAAATAGCAGAATTCATTTTTGCATAATGGTAGCTCCTGTGCAGCCTAATGCTAGGGATTGTGACCCCTTCACCCCCTGCTACTTATACATACCAACTCAAGAGATTGCACAGTGCCAGAGAAATGGCATATTCCCCAACTCGATACTAAAATGGACTCACACGCCAATGTCAGTCAGCTTTGCTGCTGACCAAAAAGTACAGGTAGGAAAGCTCTCAACTACATGAACAGCTGACTGCAATTACTAGATCTATATATAAACTATAAAATATTATGATTGTATTCCAATTGTTCGAAATCTAGTTTGGTCAGCACACAATTCATCAACTGTCACAAATACTCAATGCTCAAAGCAATGAGCTACAGTTAAAAAAAAAAAAAAAATATATATATATATATATATATATATATATATATATATATATATATATATATATATGTAAAAGCATGTTTGTATATACACATTCACACACACACACAAAAGCACTTACAAATATACAAACAGATGCACAGAAATTAATCCTGGGTTATGGCAATGCAACTTCTTAAAGGCCAGTAAGTTAAGTTTGACCATCGAACTTCTGAACCTATTAAATCCATGACACTCCCATTCAAGGTTAAACTGACATTAAAACTAGTAAGACTACTAAAAAGGTTAAAACGGAAACAAATACACTCTTGAGTACACCTTTCAGCTACTTTTGTGGTGCAAATAATGCAATGTTACACACCATCATGTATAACTGTAGTCAAGTTACAGGCTGCATCTTATTCCTCTTGACTTGGTATTGTTTTAGCATGGGTGAAACCTTTTCTTAATGCAGACTACAGCATACATCTTCCTTGACAGCATACTGCATCACCGAATGCTGTTTTCACAAATATAAAAAAAAAAAAAAAGCTCTTTTGCCAATCCCCTACAAAAATTTCCTTTTGCAGGGGCAAGTCCCCCCAACAGCCCCAATACCATCTGGTCTAATGCATACCAATCCTAAGGTTGCACAACAGTTGAGAAAGTGGTTACAGAGAAAATTCTTCTCTCTTCCTACATATGGCGAAACAGCACTTGGTGACTAGACTGTATCCCATCTTCCTCTGCATGATACACAATACTTCAGAGATAAAATGGTACAACACATTACTCTCAAAATTCTAATTTTCTTCAAACCTTTCTGAGTAACTTAGTCTCTCTAATTAAATTACTTTATTAGCATATAAACCTATATTTGGTATCAACTTTCTGCATTTACCAGAATGATAAAATGTTACATACATGCTTGTCTAGAACATACACAAACCGTGCAATAAAAAAAAATCCTTTACCCCGATGTTATCTTTACAGTATAATTTTTAATTTAAAATGGTAATGATGCAACAATAAGCAAAGATTTGGGGTAAAAAGAGTTATAAAAAGAACATGAGTCAAAAATTAAGAAATACAAAGCAATATAGTGCCAATAGTGCAGTCTTATTTGCAACATAATTTATAAATACATGAAAATGATGTAATGAAAAAAGTTTTCAGCTAAAAATAATCATAAAAAGGACATGGCTTAGAAACACAGAAAAGCACAATGTCAATAGTGTTGTTCGGGAATGTAATGCTAAACACTGTCAGACATGCTTCATCTGCACCATACTTATAATCCAGGCTATATTTTCCACTTGATTTCAAAGTGGGCTATTTATGAACAAACAGATGGTACTATCATGCAGTGAGTCAGAACATCTCAGACACAAGGGAGGGGGAAGCATTTCTGCAGCAAAGCAAGCAACAGACAGTGCAAGGGATCAGAATTCCCAAATGATACATGCTTATAAGGCCTGAGATTTTAGAATATGTTTTCTGTTAAATATGTATGGCAGTACATTCGCTTGCTTTCTGAGCTGCAAGTCTCGTCTTCCAAGCTATGCATCAGAAAGCAGTTGGCTGTTTTGTTACAGGTCACATTTAAGCTCTACAACAGTTTTGCTGGGTTTCTCCCAAGATAAGAGTTGGCTGGGATAGTACAGAACCACCTATTAAAGTAAGGTCTTCAGAGAGCATTAATGTTATTAATGAACATGCACACATATGTAACTCATGTTTGCATATCATACACATTTTATAATTCTATGTATGAATATATGGATACACTCTATATATATATATATATATATATATTTATATATATATATATATATATATATATGTGTGTGTGTGTGTGTGTGTGTATAGATAGATATAGAGACAGAGATATACAGAAACACACGCACGCGTATAATACAAATGTATTACATGAACACACATATATATCATATATATATATATATATATATATATATATATATATATATATATATGGATTCACTTCATAACACTGAAATATCAAAACACTGAAAATGAGAAAACTTCATAATATAGAAGACCAAAACACTGAAACTTCAAAACACTGAAAACTCAAAACACTGAAACTCAAAACACTGAAACTCAAAACACTGAAACTCAAAACACTGAAAACACATATCATACATATACTGACTTTAAACAACATAAAGCATAGCACTTTCTATCAAGTGTAAGCAGGGGGGCATGCCCCCCTGCACCCCCCACACCCCCTGCTACTTATATATATCTTCTCCAAGATTGCACTTAACTACACTAAGTGCAATCTTGGAGTTGATGTATTTAAGTAGCACATGGTGGGTGCAGGGGCATGCCCCTGCTTACTGAGAAAGTGCTATGATTTATGTTGTTTAAAGTCAGTATATGTGTGATATGTGGTTTCAGTGGTTTGAGTTTTCAAGATTTTGAAGTTTCAGTGTTTTGGTTTTAATGTTTTGAGTTTCAGTGTTTTGATATTTCACTGTTATGAAGTGAATCCATATATTTATATATATATATATATATATATATATATATATATATAGGTGTGTGTGTGTCCCCAACATACACATTTTTATCTGAAACTGTACAACTGCATACTATTCTTTAGCAATAATCCACAACTATGTGTGGGTATATGAGGAGTTACCCATGGCTGGTGTGTGTGTTTTTTTTTTTTTGTTGTTTAATAAGAAAATGTTCCACTAATGTTACAGATTTACAACACATACACAGAAAGGAAGAAATTCAAAATCTCATATTGTTATACAATGATAGGAATACATTGAATCATCAAGATAATCGTATATAATTAACACATTAATAGTCTTGGTATTTCAATAGCAACATTTCAAGGTTATCCCAACCACTAAATGTCATAGTATGACTTATAGATCTTATTCTGATCATTTCTTTTTCAACAACATCATGAACGTCTGATGATGCTGTGCACCTTGTCAACCAAGGTGGGGGGGGGGCTCTGCCCCCAACACCCCCCAAAACTATATTTACCAACTCTGAGATCGCACTGCAGTTGGAGGGGGGTTGGGCAAATTTATAACAGGGTTTGTTTAGCGGTTATGCATCATTAATATACGTACATTGCAGTCCATTAGAATTACAAGTCACACTGCTCCAACAGAACAGCATGAGTTGATGTGCTTGGTTACTATGTACCGACTGTTTTTCATGGTTTAATTCTCTACTTTTCATTGTGTTACAACTGATCATACCAATGTGTCATTTGTCGCTGCTTCAGACTATTCAGGCTCTGAGTCAGAACAGAACAGTTAAGGTGAGATACTTACTTATGAACCTTTGAAATTATATGTTTGGGGGTTGCCCTAATGGTTGAGGGATTTGCCTCATAGAGTCTGATTTACACCAAGAGAAACTGGTTAGGCCTAAAATGGCCAACAAGGTCAGTTAGAGTAGTGCTTGCCTAACAGAAGACAATTTGCACTTGCTTTGAATTATTTTGCTATTACTATTTGTTCTTACCATGGGTTATAAAGTCAGAGTCATAGTTCAATGCCTGCTAGTTTGTGTGTACCATGTTGAAAGTGACCTGCAAGGTGTGATTTGCATAAAGGGCACTAAATGTAGTCTTTATGAGTAATAAGTGAGTTTGCATACAGAACCACCTCTTACCTCTTGCAATCTGAAAAGGGGGTGAGGTTTAGGGAAGAGTCATCATCACAGTACAGTTCAGCATGCAGACAATAAAGCCCCAACATTGGAAATGTAAAAAAAATACAAGAAAAAATGTTGTCAGAAAAGATGTACAACTGAACAAGACAGCCACAGCAGAAAGCTGTGCTTTCTGTGCACAAGGTACACAAAATGTATACAGTGCACTGGATATATTGCTGTGCTATGCTGAGGCACTGCTAGTTTGGAGCAGCGAACTTTCTGAATTGTTTATTAGCTCTGTAGGTGCTGTTAAGTGCTCACAACTTGCGTTGAGTTGCAAAGCCTTCAGGGCTTACATAATCTGTTATACCTACATTTTGTTTAGCTGCAATATTACCTTCAAGCAAAATACAAGTTTCTCTGAAACCTGCATGTTATACAGCTAAAACACTGATGACATATGATATTCCTTGATCTCTCCAAGACACAGTGTCTCACCCGTTACTATTGAGCAAACTGTCTACGTTAGGCTTCTCACATAACACAGTAAAATAGTTTCAGAGCTACCTCAAGGATCATAAACAAGTAATGAAATGGTCCAGTGAACTTTCACCATTTCTCCACAACCCTACTAGAGTCCCTCAAGGCTCCATCCTATGACCCCTACTCCAACATTTTCACAAACAACCTTCACACTGCCTCTCATCCTGCAGCCCTCATTCAGTGCGCTGATGATTCCACCATAATATGTACTGCTCAATCACTGCCATAACTATTTTTCAAAAACTCAAGAGTCTTTTATTGCATTTGAATCCTGGCTAAGAAATGTCCAACTCTTTCTTAATCCAAAGAAGACTACCCCAAAAAACACCCCCTGTCACTGATCATTTCAACATCTTTGCATCTGACAACACTGTCATAGAAATAGTGCAGGAAACCAAACTTCAAGGAGTTATCATGGACAATAAACTTTCATTCAGCACACAGCAAAATATTAAAAAAAAAAAAGAATCATCAAAAACTAGGACTCATATAGAAACAAACATCTCTGTACTACAGCAACCAGAATTACCCTTGCTAAAACATTTTTACTTCCTTCCCTACTTTACGGTGCCCCTAGCCTAACAGGTTTTTACCCTAAACAAGATGGAACAGTGCTATAACAAAGTTGCAAAGTTTGCCACAAAGTCTAAATTAAATATCACACACATCACTGTAAACCACTACTAGAACTAAAATGGCTTGAACTCCCCAACCAACTTGCCTTTATTCAGCTATCCACCTTGCACAACCTTGCCTGCCTTGCACTAGCCAATCTAGTCACACCTTACACACCAAATCGATCCCTAGGATCAGAAGACAAAAATCTCATAGCCATCTCAAAAGCCACAAGAAAACCAGGTCACTCTCTGTATTCATACTCTGTTGCTATACTATGGAATTCACTACCTCTAGCTACCAGGTCTATGCCTGGCCTAACCCATGTCAAAGCCTCTTTAAAAAAATCTTCTCAAAATACATGGTTCTGCTCCTGCATAAAGCCTGCCTATGCTCAGCTCTTCCATACTAGCCTCATCCTCCTCTTCTGTCACATTTCACTTCCTCACAGTCTGCAAGATCCTGAGGCTCTCCTAACTCCTTCTCTGTTTCTATACCATGTCCTTAAGCTACTGCTCAGGTTGTAATGCCTCTGTTCTTAACTCTCTCGCTGTCTTTCTGCATCACTAACTTTCTGGCTATTATTTTTCTAACTGAAACCAACATTCTATTTTTTCATGTACTATAACACTCAGTGTCATACACTGCACTACCTACATACTATTTTTGTACACTATACTCATAGGCTATATATATGGTGAGAGCGACTATTGTACATAATGTTTTAAATCTACAGAATTGCCTAGATGTGTAGTATATCTTGTAACATCTTGTAATACAGTTTATGCTCTTTAGGTTTACTATTAAAATAACAAATGAAGGTTCAGTGAACACGGGAATGTCGAAAGTCATTTGGTTGGTTCCCGTATCACTGACCTTCAATACTGTGAGTGTTCATTATACAGAATGCCACTGTGCATTTGCACATATGTGGACAACGTTATGACTACAGATCGCAGTACAGTGGGGATCAGGAAATTACCCTTGTCCCCACTGTAGTGCGATCTCAGAGTTGGAATATATAATTTGCATGTGGTGTGCCAAAACAATGTTGAAAGTGCGAATGCGATATTTTCACTACATGCACTTCGACAATCTGACCTCATTAGTATGCAGGAAGTTGGTACTTGATGTCAATATTGTGAACAGATTATGTTTTGATGTCCGCTTATTTAACTGTAAACCATTCTTTCAACTTATTTTTGCATAGTATTTCTAATGTAATTTGTATTGTATTGGATTATATTGTATTTGTACTGTATTGTATGAGGAGCTTTTCTCCACAGGCCTCTGCTAAAAATGGGTTTTGTAGACCCAGTCAGACCACTCGGTAAACAAATGTCAAATAAATAAAACGACTCAATGTTCTTAATATAAGTGAGACAGCATTTTTAATGCTCTGACGTGTGCTACATACTGTGAAGTAGAGATCAGAGCGGTGGCATTATTATAACATCAAAAAATATAAATATAAATATTTGGAATGCTGTAATTAAACGTAAAATATAGAAACTGTTCGAGTCTGTGCATTTGGCATGTTTTTCAGTAGATTTTGCATTCCTTATCTGCTATCCTTACACCAATTAAACATCTGTAGCGTCTATAATTCAGCAGTGACTTGCTGTATGCAGTCCAGTCTTCAAATCAGAGGGGATGCCTTAAAATTCTATAATAGCTGCACAACTGGGAAATGAAAGCTGAAATGCCATTTAGCTCACAGTAGCATATTTTAATGCCCCCCCCCCATCTGTACCACAGCCCGATACAGAAGGACAGAATCTATCTGTGTAATGGCAGACTGTACTGGAAGCCAATCAGTGAAATATCTACAAAGTGGCCGTCATCTCAAGCTGATTGCTTAACGTACATTAGGCAGAATGGATGCCAAGTTGTCTTGTACGGAAGCACACTCACAAACACCACTGCTCAGTTCTTAAAATAGCACAAGGTGAGCAGGCAACAGGAAATGAATGACTCTGACTCAGGTAAGGGTGCATTCCAGCATGTCAATATACCAGAGGGAAAGATGTGTAAGTGGCAGAAGATAAAACTCGTATTCTTCTAATTCAACATCCACCTTGCATGATTTATGCATGACACCTGCATGTTGTACTACAGTTCTGCATCAATGGCTTACTTTAGAGATCCACCATGTGTAACAGCCAAGGGGAGAGAATACAAAATTCTTTATTTGTCATTACACATCAACAGCAAATGTCTCAGACATATTAGAGAAGGAAGAAACCAAGTTTTATTAGTTTGGGTTTATGCTGCTTAATAGAAGAAAACATATCAAAAAAATTTCATCTTGCTGGTCAAAAAATAAAAATCTTAACAGACCTATTTGCTCTGGGTCAGCTGTCACAGATGCTGTCTTTGCAGGTCTGCATTGTTCCAAAACAGATGTGTTGTCAGCTGCAATGTCCATTCCTGGCAAAGTGTAAACACCACTGTAACTCCACTGACACTGCAAACAAAGGACACGGTCATTCCAGTTCTGGACATACGTAGCAGCTGTCGCTGTTTTACCTATGGTTTAGACCAATTTTATAGATTAACTGTATAAAAATATATACAGCATCATTTTAAATTGTTAAAGATTATACGGTTTGGGACATGTTTTTCCTTTGGAAATACACTTACATTGTATTTACTGCTGACTTTTCATAGAGTGCTGGGTATATTTTCCTTTGCCTGTATCACAGATATTCCATGAAAAACCACAAGATATTTATGGAAATATAGGTTTATAGTAAGTACTGGCTAGCTGCCCTTGCGGGCAATTTTAAGCCTAGCCAATTTCAATTTTCTAGGTTTGAATTAACCTCTCACATTTGGTTATAGACTGGCCTTACCCATCCCATGATTGATAATTATATATCACCCCTAATGAAAATAACTGGGATCATACCACTGATAATTTGAGGGGACCCATGCATGAGAGCTGCCTCAGTCCATTATAAGTACAGATGGTAGACCTGGGCTATATTTTCTGTTTCCCATCTATAGATCCAAGTTGCACTTGAATATAGACAGGGATGAACTTTATTTTATGTGATGGGGTGTCTGTTCCAGAGCAGATATTTATGAAATATATCTTATCAATTCAGTATAGCTGTTGCTGCCTGTATAAGAGGCACAGCTCTCGAACTTCCACCTTCAAAGCGTGGAACACTATTTCTCATAGTGTGCTACAAGTGGGCAAATGTGCAACACTTACTATCAGCTTGTTAACAACCTTGACTCAATGGTAAAATGTGTTGTTTTATACATATAAAGCATCCTATGAAGAATTAATATGATTCAGCATTATTTACCATAGATGTCACTAAAAACAGTTCTAATCACTGAATGTGTGACGCACCTTGTCAGCAAAGAATTGCATGAACATGGACATTTTAAGATTATGTTATTTCTTTTCTGGGTTAGTCACTCTTGACCAATGTCCTCTTTTTAGGGGTGAAACAAGGTAGCACTCATACAGACTGTGGAAAAATCTAGCCAGGAAGCTACAGTCTTTGATAAGTGCCTTGTGACCTTATACATCCACCTGAGTGACCACCAACTCAGGCAAACTGGGCCTCACTTTAACATCTCATCCAAAGCAGGGCACACTCAGGGTGCATCACCCCTTATGTTGCACTACAGCTTCACAAAAATTGGAAAATTAATCAACTACCTGGTGTGGAAATGAAACCAACAACTTTCTGCACCAAAGGCAAGTGCTGTTACCTGCTGAGCTGCTGAGAGAACTTGAGGAACATAAAGGTTTAGTACCCCCTCCTATTCTTATCACTGCTAAACTCTTTTAAGATAACTAAACGCAAACTGCAAAACAAACTCGTAGGTACAGAATGATTGAGAATCACTTCCCTGAATCATCAAATGGCACAAAACAAGTCAATTCTTTTGCAGGTGGAAGACATCCTTTATCATTTATGTGGGAAACTTTGCCCACTATACACTCTCATTTAAATACTTTAACTCCAATTCAGCAAAACAGTGGGTGAAAACAGAAATACCATGCAAGGGCAAACACAGTAGCTACACAGATTGACTAGATTAAATGGTGTCAGTTCAACAGAAATGTCAGAAAGAGAGAGAATGTAACATTGGGGAAACAGGTTCACAAAAATAACCTGTTAGACATCCACATGTAGTAAGGTAACTACATGGTTCGTGTTTTTGAAGGACATGATGGCTATTTTCAAACTACATTTATGTTTTTTTTGTAACAGAGATAAATGCAATATTGTGCCTTCCGTGGAAGGTTGGGCTCCGGGCTGGCAACTCGACACTGTAAAAACTCTACAGGTGATCCGCTGTGGTGACCCCTAACTGGGAAAAGCCGAAAGAAGAAGAAGAAGAAGAGATAAATGCAATATTAGTTTCAAGAGACTGCCTAAATAACTCTACCAAGACCCCTTTACACCCAGTACAACATAAAAAAATCCTTTGCTAAAATTACCACTTGGCTTTGGAACACCATCCTAGAAAATGTATGATTTTATTATTTTTCTTTACTTAACATTTACTTACTGGGAAAGTCCGACTTGGAATGAAGACAACTTTCAGCACAGATGCGGGGAGAAATTATGCAGATACATGTTTTTGTGATGTGGGAGGAAACCTACACGAACACAAGGAGGACATGCAGACTCCGTATAGAATACACTCCAGCTGAGAATTGAACCAGAGAACCTCTTGCTGTGAGGCAACAACTCTACTGCTGCATCACTGTGCCATCCAATTTAGTCACAATTAAAGGAGCAGCTTCTGAAAAACAATGAGTGCCAGTGCTTCATACACCCTGGCTAATACTTGACACCTTAGTGATTGCTGCACATATCTAATTCATAGCTCATCAACAATTCTATTTACTTCGACCTTAGAATGATTCTTGTGATTGTAACTGTCAGTTAGCATGTGGCGTATTTATCATTCTATCTCTGAATAATATTCTTCATTATAAATTCAACTCTGTGTAGATTATACAGGTCATGCTATAACGTATGACTATTTCAGTGTATTGCTGTTGTGCATATAACTCAATTATGGTGATCCTGAGCGTGACAGAATAGGATCTTTGGTCAAAAGAAACAAACAAGAAAAATAAAATATCTTTCTTAATGTTTTACACCAAAAAAACTGAATCATATGTTACGCATGAATGGCACTTTGTGGTCAGTTTTGTTATAACTCCCAAATTACATGTGAATCAGCGAAAGCTTACTTTAGACTTCATCCTGACACATTACTTTAATTATTACCTCATATTTCAAGTCTTTCTCTTGCTGACCTGCAGAGAGTCCTACATCAGCAGCGTACAGCTACTACAAATTTCACGCTGCCATAGTATTTTAATTCATTAGCCTATATTTCAAGTCTTGCTCCTGCTGACCAACAGAAAATCTTACAGCATCAGCACAGAGATATGAGAGTATCATAATACATCACACTTAAGTGCTAAAGTGAAACTTCCAGAATTTACACTTGAAAAAAGCCTAGAAAAAGCATGAAACAGAATACAAATCTTACAATACTAGGTGCATTAACATGCAGTACATACTAAAAGCTAAGACAATATTTAAAAAAAAACTTTGCAAAAGCATTGTTTCAGTTTCTTAACAAGTTGATTTCCACGTGTGTGACTGTCATTTCTTTAAAACACACAGCTAACCTAGCTTGTCTCATAAATACATACAACATACACAAGTAAGAAAATAATGACATTTCAGTGGGCACGCTCTCCAACTACTGCATGACATCCAAATTGCAATCCATCACCATCATCTTTAAACAAACTTCTTTACATGTCTCTCACAAAGCCTTGCTTGAATCTTACCTGGTACAGTCACCAAATGCCACCAGGTCAGTTCCCTATGCTTTCTCCTGTTAACCTGGTGAACTCGGGCATCCTGAGGCAATGTAGCAACTGCCTCATGTACACCGTCAACCCTCTCCTCTTACCTCCCAACACTCAGGCTTGTGAGAGATGCACTTATATATCCAAATTGGAAGCCACGCACTCTCCAGCCAAGACCAGAACAGCTGGTCAAGAGGAGAAGGTTAACACTTGCACCACACCACATGGAACACACAGCCCTCCAGAACACACACCAGCACTGCCTTAGCATAAAAACACAAACCACACACCCACCATCGCAGAGGCTCCCAATAGAAATCTACCGAAACAGCAGTGGCCTCCAAGGCAGAAACGCACTCGACCACCACAACACAACACTAATCACGAGACACACAACTCTCCTAAACACTGTGCCACTCAACCAAAGCCCCCAAGGCAAAACAGCATGCCCAGCACACTAGTCATAGGTGACTCGATAGTGAGGCACACTGATGTCCCACTCACTAGGTTAAATAAGGAGAAAGTAACAGTCAGCTGCCTGTCGGGTGCCAGGATCCAGTATCTGTCTGCCTGGGATGACATGATTGACAGACCTCGATGCTTTGCCAGAGATGGCCTGCATCTGTCACCCCTGGGCTTCTGGATACTGGCCAAGGCTCTTGCCACCCCTATAGTGCCTTTTTTAGGCGGTGTTCCAAAGACCAAATTACCACTGTAATAGCTACAAACAAATGCAATCTGAGGGTCATGCTGCTCAATGCTAGAAGTTTAAATCTCAAAATGCACTCGCTCAAAGCACTCCTTAAAATGGAGAACATCGACATTTGTGCTGTAACAGAGACCTGGTTCAAGGCAGCAGAAAGCACCCCTGAATTACCAGGCTATAACTCATTCCACACCTTTCAGCCCCAAAACTTGGACTGAAGCTCCAAAGGTGGTGGTGGTGGTTTTTCCATATTCATAAATGATGTGCAGACCTCCAGACTGGTAGCCCAACATAATGCATCAGAGATACTTCAGGTGCAGCTAACATTGGGTAAGACAGCAATTCAGGTCGTAGCCTGCTATACGTCCCCAACCATGTCCCAAGACACTCACTCCACGTTCCTAAGCACCCTGGAGAATATTAGGGTTCAACCTAACACACTCATACTGGGAGACTTCAACTACCCTTCCATTAACTGGGAGAACTACCCGCGTACTAATACACTTGCCCAAGGTTTCCTAGAATTCATTAATTCCAATACCCTGGACCAGCTCGTTCTTACCCCCACTAGAGGTAGCGACATTCTTGACCTGGTCATTACTAACATGGGCGACTGTTGCTCTACACCAATAGTCAACTCCTCCCTGTTTAGATCCGACCACAAACTAATCACCTTGGAAATACACATCCCTCCCACCCCGCGCAAAAGTAACCACCCATGAAAAACTTCTCCAAAGCTAACTTTGGGCTCCAAAGAACAGAGGTGTCTAACTTCACGGCACTCATGCAAATGGAGAATAGTTGCATGACTGTAAAATCATACACCAATGCACTGTACAAACACGTACACAAATGCATGGATCTCGCCATACCCAACTGAACCAAGACGCTCTCCTCCAAAAAAAGGAAGCCAACCTTGTGGTCCCCTGCCATAAACAAACTCTACAACAGAAGGAGGAAACTGATGTGGAATAAGGTGAATTCCCAAGACTGGAAAACCTCCCTTATCAGCCTCAACAAAAAGTTGAGATCCCTCATCAAATCCTTTAAAGCTAGCTATAAAAACAGAATTGCAGCAGATAGTAAAGACGACCACAAGGCTTTCTATAGTTATGTAAAGAACCTCCAAGACAATACCCAGTCTTGCTCTGAGCTACTACACAATGGGTACTTCCTATACCAAGCCAACAGATATTGACAATATACTGGCCGACAGATTCAGTGCCAACTTTTCCCCCTCTCTCCCCCCCTAAAGGACCAATCACAATACCAGTAGATTGCCAGGCACCCAGTATTGCTGCTGCACAGGTTAAAACAGCACTGTCCAAGGCCAGGAATACAGCTTCTATGGGACCTGACAATATCCCTGGCTCTGTTCTATTTGAACTACAGAGTGAACGGGCACCTCACCTGTGTACCCTGTTCAATCACAGCCTCACCTCAGGCTCTGTCCCTACCAAATGGCACACTGTTATAGTCATCCTTCTCCACAAAGGAGGAGCGACTACAGACCCTGGGAACCCTCTTCACAAAGGAGGAGCGACTACAAACCCTGGGAACTATCGCCCCATTAGCCTAACAAGTCTGATACACATCATCATGGACCTAATAAACTTGGATATAGGGAATCGCCAAACTCTGGATCCCAACAGTTTGGGTTTGTGAAGGGTAGATCATGCCTGCTCAACTTGGTCGACTTCTTTGAGTCAGTCACCAGAGCTGTGGATGACGGCAAGGTGGTTCATACAGCCTACATTGATCTGGCCAAGGCCTTTGATACCATTCCCCACTCAGGAATCACAGAAGAACTCACTAAGCTAGGAATCAACCTCTATATCACTAGGTGGGTTGCAAACTGGCTCACAGATAGAACCCACAGTGTGAAAGTAGCTGACTCCAAGTCAGACTGCCGACCAGTTATGAGTGGAGTCCCTCAGGGATCTGTCCTGGGTCCTCTCCTGTTTGGTATCTACTTCTCAGAAGTCCAGTCCAACACGAAGGGACTCTGGCTGACAAAGTCACTTACGATTGCAAGTTGGGAGCCATTATCAACTCCCCAAGTGATGCTGACATCCTACAGAAAGGCTTCACTGGGAACAACGACTGGTGTCAGAACCATGGCCTTAAGCTCAATGGCAAAAATGTGTCATCATCCCCTTTGAGAAAAACCCAGTTCCCATGAACTACCACATCGATTGTAGTCCACTGAACACAGAAGGCGTTATAAGAGATCTGGGAACATAGGTTGACAAGAACTTCTCTTTTGACCGCCATACTGCCACTGTGGTCAGAAAGTCCTTTTATGTGGCATCTCATTACTAAGGGTTTTGAATCCAGGAAGAAAGAGGGTCACTGTCGCCCTTTACTCTTCCCTCATTAGGACAGTCATTGAGTACAATGCCCCATTTGGCATGTACCTCACTAGACACCTGCGACAACTGGAGGGGCTGCAAAATTACCTCACAAAGAGGATCCTATACGGACAGACTCAAAAAACTCCAACTATTCAACGTCTCATATCGCCTACTTAGAGGCGATCTCTGCTTGACTTATAAAGCCATGTCTGACCAGGCTCTTTTAGAAATGAAACATCTAAAGAAATCCTAATTCCTCCGCATCACACACTCCAGAGACCTCAACCTAATTACCACAATCAACAGAAAGTGCTGGAGGGACAGGTTCATAACCCAGAGACTGCCCATGCTATGGAACAGACTTCCCATACATGCCAAACAGAGCACCTCACTAGCTCTCTTCAAGAGAAATCTTGATGAGTGGATGGGAAATAGAAAATTCATCCCGGGAATCACAACAGTGGCTCTACTCAACAGAGGCACTGGAAACTAAGGTCGGGTGGCATGATGCCAGGTTAATGCTATGGGCTAGGCTTGTAAAGGCTCCAGGGACATTAGCCTAGTACACACCTATGAACCTATGAAACACAGAAAAAGAGGCGCTCCCTCCCTCTCTCCAAGAGAAAAATCTTATGTACTGTCCTCAACAGCACCGCATCAAAGTTCTCCATGTGAAAAAATATTTCAAAGTGTTTCAAATTGACTAGAACTACCACCATTACACTGCATCAATTGATTACTAACTTACAGCATATCTAAATTGATTTTTTGTTTTAATTTAATTAATAATTATGACTGCCCTTAATTAGTGGCTTTTTCTTAGTGAAATTTAAATCAGTAATGATGCTGGGCATCCACATTAGTTACCGGATTTACTCATACAAACTGGATAATCGAAATTTCAACATTTATCTTAATGCATTATTTTTTCTGGTATATTACGGGGCATTTGTAA
The DNA here is from genome assembly GCF_019279795.1 of Protopterus annectens. Classification (NCBI taxonomy): domain Eukaryota; kingdom Metazoa; phylum Chordata; order Ceratodontiformes; family Protopteridae; genus Protopterus; species Protopterus annectens. The sequence continues at coordinate 1,924,281,153 of NC_056733.1, read as the reverse complement.
GCAATGAGCACAATTACTCTGCAAATGATTTCTCACAGCAAAGTTTTTTTTGGATAGTCACTTTTGACATTGAACATGTGACCCCATTTCTTCATGTACAGGGAAAAGTAAACTGCACTGCTTTCTCTCTCTCTCTCGCTCTCCAGGGCTTCATCTAAAAATAGACACTATGTGCTTAATGTCTAGTGTCACATTTTGCACTGGCCATGGTCCAGGTCACGACTGAACAGAGTATTAGATGAAAGAATAAATTTAAAAAAAGCATTAAAACAAAGATAAATTAAGGTAACAGCATTAAAACATGGCATGCATAAAACACAAGTTAGTGCAAAATAAACCTAAAATGCTCAAGAGGGTATTTTAATAATTGAACACACAAATGTATAGCAATGATTCAGGCAAGATGCCACTGATATATTAACCTGTATTAATAACTTATAGTGCATGACTGCAGACAAGTAGGACCATAGAAACGAACAAACAATTAACATGATAAAGGAAAAGTACAGTTGTATACACTTACCATAAATGTAGATGTTCGAGTGTATTCACTGTTGCAGTCATTACATTTGGGTTATCTGCTTGCAGGTAGCCCTCAGTCAGCCTGATTATCAAAGTCTTGGGTCCTGCGTCGATTGCTGTTTCATCTTCCATGACGACAGGTAGTCAGGGGTATAAAGCATGCAGCTGACGCCATTACATCAGTTTTTCTTGCCCCAGATGTCAGGTGCCCCCATAATGGGAAGCAATTATATACAAGATTACACCTCTAACAATAAGCAAATACACCAAAAAGCTTTAAGTATAGCCAACAAGAAGAGAGGTATAGTCAATAGAATTCAGGGGGCTGGAGGGAGGGTAACCAGGACTGCAACAGTGAATACACTCGAACATCTATATTTATGTTAAGTGTACACAACTGTACTATGTTCTTCGTGTTTCACTGTTGCAGTCAATACATTTAGGTAGATTCCCAAAGCTAAGGAATGGAGGAGGCAATTAGGGAGCATTAGGACCAGCTGTTAGGCCCTGTAAGACTGCAGTGGCAAAACCAGCTCTTGATTTAGAAAAAAATCGGCAAGTGGTAATGCTTGGTGAAGGTATGTACAGAACTCCAGGTAGCAGCTTCTAGGATGTCCCTGGTAGGAACACCTCTGAGAAAGGCTATAGAAGTAGATGCAGCCCTGGTGGAATGGGGTCTTATCCCCTGTGGGGTAGGTTTTCCATGGTGCTTATAGCAGAAATTAATGCAATGGCCTAGCCACTTAGAAATGGTTTGCTTTGAAATGGCCTTCCCCTCTGCCCCTGCAGCAACCGAAACCAGCAGCTGTTCATATTTCCTGAGAGGCTTAGTCCTGTCCAAGTAAAATCTAAGTTGTCTGTGCACATCCAAGGAGTGCATTATTCGTTCCCCTTTGTTCTGTGGATTAGAAAACAAGGTTGGCAAATGAATGGACTGATTAAGGGCCACACTGGATACTACCTTGGGCATAAAGGAAGGATTGGTCCTGATGGACACCCTGTCTGCATGAAGGCCTGTAATTTAGATATCCTTCTTGCCGAAGTGATGGCTAAGAGGAAGGCTGTTTTCCAAGAAAGGAATTTCAACTCTGCAGTTGTAACTGGCTCAAAGGGAGGTAGAGTGAGCTTTTCCAATACAAAGTTAAGGTTCCAGGCTGGAGTAGGGGCTCTCCTGGGTGGTCTTACGTTTTTGGCCAGTCTGAGGAATTGCTTCAGCAGTGGATGAGAGAAGAGGGGTAGCTCCATATTATAATGTGCTGAAATGGCTGAGGCATGAATTTTAATGGAAGAGAAGGAAAGGCCCTTGTGAAGAATCTCAGTTAAGTATTGAAGAACATGCGGTAAATTGGGCACTGTTGTGCCCATCCCCTGAGTATGGTTCCAAGAACATAATCTTTTCCATTTTTCAGCATAGGATTTTCTAGTACTAGGCCTCCTTGCCTCCAAAGGCTCATAGGTTCATATTTTAGTACTAGGCTAATTGCCCTTGCGAGCCATTTTAAGCCTAGCCAATTATCCCTTGTGAGACTCAAACCCTACACATTGTGTTTGTAAGGCAAACACCTTAACCATTAGGCCATCCTCCCAACCCCAGAATGACATCCATCACTTGCTTACTGAGGGATGGTAATGGAGAGCTTAGGTAATTAGCCAGGCTGCAAGGTTCAGGGTTTGAAGCTGGGGGTGCAGAATCTGGCCCTCCTGCTGGGACAGCAGGGAAGGGGTCTGAGGCAGGTGCCATGGTTCCAGCAGTGACGCATTGCGCCAGAAGGGGTACCATTGTTGGCGAGGCCAGTCTGGTGCAATGAGTACTGTCCTTGGTTTGTCCTGTTTGATCTTTAGTAGAACTTTTGGAAAGGAGAGGCAGAGGGGGAAAGGCATAAACAGGTGAAGGACAGGGCATCACTTTCCAAGCTTGTCTGTGGGAGTCCTTGTGCAGAATTTGTCCAACTGGTAGTTCTGAGGGGAGGCAAACAGGTCTATCTCTGGGCTCCCCCATTTGTTTCTCAAAATGTTGAATATGTTTGGCTCCAGTTTCCACTCGTGTGGGTCCATGAGATTTCTGCTTAGGTCATCTGCCAGTGTATTTAGTTTTCCTGGCAGGAACTGAACTTGTAGGTGAACGTGGTAGCTCAAGGCTGTGTTCTACAGAGCCATGGCTAGTCTGCAGAGAGGGTACGAGTAGGTTCCCTCCTACTTGTTTATGTACCACATAACAGTGGTGTCGTCAGTCTTTACCAATAATTGTCCTGGAAGAATCTGGTCCTTGAAGGCTGTCAGAGAATTCTGTACAGCTAACATTTCTTTTTGATTGAAAGGCAGGTGTATTTGACTCGGGTTCCATTTTCTGTGAATGCACTGCCCAGTCAAGGAAGCCCCCATGCATAGTCTGATGTGTCTGTTGTTAGGGTTTGGGCAGCAGGAGTTAGAGTGAATGGCAGTCCCTTGTTATGGTGGCAGGCCTCTGCCCACCAAAGGAACTCTGTCTTTATACAAGGAATGATAGGAATCATTGATTCTAGGTCCTGAGAATGTTGACACCACAGGCTTTTTAGATACCATTGTAGTTTCCTCATATGCAGTCTTGCCTATGGAATTAGTAGAATGCAACAGGCCATGAACCCCAGGGCTTGCAATATTTTCCTTGCAGATAGCTGGGTCTTTGTGACCAGTAGTTTGAAGTAGGCTGTCAAATAAACCTGTTTTTCTGGCGTAAGGTAGGCCATCTGGGAAATTGTGTTCAAGCTTGCTCCCAGGAATACAATTTGTTGGCAGGGTACTAGGTGTGATTTTTTTTTTCGTTTATGGTGTACCCCAGTGAAGTTAGTAGTTTCTTTACAAATGCCAGATGATTTAAAAGTATGTCTTGGCTTTCTGCTTGAATTACACAATCATCCAGGTATGGGTATATCTGAATATTTCTTTGCCTACAGAATGCAATGACAGGAGCTAGGCACTTTGTGAATACCCTGCGCACAGTAGATAAGCTAAAGAGCAGTGCAGAGAACTAATAGTGCATGTAGCCTGCTTTTGGGTACCAGGAAAAGTCTTGAGTAAAAACCTTGCCCCCATCCCTCTTCTGGGACAGGTTGAATAGCCCTGATACTTAGAAGAGAGAGAACCTGCTTTTGAGCCTCTGACCATTGATTTGGGGGTCGGTCTGGCCAACCATTTGGGTTTGGTAAGGAGTGGAAGTGGAATCTTTTCCTTGGGAAACTATATTTAAAACCCACTTGTCTTGGGTAATGAGTTCCCAGTTTTTTGCATGAAGGGCGATCTTTCCCCCCTAAAGGAACAGACAGTTGAGCAGGGCTTGGAAGGTTTAAGGTCAAGTCATTTTGACATTTTCCTATAGGGGGTGTCTTACTACTTACAGCTTTGGAAGTGGGAGCCCCCCACTGCTTAGGCCTGTGAGTACCTTGAGACTGAAGCCTGGGTGGTCTGCTGGTCCTGGGTTTGGACTGAGAAGGCATGAAAGAGACAGGAAAGGATGAATTCTTAGAAGGCCAGTGCCTACTAAATCTGGGAGGCTGTACTTGCAGGAAATCTTTAACAGTTTGCATAGATTTAGCTTTTTCCTCCATCTTTTTAAGCACTTCTTCTGCTTTGTTGCCAAACAGGCGCTCTTGGTTTAAGGGAGCATCCAGTAATTTAGCTTTAATATGATCTGGCAAAGTTTGCTCCTTAAGCCAAGCATGCTTTCTAAGTACAGACCCAGTGACAGCAGCCCTCAAGATGCCTCTAATGAATCAAAACCACATTGCAAAGTATGTTTACCAACTTGTTCAGCAGAATGCATTAAATTCTGTAATTCTTTATTTTCAGCACAGTCAGGAATCAACATCATTTTCTGTTTAAGTAATCCAATAATATGCTGCTGATACTTTAACATATGAAACTGGCAGTTTAAGGCCCTAATGGCCAAAGTAACAGAAGTGTATACCTTCTTATCCCATCTGTCCAGGGCCCTGGAATCTCTATCAGAGGAGGTAGGGTTTTTGGCAGTAGTAGCCTTAATGCCTTTGGGTCCCTGTAAAATGGTCTCTGTTCCGCAGTAGGATTCTTAAAGAGGAACTTGTGAGAGTCAGGGACTCTGTAATACCAGACAGGTTTCCTGGGAGCCGGAGGTAAAATGTCTGGGCCAGGTCAGATTCCAAGAAAACATCATCTACAATGTCCAGTACAGGAGGGATTGCTAAAGGCCTGTGTTGAGGTAGGAGTAAGAATTCCTTAAGCCTCTTTTTGGAGTCATTCCTGGCTTTCCCAGCAGAAATGCTCCCTAAGAGTATGCAAAGTTTCACCAAAAGAGAAATCGTCTGGAGAGGAGCATCAGAATCCCCATAGGTGGATAAGGGCAAATCCTGGCCATTAGAGGAAACAGAAATTTCAGAAATCTGATCAGAAGGAAAATCAGTTCTAGGTCTCAGAGGAAGAAGGGTGGCTTCCCCAGATTAGAGTAATAAGGTCTTCAGCCATTCTTATCATTTGTTTTTTAGGCATAGGGGCCTGACCATGCAGTCTGGGCATCGGTTTTCTAGGCGTGGATTGAGTTTTAGGCCTTGAAGAAGAATATGGGGTCGATTTAATATGCAAGTCAGTAGGCCTGAATACACCCACAGAAGTCGGTGCATGCACAGAGGCTCCGGACCCATCCAAGGTAGAGACATCCGTAGGTTCCACAGTCGAAGAAGCAACTCACGGCATACAGAACTCCGAATGGATCTCAGTAGAGGCCTGCAAATCTGAAGTAGCGGGTATCAGGGGCTGTGAAAGCACCTCACTGAGTACTGGCGAACTGGTGACTAGCTTAACAGAAGTGTTGTAGGCAGCTTTGGACCTATGCGGTCTGTCTCTGTCTTTATCTTTGCATTTTTTCAAAATGTCGGTAGTCGGGTGGCTTACCAAAGCCATTTCTGGATAATTGAACCAAGTACCAAAATAGTTAGATGCAAAAATGAACCGACGATGAATAGTTCGAGGATTGAATAAGGCACAAAACCGACAGCGAGGGACATCGTGGTCTGGGCCTAAGCAAGGAATGCAGTACAACTGAAAATCTTTAGGAGGTATTTGCTTTCCACAAGTAATACAATTGTTAACTTTTACTGACATCGGATTAGAGCAAGAAAAAGGATTCCCAACGGGGTACTTAGCTTTGTCGAAGACTTCGGATCTGAAACTCAAAAACAAAAATTTCAGGAGTTGGCCGACAGACACTTGCGAACTGCTTCTGCTTTGGGCACCAACGGCAAGAAAGATGGTTGTAATGGCATCAGCTGCATGCTTTATACCCCTGACTACCTGACGTCACGGAAGATGAGACAGCAACCGACGCAGGACCCAAGACTTTGATAATCAGGCCGAGTAAGGTGCTACCTGCAAGCAAATAACCCAAATGTAATGACTGCAACAGTGAAACACGAAGAACATCTGCATTGTGTGTGTGTATAGCAGCCCATGGTGGCTGGGGAACTGATAGGGAAGATGAACTACACACATTACCTCATATTGTACTCAAATGCTTTTAATTCTATCAGAAGGTTTAAAGTACATGCTTTTAGATTTTATTTGTATATGCTGATATATTATGATAAATTTTTGTTTAGTCTTACTATAGTAGTACTGTAGAGGAGCTTTTCTCCCCAGGCCTCCACTGAAAATGGACATGTATCCAGACTAGCCCGGTTAACAAATGTAAAATAAATAAATAAAATACAATTTCAAAACTAAACATTCAAAATTAGCTCACATTATGGTGGATGGATAGATTTCTCAGTTTCTCCCCATGCATTCCCACTGACAAAGTTTCATATGTGAATCTAGCCTGCTGAATATATTTTACTCTACATGCATAGAGATAGCCTGTATTCATGAGTCTGAAGCCTTGAAATCCATCAATCCATCCATCCTCAACCCCTTTTGCACATGGGGGTCGAGGTGTCCCTTCAACAGTGGCAATCATCTAAAGCCAAGATTTACACTGCCAGGTGGCTAACCCTGATGCAGTAGTTCAACCATAACACTCAGTCATACACATGCTGTCACCTACGGCCAATTTAGAGCATCCAATCCACCTGATGCATGCCTTTGGAATGTGGGAGGAAACCGGAGCATCTGTTGGAAACCCATGTGACCACAGGGAGGGGACATGCAGACTTCACAAAGAAGGCACCCCAGCCAAGAATCAAACTTGTTGCGAGGCGATAATACTAACCGCTGCTTTGAAATACTGTTACAGATTTATTTTCTGAAATCATAGCACAAAACACTTAACAAAAGTATTTCATTATCTTCTGGCCTGTGATAAGTGAATTTTCTGAATCTCCATTCTAAAGTTAAAATACTGTTTTTGATGTGTGTGTGTGTGTGTGTGTGTGTGTGTGTGTGTGTGTGTGTGTGTGTGTGTGTGTGTGTGTGTGTGTATATATATATATATATATATATATATATATATATATATATATGGGTCTAGGACATTTCACTGAATGCACATTTCACTGAAACTCAAATTAGTGTGCACTTTTCACAGAAAGCTCAATTCACTGAAACACATTTCACTGAAAGTTATATATGGCCTTTCCCCCACTGTAGTGTGACCCTGGAGCTAGTATATATACAAAGGGGGTGAGGGAGTGTAGCCCCCCACATATTTTAAAAATTTTGAACTGTATACATGGATACTTGCAATTCCAATATATTACTCTTTTTTCCGAACATAATATATACTTAAAATATGTGGGAGGGCTATGCCCCCACACCCCCCGATGTGAGGGGTGGTGCCCCCCACACACCCCCTTACTATATATATTAACTCTAGGGTCACACTACAGTGGGGAAAAGGCCATATATAACTTTCAGCGAATTGTGCTTTCAGTTATGTGTTCAGTCATTTGAGTTTCAGTGAAATGTCCTAGACCCATATCCCATATATATATATATATATATATATATATATATATATATATATATATATATATATATATATATATATATATATATATAGATGGATGGATGAGCAGAATATGCTTTATGAGTTACAGTAATGAAAACTTCCCTGTTTAAGTACTTGTAGAAGGTAAGGATAGATGTCTGCCGATGTGGCTCCACAAAAAAGCAGTGCAAACCAACTAAGTTTTATACTGTAATACAATACAATACAATATAAAATCTCTAATTTCCAAGTGGGTTGTTAACATATTCTTGCTGGATGTGAGGTTCATTTAAGAAACTGCTACTGTGATATATGACCTAACAATCCTGTGGAACATTTTTGTCACTGTTTTGCTTTAAAACCGTGGCATTCTGTCTTTGCTACACCCTGGGATGAAATTGAAAACATTTCTCTGGGATCACTGTTCTACCCCAGTTAACAAATGAAAACAGAATAAAGAAACATAGCAAAATCTTGAAATGCCACAGTAGAGATGGTCTGGTGGCCTGCCAAGTACTTAAGTTTATCTATGATGCTTCTAACTGGGTAACCACCTAACTTTCATGATAAGCTTCAGAAAATGGCCACAGTCTAAAAAGGAACAGAGATCCATGCTCACAAGGGAAAAGCATCATAAAATTCATCGACAAGTGCATAAAATCATTGTCTAAAACACTACATCCAAAGACAGTTCACAAGTAAATAGCCAAGACTGCTGTATTTTCTCTCCCTCTCTCTCACATTACAGACTACCTCCTCCTAGAAGCTTCCCTAAAGGACTACACAATGTTTCAATCATGGATCTCATTAATTATATTGCTGGTTAGAGTTTCCTCATATTGATTATGACTAGCACCAAGACATCTTCTGTCCATATAGTATGGAGATGGGAAATCAGTTTAGAAATATTTTGCTTTGAATCTTTTAGCCTAGTTATTTCCCAGACTGTGCGGATACCTCTAAGGACTGGGATTTTTCCCTTGTATTTTATAAGCAGACCTAGTTTTTAATATCTCCTCAATCTTTTTGTCTGGGGAATAGAGAGAGTCCTGAATATTGGACTTTCCTACTACACGCTCGCAGCTGCATGAGGTACTTTTGGATCTGAAACTTTTTGTCCGTAATGTAGCATTAAAAATGCAGTTTCGTAATGGCTCTAGTGTAGCTTACCCTTTCAAGAACCGAGTCAGTTTGTGCCCATGCTTCCACCTTTACTAGAAGCATTTAGTAAACTTTGTGAGGATGACTTACTTGATTATTTTAATAAAGCACATCAATTTCAGCCATATAATTTAACTAGGAATCAGTTTAGAGCATTGTTTGACATGATTAAATGTGAGAATCTCTCTATTTGCCTGGCAGATAAGAGCAATGGAATTGTTTTGATGGATGTTTGGTATTATATAAATAGTATGCTAATCATGTTACGTGACACTGGTACTTATATTGAATGTAGCAGAACAGATGTGTTTAACTTGGTTAGTAGGGTTCATAATTTGTTGAATGAGCTCTTACTTGATGGTTATCTTAGTAAAGTGCTTTTTGATTATTGTTTTTGGTTAAACATCCACTTATACCAACTACTTATGGGCTACCGAAGATACATGAAAACTCCACTGACCCACCTATGAGACCCATTGTGTCAGTTAGGGGCTGGGTAACAGAACCCATAGCCATTTATGTAGAAAAACAACTACATCCGCTACTTAATAGCATTGATACTATTCTTAATGATACTAAACACTTTCTGAAAAGGCTAAGTGGTTGGAAGGTGAATAATGCTGTTGAACACTTATTTTGTCACAATGGATGTTTCTTTGCTTACTTTTATACCCAATGACACTGGACTTGAGTATGTCAGGCTTTTTTTGAGTCGTCATTCAAATTTTGGTGAGCATAAGATTAGTGTGATATGCTTTTAGAAATCATTTTAGAACATCATTTTTTATTTTCTCTGCTAAGTATTATGTGCAGCAGACAAGTGTAGCTATGGGCACAGTCTGTGCGAACAGCTATGCTAATATTGTTTTCTGGGAGCTAGAATTTGTATTTAGTGAAAAGAATAGGTTCTTGAATAATATTTTACATCACGGATGTTTTGTTGACGATGTATTTTTTGTTTGGTCTGGCAGGATTTAGACCCTTGGCCAGTTTATACAATATTTGGAGACAAATACTTTTCTTAGGTTATCTATACATTTTCTGATGTGGCTATAGATTTTCTTGATGTTTCAGTTGTGGATCACCCCTTGGCATAGATGCATCCCTTTACTCAAAACCGTGTAGAAGGAATACTTTACTACATGCTAAAAGCATGCATCCTAAGCGCTTGAAGCAAAATATTTTGAAGGGCCAATTTTTTAGATCTGCACATGTGCATTTGAGGGATAGTGATATGTGTGCTCATTTTGATACTTTAGCCTCAGTATTTACTGTGAGAGGCTATGAATTGCAGGAAGTCTCTTGGACACAAAATGAAGCTGTGTTGAACACGGACACTAGGACTAGGCCTTTCTTTTCTGAGGCTGATATCTCTGTATCACCACACAATGGTGAAGTTCATTGCTTGACCACCTATACTGCCAACACTCAATATATTTGTGACATCATTAAGAAGCATTGGAGAATATTGATGTCTGATGCTAAGTGTAAAGAGCTCGTATGTGAAGGTGCATGTTTCATTTTAAGCATGGGAAATCTCTCAAGAAGATGCTGTGTCATAGGTCTGCTACTAAAGTGCATAAGGTTACATCTAACAGAGTTGGTACATTTCCATGCAGGGGGTGTAATATATGTAAATATGTCAGAGCTGATTCGCAGTTCCTTCACCCTGATCTAGAGCATGGTTTTGATTTCAAATTGTATGTTGAATGTAGCACAACTACTAAAATTGTTTATTTGTCTATCTGTGAAATGTGTCAATCATGTTATGTTGGAAAGGCCGAAAAAGGTTTAAGAGACCAGGTAAAAGAACAGCTATACATTAAGAATGCCTTAACTAAATATATTTTGGGGTCTGGTCCTGAACAGCATATATTTTGGGGTCTGGTCCTGAACAGCTTTAAGTTTATGGTGTTAGAGACTGCTAGAAAAAATATGAGAGGAGGTGATTTAAGAACAACTATTGAATGCCTTGAAATTAAATGGATTTTAGTTTTACAAGCTGTTAAAAGGAAGGGTTTCAATGAGTTTGTACCTTTAAAACCTGTATTATGGTCACGTGATCCGAAGCACTAGTATTTAACAATGCTTTAGTTGTTTTTAGCTGGATCTGAGGAAGCACCCTTGTTTTGGTGCAAAAGCGCTTATCCTGTTCATTTATTTTATTAAAGTGCATTGTTTTTAACCTACCCACAGCCTGACCGTCTATTACTTATATTTTTTATGGTTTTGCTCCATTTGTTTGCTTGTATTTTATAAGGGGTTATTAGTACCCCAGTCCATACAAAGTCATCCCTTGATCATAACAATAAGGAAAATTGGTAAATGATCTCTAACTTGTCATTTATTGGAAAGGTCCACCAAACAGTGGTTTACACACAGCTAGAATTGTGTTTCTTAGGATCCCTCAGATCCTTGCCCATCCTGCTAGGCAGACATATACTGCAGACAAAAGACAAAACAATATTAAAGCTGGAAAGTAACAACAAATTTAAAGTGTTACTCTGTCTTGGTCCTTTTTGAGATCTCATCTGCCCTGATATCATGGACCATGGAATCCTGAATCGGCACTTTCGGTCTCTTAAATCTGCAATCCTTATTTGGTTCATCTCCTACCTCTCTGAGTGTCAGAACTACATGCTCCGAGGTGTGAATTTGTTAGGCAGCCACCTGCTGTCTACATCACCTCAAGAGACTCACTTATGGTACTTTTCTGTTCAGAAAATTTATGCAACTGATAAAATGCATCAGTCTCAGGAGAGGACTAAGATATCTCTGTTATGTCAATACATTTAGCAAAAACAGATATCTTATTTTATTATGACAGGAGACTGATTAGAAGATATATTGTTTCTACAGTTAAGTATATCTCATAGGTTTATAAGTGAATACTAGGCCAGCTGCCTTGAAGAGCCATTTTAAGCCATGCCAATATGCCAAGGTCAGAATCAAACTCTGTATCTGGGGTCTATGAGGGGAAGATCTTGACTATTATGGCAAACTCAATGACAGATTACCACAGTGGCTCTCTCTGCCATCATCTACTGTACATAAGACACTTTGACATTTTTAATAAAAGGTCTACTGTACAGTGGTCATAGTAGAATTAAAAAGAAAAGCAAGACTCATCCAATAGTTAAATGAGATAATAAAAGGATAAATTAGTTACACTGTTATCAAACTCTGTACAGGAATAAATGCAGAAAAAGTAATAATAATAATAATACTAATAAATGAAAAGCTGCAAGAAGACAAACAGCAATATTGCTGAGCTGAGGTGCCCAACTCATACGGGCACAAGTTTCCATGAAACCACAGATGGATGATGAATGGTAATATAAAGCAAAGCCCTAAGGAATGTCAAGGATTGGGGGACACGACACTTTCACACCAATGACTTGTAAGTTATGTGCCGCATGCTAGTGTGTGTGTGTGTGTGTGTGTGTGTGTGTGTGTGTGTGTGTGTGTGTGTGTGTGTGTGTGTGTGTGTGTGTGTGTGTGTGTGCTTCTCCCCCTTACCTGCCAAATGTCAACCTTCCTTTAACCTGACTGGCCCATTTCTTTCATTCCCTGCTATTAGCAAACAGACTGTCATTTTTTTTTGAAAGACTTTGCCAAGAAACATATTCATTAGGAACTGCTTCAGTCAGTGTGATTTTGCCACTTCTGCCAAGCAGCTCTCAGGGAAATGTCGACTGATTACGGTAAGTTTTGGTGCCATTGATATTCTCCAGGTATCACACAATACTGGCCTGCTGTTTCTATAGCAATCTGTTGTACTGTCAGCCATCACTTCAGTTCCTGATATCTGGTGATCATAACCCAAGTTATAGTAAAACTGTATGTGACATCGGATACCTTCACATTGTTTCTAGAATGATACCATTTGCCACATTTCTGAATTACAATATTACCACTCTGTGTCAGTGAAACTCTCAAATTATATCAAATTATGTTAAGGGATTTGTCAGGCATCCAATACAAATTTAAAATGTTGCTTCTGTATTATAATATTCTGTACTGAAAAAAAGGTTTATTGCAACATTACACAGTACCAAAATACACTAACTAATAGCACGTCTTGTAAGTAAACATTCCGCGAACATGGTAGCAAGCAATTTTCCAGATCAGCCTTTATACTGGGGTGACCCCCCCCCCAAAAAAAAAAAAAACACCAAACTGTTTTTAAGATCTACAAACCATTCAGGTTGCTTGATATGTGATTTAATTGCACATTAAAGAGGACACTGGGCAACCAGAATTGTTGCCTTACTTGTTAAAACAGTAGAAGCCTTCTAATAATTTTCTCAGTGGGGATACTAATATTAGCATCTTCTCATGCTTAGAGAGGTATCTGATACACTTCCTCAACATTCATTTAGACTGTAGTGTTCTAGAACTTGTAATGTGACGTTTCTGGTGTATGTAAATAAGGTACAATGGTCTCTTGGGGAAACAGTGATGGATGGTAATGTATTCCTGACCTACTTTCACAGCCTTCTCAAAATATCAGTGACCTTCACACTCCGCAGAAAAGAACAAGAGTAAAGTACATCTAATTTTTAGGTCAAATCTGAGCCTCGGGATGCTGCATGTTAGTTAGCATCACCTCAGTCCGGAAAATAAAAAAATATATTCTTGCAAACAGTGTGTTGAGCAGTAATGAAATATATTTTAAGCCTAACAAAACCATTTACTTTATTTTATTTTTTTATTTTACATTTGTTGACCGGGCTAGTCTAGCTGGATACATGTCCTTTTTCAGTAGAGGCCCGGGGAGATACGCTCCAAGACATGGTCTAAATACAATAGTACAAGTTCAAACAACACAGAAAAAATATCAATATACTAATAAAAATAGCAACTTTAAAAAGGAAATAAAAATCACCAGCAATGGTATTAAGTAATTAAAGGTACAGAGTTTGTAACAGGATATATTATTGAGGACAAAAATCATAAAACAGTGAAATTTCAGATATGGAGACATGTCAGGTTAGGTCATAGGTAAACAAAGGAAGTTAGGTGAGTAGTAATGGAGCAAAGGAGTTACTTAAGAAGAGAAAGTAAAAAGAGGATATAAAAAAAGAAAAGGGGTAGATAAGAAAAGTATGATAAGATGGAAAAAAAGTAGCAGAGGCTAGTAAGCACTGGATAGGTTAGACAAATTAGTAGAGGTAGATGACTAGTCTGGTTTTGAACAGGGGCATAGCCAGTGAGTTTTGAGGAGAAGTTTAAGTCTATTTTTAAAGAGAGATAATGAGGTGAGTGAGGAGAGGTCACAAGGGAGAAGATTCCAGGCTTTACCTACAGAATTAGAGAAAAGGGAATCCCCAGCTCTGTTGTTAGGTTTAGTGGTGTGGACTAGTAGTTTTTGAGATGAGCATAAGGACTTCAGATTTGTATAGGGGTGATTAGGGTAGATAAACTTGGAGTATTAGAAGGTTTATAAAGAATGTTGTGGGCAAGGGTGAGTTGGTGAAATTTAATCAGGTGTTGTAGTTCTAACCATCCTAGCTGTTTTAGGTTAATGCAATGATGGGTTCTGAATGGGTTGCCTGTAGCAAATCGTGCTATGTTATTATAAGCCATTTCCAATTTGTTGAGGTTATTCTTGGAGAGATTAGTAAAAGTGGGAGAGGCACAAAGGAGTGTAGAGATCAAATGTGTGTGGGCAATAGTAGTTTTAGCAGTGGGGGAAAGGAAGGGTTTTATCCTATAGAGGGTACCAATTTTTTTATTAACAGTCTTTATGGTATTATTGATGTGGATGTCAAAGCTCAGATTATTGTCAATGGTGACACAGAGTAGTTTGGTGGTAGAGTCCGGACATATAATAGTATCATTGGTAGATGTTACTGAGAATTGGAGAGGGGAGGACTTATGAGTAGGCATGAAGAGGAGGAGTTTGGTTGTTTTAGGGTTCAAGAGGAGGCAATGCTGAGAGAACCATTGTTCAACTATGTTGAATACTTTTTGAGTGAGAGCAAGAAGTGAAGGTCATGGGATGATGTAGCTGAACATAATAGTGTTGAGTCGTCAGCATATTGTATGCAGGTGGCTTGTGGGATAGCTAGATGAAGGTCATTAATAAATATAGAGAAAAGAAGAGGTCCAAGTATGGACCCCTGAGGGACTCCTAAGTTAACATGTAGAAGGGTGGATAAAGTGTTTTGCCAAAGTACTGCTTGCTGTCAGTTGTCAAGGTAGGATTGGAACCATTTTATGGAAAGTGGGTCTAATGACAGAGATTTCAGGATGTTTAAGATAATTTGGTGGTTTACCATGTCGAATGCTTTGGACAGGTCGATGAATAGAGCAGAAGAAAGGTTATTCAAATTTCAGTGCCTGTTAATATAGTCAGTGAAAGACAAGAGGGCAGTGGTAGTGCTGTGTGAGGGTCTGAAACCATGTTGACAGTTGGAAAGTAAGTTTTTTTCATTTGGATGGTGGAGTAGTTCCTTATGGATACACTTCTCCATAATTTTAGCTAGGGGAGAAAGTAGGGCAATGGGGCGATAGTTTGATATTTCTGTGGAATGTCCTCCTTTATGTAGGGGGATTATGTGGGAGACTTTCCATAAGGTGGGGATGTAACCTTCAGTAATTGATCTAGTGATCAATATGGAAATAGGATAGGCTATGGCCTTGGATGATATCTGTAGATATTCAGAAGGCAGTAGGTCTGCAGAAGGAGAGCATGGTTTCAGTTTATTCAAAAGGGTTTGAATAAATGAGGTTGTAACAGGTTTGAAATGAAAAGGGGGCGGTGGGGTTGAGGAGTATGAGGGTATTGTGAAGGTATTAGGTGATAGTTGACTGGCTAGTAATTGGATAGTATCTGTAAAAAAGGTATTGAAGGTATTAGCTGTATGGATTGGATTATTCAGGTCTGTATTTTGAGGGTTTGGTGTAGAAGATTTACCTGGGTGGAATAATTGCTTGATGCTGGCCCAAAATTTCTGTGGGTTGTTGTGATTAGGTTGTTGATATTGTAAGTAGTAGTTTTGTTTATCACAGAGTATGGCCTTTTTAGTGTCATTTCTTAGCTTTCTAAATGTTAGTTGGTCAATGGTGTTTTTTGTCATTCTCCATTTGGCCCAATATTTATTTCTGATGTGAATTTTGTGTTTGGTTTCGCTGGAAAGCCATGGGGCAGGCTTGGCCTTGATTCTTATAGATCTGGTTGGAGCATGGTGATTAAGGATGGCAAGGAGTTAAAGAAGTTAACAGCTTCATCTAAAGGAAGATGTTTTAAGGGAGCCCAGTTGCAAGCTCTAAGTTCAGTTTTGAATAGATCAGGGT
The DNA here is from genome assembly GCF_019279795.1 of Protopterus annectens. Classification (NCBI taxonomy): domain Eukaryota; kingdom Metazoa; phylum Chordata; order Ceratodontiformes; family Protopteridae; genus Protopterus; species Protopterus annectens. The sequence goes on along the minus strand of NC_056733.1, from coordinate 1,924,265,237 downwards.
TAAATTTCTTTTTGGATCTAATATGTCTGGTAGAGGTTGGGGTAGGGGTGTTGGCTTTATGTCTAATGATATAGGTGAGTGAGTGGTCACTGATGTCATCAGGGAGGGGTTCCAGAGTCATAGTAGTGAGTATGATTGTTAGTGAGAATCCAATCTAGTGTGTTAGCTTTCTTGTTAGATTTATTTATTCTGGTGGGGGAGGTAATGGTCTGGGAGAAACCATATAGGTTTATGTGAGTGGTAGGGAGGCTACTACAATAGGTATTCCAGTCTAAATTCATATCGCCTAGGATAATGGTTTCTTCAGGTAGATGTTGGGATAGCCAGCAGAGGATATTTTCCAAGGTGGCTATGTTATTTCCAGGGGGCAGATGCATACAGATAATATAGCTTTATTTAGCATTGTTAAGTTCAAGTTTAGTAATGAGAATTTCTGTTTTGGAATCCAGAGGTATGTTACAGTTGTAAGTGGTTAGTTGAAAGCCTGATTTAAATAGAATAGCCACACCACCACCTTTCTTAGCTACTCTGTCAAGCCTTAGGATATTATATCCAGGTGGGATAATTTCATTATCTTTGATGGCAGGTTTTAGCCATGTTTCAGTTAGGCAAATAATGTCAAAGGTGTACACTTCTAGGAGAGCATGGAGTTGAGTTAATTTGTTGTTAATGCTACGTATGTTGAGATGAGCCAATAGGAGTGAGTTAGAAGGCCTTACAAGGGGAGAATTGATAGATTGATTAAGGTAATGAAGAGTGATAGGGGTTGCAGTTGGACCTGGGTTAGGATGAACATCACCATCCTTTACTGTGAGAAGTTGTAGTAGATGGCTTGGGATAGGGAGTTTGCTGTAGAGAAATAACAGTCTTTTGAAATATTGTGTATTATATTTAATGTGTAGTGTTCTATGATTCTTTGATAGTAGGCAGCTAGGTGAGTATGTTATGTTTGCATGGTTATATAGGTGTGGTAATGATTGGGAGTTGGTTTGTTGTTTGGGGTAGTTAGTTTGTGGATATAATGGGTGCTCATATGAGGAGAGATAATATGTAAAGGTTAGTAATGGTAGTAGTAAAAGAATGAAGCAGAGTGGAATTTGAAAAGGGATAGTTGAATAGGCCATTTGGAAAGATTAGTTATATGTTGTGACTAGGTAGGGAGGGAAGTGAAAAGGCTGGGAGTGTGTAGTGATAGGAGGGTGTGGTGAGTAAAGAGGGGAGTGGTTAGAGATGGGAAATGAAAGAGAAATTAGCTAATGGGAAATGTGAACTGGGTACTGGGAAGAGGAAGAGGTGTGGTTAGAAAGTATAAGAGTAGGACCCCTGGGGGTGGGTGAGATTTGGGGGTAGGGAAGGGAGTGGTGTGAGCCCGCAGGGCAAATGGAGCAGGTAGAGACAAGAGAGGACAGAATGTTGATTAAAACAATCAGTAAAAGAGCATATGCTGTAAGGTAGAGTAGTAAAAGAGGTAAGTAAAGAGAAATAGGGTAGAAGTGGGATAAGTATGGGGGGGGTTTAGTCAGTAAAATATAATAATAGCAGGATGAAGTGGAGTGTACTAGAGTAGTCACAGAGAAGAAGTGGAGAATATTTAACCATGAAGCTTGGGCCAGAGGATAAAAAAAGGATAAATAGTTGAGGTAGCAGGCAAGCTGAGAGGGGAGAAAAAACTGGGAGAGGGCGCCACCTAGTGGTAGAACTCAAACTACAGTGGAGATTCTGAGAGGACAGGCCAGGGATAAAGATTAATGGGCTAGAAGTAAGGTACAACGTTTGTACAGAGGAAAGGTACATAGTCTAAACGGGAAAGGCTGCTGGCTATCCTGGCTTAAAGCGACCTACTAGTCACCATCAATTAGTTGTAGCAATACTAGACTGTACTAGCAGGTTTAGGATACCAACATACTTTACTTCCTTTCTTATACTTTGGAGAGCAGGATGGTAGTTGCTATGCTGTAACACCAGCTTGGAGTGGGTCCTTAGCCTTCAGGTCAGAGGAGTCAGATTCCCAAGGACAGGATATGGAGCTCAGTGAGCGGGTGTTTGCTTCCTTTCTTATACTTTGGGGAGCAGGATGGTAGTTGCTATGCTGTAACACCAGCTTGGAGTGGGTCCTTAGCCTTCAGGTCAGAGGAGTCAGATTCCCAAGGACAGGATATGGAGCTCAGTGAGCAGGTGTTTGCTTCCTTTCTTATACTTTGGGAGCAGGATGGTAGTTGCTATGCTGTAACACCAGCTTGGAGTGGGTCCTTAGCCTTCAGGTCAGAGGAGTCAGATTCCCAAGGACAGGATATGGAGCTCAGTGAGCGGGTGTTTGCTTCCTTTCTTATACTTTGGGGAGCAGGATGGTAGTTGCTATGCTGTAACACCAGCTTGGAGTGGGTCCTTAGCCTTCAGGTCAGAGGAGTCGGATTCCCAAGGACAGGCTATGGAGCTCAGTGAGCGGGTGTTTGCTTTCTTTCTTATACTTTGGGGAGCAGGATGGTAGTTGCTATGCTGTAACACCAGCTTGGAGTGGGTCCTTAGCCTTCAGGTCAGAGGAGTCAGATTCCCAAGGACAGGATATGGAGCTCAGTGAGCGGGTGTTGAGACAGCTAAAGGTGCTGGGGCCAGGGTCGCTCAGCAGCTTGGGCTTCCTAGGATATTAGGGACCATGATACTCCTCTGCTGATGTATAACTGCAGCTTTGTACATGAGCATAATGTCTGTTGCCACCTCTTACATATCCAAATCCTCAAACTGCACAGTATGTGACACCACCACATTTTGAACTTCCATTAACAGTTAAGCCTTGTATCCTTCAGCTCTATCTTTTCATATAAATGCAGTCTCCTCCAAAGTATTATATTACGTTCATTTATTCACAGATTTTATAATACTTACTTTATTCTATTCAGGGTCATATGGCAGATGGATCATATCACAGCAAGCACAAGAATCAGTCCTGGAAAATACATCACTCCACTGCAGGACACACACATACAAACACGTTTCTTCTGCATGCACATACCTATCTGCAGTTTATAAGACAATTAGTTCACCAATCTCCATGTGCTTGAAATATCGAAAGAAAACCGTGGCAATAGTGGTAGGACATGCAAACTGTGCAGAGAAAGCACCCCAGCCAGGAACTGGACCTGAAAACCAAACAAATGTGAAGCAAGAATGCTAATCATGACAGCACTGTGCAAGAAGCTGAAGTTATCACCTGTAATTTACCACTTCTACATCAAACATAATCTTCCAACCACAGCACCAAAAAAGAAACCAAAAGAAGCATTCCAGTTGCTATGAAGGTATATAACAAATTGAGCACTTTCCTAAATGCCTTAAGTTAGACTGTGCCCATGTCACTTACAACTTTTAACCCTAGTATTTTAGTCCTTTTTACTTCCAGGTTACACACTGTTTATATTCCCTTCTCTTTCTTTCTCAGACCATTTAGTATGCTTGTAGAGAAAAAACAATAGTCTCCTGACACGATCACAAATATTTTACAGTGAAATTTCCTTATAGTTCCCATCACAGATTGTCTTTTTCGAAACATAACCTTTTGTCCTGTTGTACAACTATTTTTAGATTCCTTCTCAATCTATAAGTTAATTTGCCACCCTACCAGAGTAACTCTCTTGTGTTTGCTGGCTGCCCATAAAACCCACCCCTCCTAGCTCTCATTCTGGTAGTCCCAATACTTTTTGCTGTTTCTACACTTAGCAGCACTTGCATAACTACATAGTTGTGTTTAAGTCTTACATTCCACCCTTTATTCACTCCATTTCCTTCATGACAGTATTGCTTCCTTTCCTACATTTAACTGGGCCTCAAGAAACAATGGTGTTTTGCTGCTTTCCTATTAGCTTCTTCAAATCCTGTAGTATTTACTTACTACCCTTCCACTGCCCGGTCATCCAGCCTAATCCCACATCTCACTTCCTTATTCACCTCTTATTTTCCTTCCTATGCACCCCCAAATCATTAAGAATACCAAATTCAATCTATACAATGCATCCTAAATGATAAAAAGAGATACACAGTTTTAATCATGCACTCAGAAAATTAGTATAAAAGTTGAAGACCTGTACTCAACACTTTCACCTATCCACATACCTCTTCTATGAGAAGACGCTGATCATATATATTCTTAGACAACTAGTCCATACCTCTGTATAGGATTCACTGATTTAAGAATGACCATGTTAATACATGAAATATATAAGGAACAAGCGAGCACTGACGGAATCCTGGATGTGCCAGCATAGCTTTGACATTGTCAATACTTCTGAATTGTGAATTCTGTCTTAAATATGGCATCCTTCTTCCCGTTACAAACCTTTACAATGGTGAGCCTATGAAGAATAGAAGTCCTATTGAATGAATAGACTGCAGTACATTTGTTTTTTTTTGTCATGAGGAAATTTCCATGCACTCTGACTTCTACAGCACTTTCTACTTCTAATTCCAGTAGTAGAATGCCACCATGAAAGGGGCAAAAAAAACCCATAGCAGCCTCAGCTTATATCTCTTTCCCACTTTCTTCCTAATCACTGTTGATTTCTCTCTCTCTCTTACTTACACACATACATGCACTCACACTCAATCACCAATGCAGGCAAGTTCCTTTGCTAACTCTAGAATGTTTTAAAACTCCAAAAGAAGTCAAAACTCCAAGACAAGCTCTCCCCCAGATTTACTAAAGACAACTTCTCCAAAGTAGCTCATGTAACAGCTAGACCCAATCACTAAACTAGTACCCTCTCTTTGACTTGGCCCTTGCCGACAGCCTAACTCACTATGAAAATATTCTTTTATCTCCAAAATATATTAACAAACATATCAACATCTGCCACTCTAGCAATGAACACAAAGGACCCTAAATGAATCATTTTCACAATCAGATTATTCATTATCACAATTTTTAAGTATGTTTTGGTCATCGAGTCCTTCCAAACCTACTGGTCTTCTAGCTGCTTTTCTTCAAACTAAAGTGAACCGTCTCATGTTTTACTTTTCTTAATTGTCCTACTTCCATTGCAAGGCAGACATTTTCCTTTATGTACTGGAGGATACGGGATTGGTATTCTGAATAGCTACTTTTCTAAACAACAAAATGAGATTCTGGGATTACGTCTAGGACTGATAAGTGAAAATAAGTTCTGGAACGTTGTGTAATAAATGCAAAATGAAAGAAAAGTCCAGCAACGCATCACATTCAGTGAATACAAAGTGTCTGAGCTGTCCCCACTGAAAGACATTATTATCTTGCAGTGATCTAAATATTCAGCTCTTGGCAACACCACAGTGCCTTTTGAATACAACTTTACCCTCTATGTTCAGCCACACCCAAAGGTTAATTTGATATAAGAAAACCTACTAACACTCTTCATGTAGACCTCAGTCTGACTTTCTCCATCAAAACCTCTTCAGAGCCTGTCATGCTGTCATAGACTAACAACTCTACCCACGTTACTAACACTTCCCATGCCCTCTTCTGGCATCTTGTCACACTACAATAATTCCACTTTCTATACCTTGGTGCTCTATTGATCCCAAAAACACAGTCCCTTTTCCCTTCTTTCACCTGTTTTTAGAATTCTTGAATTATCTGTTGTCTCTAAATATCTGAAACACTTCAAAAACAAGATCCATCCTTTGAAGGAAAGCAAGGATTTAGGCCTTGTCACAATATTACTTCTGGTCTTATTTTTGCAAAAAAAAAAAAGGGAACGGTGAATAATCTGTGTTTGGAGCTACAATAGCTTGTTAAATTTAAGTAGATCAGTAAGGCTGTTTGATTTTAAAGTCACCCCACCTTAGCACCAAATTTTGTTTCAGAGTCTTCCATCTTTCAGATTAGGCATAAAAACAAGGTCCCCATTTGCTTGAGATGGTGGAAAGCTCAAGTAGACTTAGGAGAATCCACTGCTCTTATCAAAACAAGTATGACAATTTCCCATTTATCTTGACAAATTTTCTCTAGTCAGTATGAATATCACCTTGGTTATCTGCTTAATACAGGCCACTGGCCAAGTGGGACTAACCAGGTCAATAAATCATAAATACATAAAAAATTCATCGTACTATTCAGTTTCAGCTATGGAGCTCCTAAAGGCTCTATCTTTAGACCCATCTTCCTTTTATTGGAGAAATAGTGCTCCAACTGCCAGCTCCGATCTTGCTTCTGTTAGTTTCACTGGCAGTTTAGTTCTATTCCCATGTGACTACTTACACTCCCTGATCTTCTACTATTGCCTTATTCACCTATGACCTTGTTACCACTACATCCCAGCAAAGAACGGATCTAACACAAATAAACTTACAATTAAGTAAAAGGTAAATGCCATAAATTAGGCAGTGTACTCAAACAAATAGGGCATACCTCTAACACAATTTCACTAATGCGCAAGGCTGAGTTTGCAAATGGTGCTTGTTTGCTAGTGCCTCATTTATTATTTTTATTTATTTATTTATACATGTACACACACACACACACACACATATATCTATATCTATATATATATATATATATATATATATATATATATATATATATATATATATATATGTTCTAAATGCTGGTATTGCTTATGACTGTAATCTGCTTGAAACTAGCATTTACTAAATGTTCAATGTGTATTATCTTGGAGCTTTTCTCCCCAGGCCTCCGCTGAAAATGGACATGTATCCAGTTGGACTATCCCGGTCAACAAATGTAAAATAAAGAAATAATAATAAAATATATATCCACATGCATGCATGCGTGTATGTGTGTAGATATATTACCAAAATAAACAAGAAGCAATAAACCAAATCCAAACAATGTAGGTAGGAAAAACAAAAGGCACACAGTTCTTAGCTGAAAATGTTTAATAAAATCGAGTACTTTCATCTATATGTATCAACAAGACTTCTTCAGAATGCAAAAACTAAAAAAAAAATCAAGCTATTTAAAAGACCCTCTCCTCATCACATGTTCTTAATTAACCAATACGCAAATAAACATATAAAAAACATGTGAGAAGTCATTGCTTCAATAACAAAAACAATTTCCATTTATAAATTATCATTGTTACACTAAATATGAATGCAGTTTTAATACAATAATAATAGACATATTGTCATTAAGACCATGGGGTATAAAATAATTCAAGCCTATTTGCCATTTTAGCTCATATACACATATATATAGACATTTGATTATCAGGAAAATCCAAATGGTTAGGGACTCATTTTCAGTGGCAGCCCAGGGAGGAAAACTCCAAAGTATTACAAAACATTTTAAGAACAATAATGCTTAAATAATTATTCCAAATTAAACAATTTAAAATATGTAATATTCAGAGAATTTTTAGCCAATTTACAGAGAAATTAAAAGTAAGTTAGTATAATACAAACAGTAATTACAACATGAAGAGGAAAAGCAGGTTTATAGTATATTTAGAGAGAAAGCCATGGGGGAGAGAAACTGATAGAAGTAAAGAAGTGAGTGAAGAAGTGAGAGTAAGGAGGTGTAAGGTGTGAATAGGTTCTTGTTCACATTTTGGGACATAGTTTTTATCTTGGTGTTGAGCAAGAAGTTGTCTTTCAGAATGGTTGTAAAGGATGGGAGGGAGGGTATAGACTTTTTTTACTCAAATGATTTTTATTTTGATGAAATGACACAATAATTTAATACATTCATAACATTCAATAACCATTTATGGTATTTACATTCAGCCTGACAAAAAAGATTCAGATAAAAACATTTGTAGTTAAATAAGTTAATATATAAACTATGATAGTTAGGAAGAGTTTGGTTCCATCTGTAGGGTATCAATCAAATTCAAACCTTTCCTCCACAGATTAGTAACCAATGGCTTAGGAAAAGTTCTTAACTGTTTAGTTCTTTTCTCCATTAGTATGCATTTCTTCAATGATGAGAAGAATTCCTCCATTGTGGGTGCTACATTAGAGTTCCATCTTCTAATTATACATTTTCTGGCTATTGCTAACATTGTCCACAACAAATAAAAATCATCTTTCTTCATATTATTACTACTATTAACAAAATCAAATAAAATTAAAGACTTTGTCAAAAACAAATATATCAGTATAGACAGCTTGAAGAAATGTGTTAATCTCATTCCAGTATGGTTTAATATTAGTACAGTCATAAAAAATATAAGACTAGTCAGCATTAGTGGACAGATGACATCTCCAACATAACTTGCTGTCTGAAGGGTTCACTTTTGAGAGTTTCTCAGGTATCAAAAAGAATCTGTGCAGACATTTCCAATGAATAATCCTCCAGAATTGTGAGTAAGAAGTTAGTTTAACTGAAAATAAAATGTTTGTTTTATCTTCCATTGATAATGATACTTGAAACTCTTTAGGTCAGGTATTGCCAGTATGAATATCTTTAGGAGCTGTCTTATAGACAATTAAAGTGTTATATAGATATGATAATTAATTCTTAACATTGATATTATTATACAGAATTCCAAAAATCCAGTTTATAATGTTTGGTACGGTTTTGAAGGATGAGTTATGCATTATTCTGCACATATCCTTGTTGTATGCTGTGACACTCTGAAGAACCAACCAGTCATTAGGGGATAGACCATAGGTTGACAATATACTTTGTGTGTTCAAAGCTTGTTGGTATTCAATACATTGCAACCAACAAAATAGGTTATTATTTTCCCATAAACCAAAAATCTCTTCATGTGCTTTTCGGGGAAATCCCTTATAAATAGTAAATGGTATTAAAAATCTATGCCACAGTTTTATGTCTAAATTTGTGTTAATAATGAATTTTCTAAACACATCAAAATATTGTTTATTAGTGTTAGTAGTTAATTTTCTTGTGCTATACTGTAAATTTAAACTTAAATAGTGCCATATCTTCTTTGTCAGTTACCAAAGCATTCTTTGATAAATAATTTTCATTCATTAGTATAATGGAGTGTAACTGTTTCCAATTGGAAGAGTATCTAGGATTTATCCAATTCATCACTATTTTAATTATAAATGCCTTTATATAAGTTTCAATCTCCTGGAATTTTAACCCCCCCCCCCCGTTCCCATTTTCTGATATGATGAGAATATGCCACTCTATTTCTTTTGGGGTACCATAGGAATTTCATCAGAGATGAAGTGATTTCTTTAAGGATTTTCTTTCCTGGTAGAAGTATAAGGCATTGTGCTATATATAATATTTTAGGTAACAAAACCATTTTTATCAGTTTTAACCCATCATCAAATGTTATAAACAACTTATTCCATTTGCTTATTAATGTCTTGATTAACTATGCTAAAGCCATAGACTTAAACTGTAAGGTTTCCTCTATATTCTTGCCTAGGAATATTCCTAAATAGTCTAGAGTTGAAACTTGGTTTCCAATAATATGATTAACTGGAACCTGTATGTTCTTTTTTTTTATTTAATAATAAATATTTTGATTTAGATTTGTTGAAGGAGAGTCCTGACATTTTTTGGAAATTTGTTGTTACTATATCCACTTCACCTAACACTTCCTTAGAGTTGGGTAAGGTAAGTAAGACATCATCAGCAAACATCATTATTTTAGAAATATATTGGTCATATATATTTATACCTCTTATCTTTGGGGAAATATATTGGTCATATATATTTATACCTCTTATCTTTGGGTTACAAGTATTTCTATGGCCAGAGCAAATAGGATAGGGGACATGGGACATCCTTGTCTAGTACCTCTAGTGATTTGGATTACTTTGGAAGTAAAGGGACCTAATTTGACATATGCTAGATTATTTTCATAGATTTTCTTTATCATTGTTATAAAAAAGGGGTGAAAATCAAATAACTGTAAGACTTTAAATAAATAACCCCAATTTAAGGAGTCAAAGGTCTTTTGAATATCTAGACTTATCAGTGCTTCATGGTTTCCTATATTGAGGTAATCTATCAGAGTTAATACTCTTTTAATATTATCCGGTGTATCCCTGTTATGTATGAAACCAGTTTGGTCTTCAAATTATTTTAGATATGGGTATTTTCAATCTATTGACCATAATTGACATAAATAGTTTATAATCATTATTCAACAAAGAAATTGGTCTATATGAGCTGCAATGATTAGGGTCCTTATTCTCTTTTAATATAGGGGAAATTAGAGAATATCTCCAAGAAGGAAGAATATTTGCTAATGTTTGCAATTCAAGAAACATTTTATGTAGGAGAGAGATATAGAAAAAAGAAACAATCTATAAATTTTGATGATTAAGCCATCTATTTCAGGTGCTTTATTAGACTTACTTCCTTTAATCCCATCTATAATCTCCTTTTGAGAAATAGATTCTCGTTATGTTGGGAACTATATTCTCTAACTTCTCACATTCATTTGTACTTATTTTATCTTTATGATGCTCTGCATAATGCTAATTAAAAGCCTCCAGAATGTATCCTATGTCTGAGAATTTTTTCCTGTATCCTTCACAAAAGATACTATCAATGTTATTAATTTTTGATTGTATCTTAACTTTCATAGACAGGTTATAAAGATGCTTAGGAGAGGTAGCATAAGATTTTTTTTTCAGTTTTTCCATAGTTAAATTAGTTTTATGGGATAATATTTCATTGTATTTCTTATTTGCTTCTTCTATTTTCTTTTTCTTATCTGTAGCAATTAAGTTTTTATTAGATCAAAGAGATATTTGATTTTAGACTTGATGGCTACAGGTAAGGAGTTCCAGGCCTTAACAATATGGTACGAGTACAGACAATGCCCAGCAAATCTGATAGGTTTGTGGGCAGACAGGAGTTTTGGACATTGGATCATAACCACCACCTGGGAACATAGCTCGTGCAGAATGATATTTAGCACCAGACAAGCAAATGGATGCTAGATAATTCTATAGGTGGTAAGAAGCTGTGCATATGTTAGTTGATGGGGTAATTCTAACCAATCTAATCTTGTAAGTGTTCTGAAAGGAGTATTTACCAGAAATTTAGCAACTTTGTTACAACATTGTTCAAGTTTTGATTTATGTAATGCCTGGGGATTAGTAAGGATGGAAGCACCATAAAAAAGTGTGGGGAGGAGATAAATAGTGGCAAGTGGAGTTATAGTTGCACTGGTGAGAAAGTTTTGGCTCAGTAAAGCATTCCTACTTTTTGATTCGTTTTTCTTATGCAATTTTATATATGCAGGTCAAATTTAAGATTATTATCTTCTAGATAATTCAATGGTTGTATTATCTAGACAGAGAGAGAGAGAGCTTCAATTTTTGTTTATTCATAAGAGAGGGGTTTGGGGAAAATAAGTAGGTGTTTTTTTTTTTTTTTGTGGTTGAGCATAAGTTGCGAGTTAAAAAACATGTTTCAATGACTGTTTAAACTTTGTGAATAATTTGTTGAAGGGATGTCATGTTGTCAGATGTGCAAATGAGTGTGTAGTCATCTGTGTACTGTATTACGGAGGTCTATTGTGTGGAGGGTGTTGGTGAAAATGTTGAAGAGCAGAAGACCAAGAATAGTGCCTTGTTGTGGTGACTGGCAGGAATGGAGAGAGGATGGAGTGTCATTCTACTGACCAATACCTAATGGGCAGGGAGCTTCTGAACCACAGAATGGTGGACTGAAGGACCTAGTGAGGACATTTGAAACAGAAGTTTGCTCTGCCAAACTGTATCAAAGGTTTTAGATAAGTCCAGAAATAAGGAAACTAATTTGCTGTTATCTCTAGATTTCTTGACAGTATTGATAGATGCTGGCAGTACAGTGTTAGTACTATGGGAAGGACGGAAGCCATGTTGTGTCGGGGATAGAAGTTCTTCCTGCAGGAGATGGTTTAGCAATTGTTTTTGAATACAGTTTTCAAGTATCTTGGAGAGGGGGAATAAGAGTGCTATATGTCTAAAGTTAATAATGTCTACAGAATTTCCATCATTGTCCAGTTGGATAATGTGCAACATATATATACATGCTTTTATGGGACAGTCATTTAGCAGTATATATATTTACTTCAATTCTATTATTATTATTTTGCATTTTACTTATATAAGTTTTCTATATATTATGTGTGATTTATATTTTCATAAGTTGTTTGCCTAAGTACTTTTATAGAATCTTTCAGCAAAATATAATCTGATCCACCCCAAACAGTCTCAGCTTCAGGAAAGCCTTATGGGAAAACTCCATAACTCCTGGCTCTGCCTCTATCTTACTATCCACTGACCTCCCGCCCACCTATCTGACCTACCTCCCCCCTTTACTTTCTACACCCTAACCCCCCTTCTACCCCCTATACCCACTACTCTCACGTTCTTCTGTTCTACACACTTCCCCATACTCAATTCTAATCTTCCACAATCCCCCCTCCCTCTCCCCAGCTAGTCATTCCTTCCTCTTCCATGTCCCCCCAATCTTCCCCTTTGCTCCCATCCTTTGTTTTTTAATCCACCACCTACATCTTTTTTCTTCTCCTCAACTGCTCCCATCTACTTATACAACAGCTCTGCAGATAGCTCTGCCTATGCAAGGATACCTTTCTGCTACTGTAACTTACTATTAACCTTGCAATTCTCCCTGACAATTTTCCTTGTCTTTCTACTTCACTACTACATCTTGCATCCATACTCAAACCATGTTTTTAACTTCACTATGTTTAATCTGCCAATGCCTGGTAATTATGTTATTTTTTTCTAAAAACATTATTGCCATTATTTGTATATTTGTATTGTTTATTCTTTTTAATGTTTATTATTCGTTTTACTGTTTTATTGTATTGTATTATTATTATTATTATTATTCTTTCTTCTTTTCTGGAGCTTTTCTCCTCAGGTCTCCGTTGAAAAAGGGCTCACGCCCACTCAGACCTATCCATGTTAACAAATCTCAAAATAAATAAATAAGCAAAACAGCAGATCTGATAAAATCTATTGTGGTGGCATTCGTGTTTATGACTTTGCTGCAACTAAAGGGTACTCAGAACAATGGTGCATATGAATTTTGTCATGTCCATAGCCGGCTTTAGGTACCAGCAAACCCTGCAGGCGCTGGGGGCCCACTGCTCCTGGGGGGGCACCCAGCTACTGCAAGTTATCTTATCTTCATATTTTGTGACATGTCTGTCAAACGAAGAGAAGCTAGTACAGCAATCTTGTATACTTGATAAACCATGAGGGCAATAATGCCTATTTATATCTCCTTTAAAATTCAAAGATATTTCTGGTTAAATTGATAGTGTTTTATCAAGTAACAGGTTTCACAATACTATTAAATATTTTACCACTGACACAATGTCCCTGGCTTAGGTAAAGCCTGCTGGTGGACATTCTTTCCATGTCAGTTTTAGGTACCTACAATACTTGTGGCTGCAAAGGTGCCCCCTTAATCATCCTGGACTGTGTGGGGCTCCAAAAAGCTGATGCTGTTTGGGGAAAATGAGGACAAATATGTATTAATTTCCTGATTATGGTGTTAAAACCACAGGGCTGTGATATGACCCTGTTATAATAAAGCTGAAAAAGAATATGAGCAAGGTAAGCACTGGTGAAATCAGCAGCCCAGAGTGACTGATCTCAGTGCATACCTTGGATTTAAGAAGAGTTGATGCTTCCAGTCTTCAAGGATGTTTTTTTTCTTTCAGGAAGTTTTATAAAGAACACCAGATACTATAACTCTCAATTTCTTTGCTGAAGATTTCAGCAATACCAAAACTAATAGAAGAATAAAGGCTCAAAATCAGGAACATGTTGTAAATATTACTGTAATTCACCTAAAAAAGTTAATAGAATATCACCTTTTGCAAAAACATGCTTTTTTCAACAATACTAAGTACCATAGTAATAAAGCATAAAACTCTAATGTCTGCAATTTATTGACCGACTGTAATCCTGAATGATTTACCAGCAAATCAAATTGTTTTATGAAGGACAGAGCCAAATTATGAACAAACTCAGGGAAGGTCTGTGAAATCAATGACATGTATGCATTACTCCTCACCGAGTAAATAAAACTGACTTACCCCTGCTGCTATTTGAAGACTGCTAAACAGCATTCACTAATCTGGTGTGACAGTACCAGTGTTACACAATGTATTGCTCTTTATTTATTTAACATTTGTTGACTGTGAAAAATCAGACTAGGACAGAGCCTATTTTCAGAGGAGGCCCAGGGAGAAACACTCCTGATGCATGTCTTTGGAATGTGGAAGTTAACTGGAGTACCCAGAGGAAACCCACGCGAATGCAGGGAGGACATGCACTCCACACAGAAGGCACCCCAGCTGACAACTGAACCAGAGAATCTCTTGTTGTAAGGCAACAATGTTAACCACTGCACCACTGTGCCGCCCATTTGCTGAAATAAGTACAAAGCTAGTATAGCTATGGCTTGTTTGTGCATGTGTGTGTGTAAAAAAAACATCACTGATTTTTATCTGTGCATACACTCAATCATGCCAGGACACACACATTATTTCTCTGGGTATCAGTAAAAATGTAGCTAACAAGTCATTATACTTCAAAAGTAACGTATAAAATATATCACAGAATATTCAGACACTTTGATCTTCAAGGAGTCTGGGTCCCTCACTCCCCAGACTGTATAAATTGTTACAGGGGGCTCCCGTAATCATCCTTGACTGTGTGGTGGCCCCACAAAAACTGTTGCTGGTTGGGAAAAAATGTATTCATTTTCTGATTATGCTGTTTAACCTGAACAGGGCTGCTCTCGACACCACCCATTCTAAAACCAGCCCTGCTCACATGTGCGTGTACAGAATGTTGCTGTACATTACGTGTGTGTGTTGGGGGGGGGGGTTGTGTGGTTATCACTTTAATTTTCATCAGTCAACCCATACAGGTGTGCACATAAGGTCATTATAGATTACGTTTGGGCTGAGGACAGTGTGGTTATTTTTTCTTTAACTTTTCTCACAGACCTCAGAGGTATACAAAGAAGGTTACTATAGCTTGGGTAGGGCAGTATAATGTCTAGGAGCAACAAGTAGAATATATTACCATAGTATTTTTTTTATTTTCACATCAGGCACATATAAAGGTAGCTGCCTTTAACAGTTAGAGTTGATGATTGAGGAGACATAATATGTATATAAATGTCAGCAGTCACTTGAAATACCTCTGCTTTCATCCAGTCTAACACCAGAGGGATGCATGGGGAGTGACTGCCTTTTTGGGGGTTAAGGAGGTAGGCAGTATTCTCAGCTAGGGCCTACGTATCCAGACCATAACTGATTTGTTAGTTTATTGTGATCTACTGTTTTGTCATTTTCCTTGAAAGAAAATAAATAAGACTGAAATTCTTTTCTTACTCGTAGTTTTTTTTTTTAGGACACCATTGAATTAAAAGGTTCAGAAAAAGCTCTAAAATGTATTCCAGGGCTTCTATAACCCTATGGCTTCTTGGGTCCTGGCTTAACTGAGTTATTTCCTAAATGGTTATTACTGTGCTGTCTTGGTCAGGAAAGGTGTGTTTTTTTTCTTTTCAAGCCATTATTGGATGAAAAGGCTATGTAAAAAAAAAAACTTTGGAATGCACTTCCGAACATACAGAGAGTTATGGCTCATTGAAAAATCTGAAGAGTAAAGCAAAATTTGAGAAAGGGGAAAAAAAAAGTAATTTGCATGGTATGGGAAGCCAAAGATGGGGGAAGCGCAGGGGAAGACTGGAAGGTGTGTGTGTGTGAGAGGGGGGATCTGAAACTGTAGGCCTAGGGCACCATTTCACCTAAATCCAGACCTGTCCATAGAGTTGCTGTAGTGTATTGTTGTTGCAACTCAATGCCAGTAACTGCGAATATCCCTCTGTGAGATAGGCAGACATAATGTGGTACATAGAGCATTGCACCTACAGGTCAGTCTGTGCGTACTACTCCTAAAAGTTTGCAGCATGAAGCAAAAGGTTGCTTATGAGGGTAGCAGTGACAGGATGACACTTAAGACTGGAAGTGCCTAGGGGGCCCCCAAAATGCTAACATCAGCCTTGGTCATGTCCCTTAATCTGTACTCTGCCTAATATTTCAACTACTACGTATAGCTGAGATGAGTGCGTCAGAGATGAGAGTTCAGTGTGTGTACATAACCTACTTATTGCTTATTCCTTATCAGTTGGCTGGGACAATATCCTTAAAATATTCTCATGCGAATGAAGTGCTCCCTGTATTAGACAAACTAAACAGATTAAAATTTTAGCCTAAGATAAAAAGTAGGGTGATTTTTACCCAGCTTCCCATTCAATTAAGCCTTACAGAAACACTGCCTTCTTCCACCTTTTCCAGAATAAGTGTGATTATATGTAAGTGTAAGTATGTGCACATACAAGCATGTGACTTCACATTTAAAACTCATTCAGCCTATATACACTAAAAGCATTAAAGCCTATAGTTCAGTTTAAAGCATTTATGATTAAGGAATGATTTTATTTTATTTTACTATGTCACTAATTGTTTGTGTATTCCCCAGATGCCAATAATAATGAAGGGACATGTGCACAGTTTTGTTCTTGTTACACTCTTTTAGGACTGAGCTGTGCCTTAAAAAGGTCCACAGACCAGTATATATGCCTGATTAACAAATGTAAAATAAAATAAGATTACATGACACAATAGTTCAAACACACAGTAATCAGATGGTGTTCATATTACTTATCAGCTATGCTGCAGACAAGGGAGCCCGCAGGATTTTTTGCAGGGGGGTGCAAACCCAGGGCCCCACTCCCTCTGCCCACATAGCTCCATGCAGCCATTTCAGTGTCCCATTACTTGGCTATTTCTCCCCATTTGTCATAGACATTGTTCAAATTTCTCAGTGTGCATACTCTTTTATGCTTTACTTCTACAATGATTACAGATATTTGGATGTCATTTACAAATTTTATTTCAAATTTTATAGCACAAACACTGAGCCATTTACTAAACTTAAACAAAGAAATAGTCTTACAATGAAAACAGACTTAGCATTAAAACTTCTCCACCTTTGAAACCCACATTCAAAGAAAATGCATGTGGCCAGTAGCAGGGCAAGTTTACCTTTGGGCTGTTTTCAAATCATAGGGTCCTTGCACACATTTTTAGAACCATGCAAAAGTTCTTTGATTCACCTTCCTGACAGTATTAATTATACTATATACTAATTGAATTATACCCCTTGTATAATACAGTACCACTTGTTACAGTGTGTTTTAAATTTACAGTTCTGAACATTTTTCCTTTAAACAATGAAACATATGAACCAATAATGACAAACTGCCCAACTGAGAACATTTCAACCATAAAAGGCCACTCAAACTTCTCTCATTATAGTCCACCAGTATCAGTCAATATGTACAATCTCTGCAGAAGTAAAAGTCATCTGAATAATTCCACATTAAAAAGAGATGTGAAACTAATGAAGAAGTTGTTGCTAGAAAACAACTACAGTTCAGTGTTTCATCTACAAATTCAGTGCCTGCTGCTCTTGAAGAATAAATTTCCTACATTGCAATAAAAAATGGTAAGCTGGTAATTGCAATAGGGAATGGGTGGCAAGCTGAAAAGCAGGATCATAGTTACTAGGCAACCCATCCAAAGGAGGACATACTCAGGAATGCAGCACCCCACACCTTTAAAATACAAATCTACATTATGTGGGAGTCAAAACTTCAGCCCTCTGCATCAAGATGCAAGCATGCTACCTACTGTGCTACTAACACTGCCTTAGAATTATATACCACAATAGTAATTCCATTTGCTAAACACACACACACACACACACACACACACACACACACACACACACACACACACACACACACACAACTCAACCTTTTAGTGCAAAAAATCTGGACAAAGTCTAAAATAAATGGGGACAGAGCATAAATATTCCTCTCATGAATATAGAAAATTGATAGAACAACAGGATGTGCTGTTAAATAGGCTTCAGAGCAAGCAACCTCTCAATTCTAATTCATCCTAAAAGTTTAAAACTGACATTCCTGAATGAAGTGACCAATCACTATATCATATAACCTTCTCTCAGTCCTTTCATATGCCTTCAAGAGTAAGTGTAGCTAAGATTCTGCCAGAAGTACACTGCACGCTAATGTCTCAGTAAAGGATATAATAATCTTAACTTTTGAAAAATACAAAAGCTGGGCATATAGCAGTATGACACAAAAGTTGTGGTGGTTAGATGCAGATAATTAATTCTGAACATGTCTTGGTGAACTTGACATGCACTGTCCTTTTTGTAAGTACTTTTTAGTCTATCAAGTCAACTAATCATTTATGTTTCAGTTTATTATTTTTAAGTCTGTATTGTCAGTGGGCTTAGTAGGTTAGTAAATAAAAATAAAATTAAGGCTGCCATCAATGCTTTTAAAGTACCAGCCTTAGAGATTAGATGATACTTCAGCAGAGTACAGTGAAAATGCTTAGATGAAAATGTGCTATAGTAAAATGAGGAATAACTATTACTGGTAAAAATGAAACATTTTCTTGTCTTCTATCAATGTCACCACAACACTATATAGCTGAGGACTATCAGTGTAAGTCATACTTGGATAAGAAACCAGATGACTCTAGCATGAGCACATTTATTAGCATAAAATCAATTAGATGCAACAAATCTCCACGTATATAATAAGCCAAACTATCTATGGAAAAAAAATTAATGCTCAAATTGACTTTAAACTAAGTAAAGTATATTGATCAGAGTCCGATATCATGTCAAAATATAAATTACAAATTATTTTTGGGAATCTTATATTATCAGTATTGACTAGTATGATGCTGGACTATATCAAGAGATTAAGTGCATTTGCATATAGCCAGAAAAATTTACAAGAATATAACTTAACTGCTGCAAGACCCTGGCAATCAAAAAGAAAATCCTTTCTTCCACATACATATTTTATCATTTATGTTAAATCTTTGTTTTAAGTTACTTCAAAGTTGTATATGATTACAGGCCTACCTATCTTACTTGAATGAATGGCAAGCAAAACTAACTTCCCCTTACTTTATCGGTCGGCACACACTAAGAAATATCCCCTTACTTGGTGAATAATCCAAAGCAGCAAAACTCCTTGGAAAAGGTGAAGCAAACAGGATTTGAAATTCCATGGCGGACAGGACATCCACAACGCACGCAAGACGTGATGCAGGTGACTGGTCCGGAAGTACAGCATGGTATGGGATTGCATTTAAAGGGCGACCTTAAAAAACAGTTATTTTTAAACTATTAAAAGTCACAAAAGTGCTGCCAATGGCAGACTGGCTCTCTCTCCCCCTGCTAGCTATGCCACTGACCTGTTGTGTTTGTGTGACTGGACACAAAGCAAAGGTTAAAAAAAAAAACATTTTTTTTTTTAATTTAAAGAAAATCCAATCTCCCGGCCAGCCAGTTCCAGGGGGTGCAAGTGCACCCCCTTGCACCTGCCTGCGGGCACCCATGGCTGCAGACATCCAAGCAATCTAATGCAGAATCAAAAATCAATTTATATTAAATACCCAAGAACAGCATTTAATCCTTACCTGTGAAGAGGCATTCTTAACATAAAGCCTTTCCTGTTACGTAACAAAGTATGCATACCTGCCAAATGTACAAAATACAATAGCTTTATGCCTCTAGCCACATAATCATGCTAACTCCACATCTCTACATACAAGTACTGAAGTGTTAAGGGGCTGAAATGTATGGTTGTGCCATTTATCTTGACAAAATGCACTTCTCTCAAGTTTTCTGCCAAAAACCTCAATATCAGACACAAAACTGTGTGTTATTCATAACAGAACTATGTTCAATACCATTCTCTTCAGTTAAACTCATGTCTGTTCTACATACAATTTTTTGCTCTGGTTTACACAAGCCAAAATAACACAGATGTGGTTACTTTTCTGAAACAGACTATATAGCTCTATTCTGACTGCCAGGTTTCCTTTTTTATAGTAATCATTGAGAGTCGAGTTAGCAGTTAATAAAGTTATTTGTTGTAATTGTACAGCCTTTCAAAGAGACATAACAGGGTAACATGTTAAAATCATGCATGTACATAAAAGTATATGAAGCACTACCTGTGAAAAATTGTGTACTCTTATGAGGTTACAAAAGCTGGAAATACAAATTTATAATGTACACAATGTGTAACTAACACTGTGGTCTGAAATTATTGAGTTATCACCAGCAGTTTAAACATATTTCCTAAAAATGTAACACCCAAGCAGTCTACATACCTGATTATATATATATGAGATCCGTACAGATCCCCAAAGACAAAATCACTGAAACTAATTTTGGTTTGGCATACTTGTGCAAAAGTGCTTTTCACCGAAGAAGCACTTTCGCATAAGTATGCCTGTTTGCGAGACCGCACTATGGTGTGGATAAGGGAACATCCCATTTTCCTCACTGTAGTGTGGTCTCTGAGTAAGAATATTAAAGTAGGGGGTGTGTGGGGGGTGCAGGGGGGGGGGCGAAACCCCGTGCATAAACGCATATTTCTTTCTTTTTTTTTTTTTAAAACATATATTAACTAAAGCTCTTTTTTGGTGAAAGCGCTTTCATTAATATATGTTTGGTAATTATGGATTCGGGACATTGCACATTCGTGCATAATTCCTAGATCCATGAAAACGCTTTTGTTAATATATGTTCGGTGATTATGGATTCGGGACTTTGCACATTCGTGCACAAGTCCTAGATCCATATATCTAGGACTTATGCACGAATGTGCAAAGTCCCGAATCCATAATCACCGAACATATATTAACAAAAGCGCTTTCACCAAAAAAGCCCTTTCGTTAATATATGTTAAAAAAAAAAAAAAGAAAGAAAGAAAAAAAAATCTACGTTTATGCAGGGGGGCTTCGCCCCCCACCCCCTACTTTAATATGCTCACTCTGAGACTGCACTACAGTGAAAAAAAGGGAATGTTCCCTTATCCACACCATACTGAGGTCTCGCACAGGCATACTTATGTGAAAGTGCTTCTTCGGTAAAAAGCACTTTCGCGCAATTATGCCAAACCGAAATTAGTTTTGGTGATTTTGGCTTCGGGGATCTGTACGGATCCCATACACACACACACACACACACACACACACACACACACACACACACACACACACACACACACACACACACTGCATGCTGGTTAAGAAAAAGTACCAGTTTTAGGTATCTGGAGTATAAAACATCCTTCAGAGTAATAATTTAGCAATGCCACACACATGCACACACACCTTTTACTGGCATTTACATTATACTTTACAGAGAATTCTGGTTTATTTTCTTACAAATGAAATCCTGTAAGAATAATTTATAACATATATGTTTATATGATTTCTCATTGATATTTGTACATTGAAATGACTGCACTTTTCAGCAATATTTTTCTACACGTTAGATACATAAAGAGTTAGAAATAAGAGGTCTCAGATCTGCTTAAGCACATGATCACTTTGTAATCTACAAGTAGCTTCAGATAATTCTGACAAATCAAAAACTAACCGGGAAAAATGCAAGCTTCAGAACAGTAATTACTATGTAAAACTATATAACCACTGGGTTGTAGATTCAAACAGCTTCGACAGTCCCCAATTACACTCTTCTTAACAGTAACAGATCTGAGGTTTTCACTTACCTCATTAGACTTTATTTAAATTAAGATCAATTCATGCCTCACTGACTGTGATTTACCCACATATCCCTATTTCCTGGTTGTGGGCACTGTTTTGGATGACATTACAATTCTTTTTTTTTTTACCTTTAAAACTATCGTAATGGTCATTAAAAAAAAGTAAACATTATAACCTGAAAATATTTGATGATTTTACTCTGTAATGAATAAAAGAGTATAATATTTCATTGGATTCCAGGACCACAGGCTGTAGAACTGGCAACAATGCTGTTAACTTACTAGCATTTGTTTCGGTATACTACGGAGATAAGGATGTCTTAAAGGACTAATAAACATATCAAGCCTTCCACGATTTTACAATCTTTCATGCTATGCTGTTTAGTTTAACCATGCATAAAGCAGAAATAGTTATAAGACTGTGGCTAACAGTGTCCCCCCAACAATGTTAGCTTCCATCTAGGTGCTTTTAAAATGAGAAAGACAAACAGATGTTGTTACTAACATGTCTTTTCATGGGTACTTTCCCTTCTGTAACTGACCTCATTGCAAACAGTACATTAGAGTAAACTTTCAGGATAGATATTTACATTACTGCCATGTAAAGAAACAAAATTAAGAATAAGGTAAAATTTCTTGTATTAATAGAAATTTCAATTTCCCTGCTCACTACTTCATATAAGAAAACCATAACTGTGAATTAGTATGATTAGCACACTCAGCCTGTATGTCATTTTAAACTTGTGATGCCCAGTTTCTCTAGAATAAGGGCAGTCAATGCGTAATGAAATATGTTTTGTTTATTTTTAAGAGTCAGGTTGCTTTTCAGCCTTCAGCAAGCAAAATTATTAGATACTTCATGGCATTGTCATCAAGCTATATACCTGGTGGTTAAGGGAAAAAAGCAATGGGCAGACCTATTACCTCATTTTTTACTCATTTAAGAATACATCAAAGGCTATTATTTTTTATATACTGTTTGCCCAAGCAACTGTTAAAAATTAAACCCCCCCGCAATCAGACATGGGCCCATTCAATCCCTAGTGGGGGTGAATCTCAATCTCCACTGCAATGAGAGACATTCAGAGGGTGTTATTTAGGCAGCCATAAGGGTTGCTTGTGTCTCTGCAGCATCCTAGCAATGAGGACATGCACGTAATAACCTAACCCCTCTCCAGGGCAAAGGAATGTGAGACCTAAATCACTCTGGCAGCCACAATGCCTTCCTCTATGGAAATCCATGTTCAAACAGATTTGGAAACACCCTTCTGAGAACTTGTGTACCACACAGACTCCCAAGGTCACTAGCATGATTCCTTCTCCCAAAGAACTGTTACAACCCACAACCAACTCCCCAGGGATGTGTATGCCTATCCTCTCTATAGCTCTGTCAAGTGCCTGAGCTACTAATGGAACTCAGGCTGTGTGTGCTATTGACATGGCTTTATCTCACTACACCACTGGATCTGGCTAATGTAATGTATTCTTTTTGGTTATATTGCTTTATATTTCATCACTCAGATTTTGCAAATTATTTAGTATTTAGGTAATTAAATACTAGAATAAGCATTAACATGCAAGAGAAGTAATGAATACCCCTCATATGTACTGTGGTCATAACCTGCATTCCATAAAGACTATCAGAGTAAATGCCACAAAGCCTTTGGACCTAATCTTGAAGAGAGAAGCCACAGCAGCAAATAAAAGTGATGTTGAAATCCATAGAAAGGCAATAAAATAACTTATTGGAAATCAACTTGCCTACCAATACGGTCTCTACTGTATTATTCATACTTTATACATGCAGGGTATACTAATGTTAAAAAGCACGTAAACAGTTGCTGATGTGTGTCAACAGTCTCAAATTAATACATTTCAGCAATGTCTAGGGTGATGATGCCTTTGTAGAATAAACTATCTAATTTCTAAAGGGGGAATTCAGTAACATTACAACAAGTCATGTGTCACCCTAAAGCTACATTTTTCAAGCCTTTCTACAGCTACACAGTGCTTTGCTTCATGACAGCATCCTCATCATTTAGGCAGCCAGTGACAAAAGTTTGGCAATGAACAAAATCTTTGAAACTCCATCTGCCAAATAACTTGAGCCTAGCAATAAAGAAACAAAACTGCAATGGTTCATCTGAATTGCTGGTGCCCTACACATCCGCCCTTCCTGCTACTCATGGCTAGTGGCTGGGCAGCTGAGTAACAATTCACACAGTCAAACAAACCTAATCCACAAGGAAGACATTGCCTTTCTACAGTGCTTGCTTTTTGATGCAAGTAAGCTAATGAAGTTTACATCAATACGAAGCACAAAAACACAGACTTGTAGAGACGTTAGAGATTTATTTGCATTTAACAGTCAAGCTTCTATTTCAGCACAGCTAAGAGAAAAGCTAAGTAAAGGCATCAAGTGTGCCCAGCAGTCCAGGTGTAGTAAAACTGGAATAAATGCATCCTTTATGCTACAGGAAATAATAACGGGGGGGGGGCAGAGAGAAGCTGCAATGACACTGCTCATCTATTTAAAGCCATTACCCTTTGTGTTCTAGTTTTCAGTTCATACAAGGTCTGCTTCAACTGCAACAGCAGCATTTCAATAGATAAATCCATCCTGAAGAAAATGCAGAAAAACCTTAGTGAAGGAACCAGGAATGCCATTATGTCTTTTAACTTTAATGACCTTTCATTTTTAAAATGCAACATGAAAACCACTGCAAAGATGATTACCTAGAAACAGTAATTGACAAGGGCTATACTTGTCCAGATGATGTGAATGCAAAAGAGCACAGATTTGTGAAGCAGATAGGTGGATTGGCCATGGGGCCATTTTCAGCCAAGTCCTGGGCAACAGGCCATACAAATAATTTATCAGTTTATTCATAGCAGTTTATAATCCAGCAAACAAGAAAGTTTAGGTGTGTAAATTGCACCTATTGTAACAGTAGACATTTGATGAGATTACTGCTGCAGTAGCCTTAGCTATATGGATTATATCCTCCCAAACATATAATGGCTGGCCAATCTTTCAAAAGCTTCCACTCCCCCCCCCCCCCACCCCACACATGTAGCCAGGCTGCTATTTCACGAGCTCATGTCTAGAGAAAGAAGACAGCCTGAGGGATGGAATACTTCATTACCTTTTTGCTTCACATGACAGCACTACTCCTGGGATTCAGAGGATCAACGGCCATCTCCTGTCTTACTGGGCAGATAAGTTCTAAAGTAGCGGATCTCTTTAAAAAATACTGACACTAAGTGTGTCTACTATTTTTTGGAAACCTCTTGTCTGGCAGCTATTCTTAGCAAAATACTGTTTATTTGAATTTGGGTCACTATTTTGTGGTAAAATTTGGTAAGCGGACGTCCACTGACTCAGTTGATGGCCTGTTCAGCAGAGGAGGCTATCATTAGCATGGAACATAATGGCTTCAGGAGTGACTGGTGCTGTAATGTCATTTTTAAAAAGGCAGAATAATACAGTTCCATAAAAAAGATCCTTTAGGAACACCCAAGTTGAAAGTACCTAATGTGGATATTTGGTCTCCATTTTGGATAGAGAAGGTGTGGCAATTGAGCCAGGTTAGTAGTATTTTACTAAACCTACTCTGCACACGTTTCACCACACTGAAATGCACTTTTAAGATCAATCTATACATTACCTAACCAATTTCCTATTTCCATGTTAGATTAGATGTTGCTAACTGTAGTGAGGAGGGCAGTAACAGTATTACATCCAACCATAAACCCATAATATGAGTAAATAAAACAAAGGCTATAGCAGTAAACTATGTGCCCCATAAGAACTGGTTCAGCAATACCCATGGGAACATAAGATGAAATATTTACATGTATGGATTTAAAACAAAATGTTTCTGTTATGTCAGCTAAGGATGAGGGAAGAACTCAACAAAATATATAGAAAAACTAAGATACTGGAAGCTTCTGAATATGGACCTGGATAAGATACAAGCAATGGAAGTGCTTTAAGTCCCTTCTGTTTAATATGCAGATCAGGCCTTTTTTATTAACCAGAGCAGAAGTTGTAGACAATAACTAACAGTTGAAGAAATTTATTTGGGAGGGGAAAAGGGCAAGAGTTAAGTTGAATAAGATGTCCCTCCCCACAGGATTAGCTGATTTGAAGAGATACTTTAAGAGGTACACAGCTAAGGCTCATATGCTAGAAGAGAGCTATAAACCAAAGTAGAAAGGGATGACTATCAAACAGAAGAAAGAGAAATATTGAGAGAGCAGGACTTTGGATGCAAATTCTTACGGAGAATAACAACAATCATACAGAATATTATATTTGTAAGGTTGCAGAAAGTATTCTAAGATCTAAACATCCTGCCATCGCCCAGAATGATACCGCAATACAAGGACAAAATGATTGACTTCAACAATTGGCTAAGCTTCTGGTGCCATTCTAAGGGGATCCAGTATCTGTCTGCCTGGGACAACATGGTCGATGGGCCACAATGCTTTGCCAGAGATGGCCTGCACCTGTCACCCCTGGGATTCCAGATACTGGCTAAGGCTCTTGCTGCCCCTATAGTGCCTTTTTTAGGCAAGGTTCAAATGACAAATTCACCACAGTAAAAGGAACAGGCAAGCAAAAACTGAGGATAATGCTACTCAATGCTAGAAGTCTAAATCTCAAAATGCACTCCCTCGAGGCACTCCTTAAAATGGAGAACATCGATATCTGTGCAGTGACTGAGACCTGGTTCAAGGCTCCAGAGAGCAACCCTGCATTACCAGGCTGTAACTCATACCACACTTTTCGGCCATCTAACCTGGACTGGAACACCAAAGGCGATGTGTCAATATTCATTAAGGATACCCACACCTCAAGGCTAGTTGCTCAGCATAATGCATCCAAAGTTATCCAAGTGCAACTAACTCTGGGAAAAACTGCAATCCAAATTGTAGCTTGCTAGAGATCCCCCACCATGCCCCAGGATTCCCACTCCTCTTTTCTTGCTATATTGGAAAATATTAGGGTTCAACCAAACACCCTAGTAATGGACAATTTCAACTACCCCACCATTAACTGGGAAAAATACTCATGTACCCACTCCTTCACTCAACGCTTTCTGGAATTCATAAATTCCAGTGCCCTGGATCAACTTATCCACACCCCCACCAGAGGCAACAGTATCCTAGACCTAGTCATTACCAACATGAGTGACCGGTGTTCCACACCTGAAGTCAGCTCCTCGTTTGTCAGAGCTGACCATAAGCTAATCACCCTAGATATCCACATCCCACCCCCACCCCCCATTAAGGAAATCATGGTAAACAATTTTCCAAAGTCAACTTCATGCTTCTTAAAACAGAAATATGGCGAACTTCACGACACCCATGCAGATGGACAATACAGCTACGACTGCTGAATCCTACACAGATGCACTCTATAAGCACTTACACAAGTGCATGTATCGCACTATCCCAAACAGAACCAAGATGCTATCCTCCAAAAAAAGGAAGCCAATTTGGTGGTCCCCTGCCATAAACTAACTCTACAACAGAAGGAAGAAACTGTTGCAAAAGAGAGTAAAATCCCATGAGTGGAGGAGTTCCCTGGTCAGCCTCAGTAAGAAGCTGAGATCCCTTATAAGCTCCTCCAAAGCTAGCTAAGAAAACAAAATCACCACTGATTCTAGGGACAACCACAGAGCATTCCATAGCTATGTCAAGAATCTCAATGGCAATACCCAGATCTGCTCCGAGTTACAGCACAACGGCACGAAAATTACAGAACCTACTGATATTGCCAATGTCCTGGCAGATAGGTTCAGTGCTAACTTTATCCCCCTCTCACCCCCTAAAGGGCCCATATCTATACAGGAAGAATGCAGAATCCCTGTAATCACAACTACGCAGGTAAAAGCTGCACTCTCTAAAGCCAAAAACACAGCATCCATGGGACCGGACAACATCCCAGGCTGTGTTTTACATGAACTTCAGAATGAACTGGCTCCCCACCTAAGCACCATGTTCAGTCATAGTCTCACATCAGGCTTTGTGCCCACTGAATGGCGCACAGCAACAGTTATCCCACTCCACAAAGGGGGGATCCACCACTGATCCTGGGAACTATCACCCTATTAGCCTGATGAGCCTGGTCTGTAAGGCCATGGAATGTATCATCATGGAACTCATAAACAAAGACATTGGTAACCTCCAAACTCTGGACCCCACTCAGTTCGGGTATGTGAAAGGCAGATCATGCCTCCTGAACCCAATCCACTTCTTTGGGGCAGTCACCAAAGCTGTAGACAAGGGTAAGGTGGTTCACACAGCCTATCTTGACCACACCAAGGCTTTTGACACCATCCCCCATTCTGGAATTATAGCTAAACTCACTAAACAAGGTATAAATCCCTACGTCACAAGATGGGTTGCCAATTGGCTCACTGACAGAACTCAAACTGTAAAAGTTGCAGACTCCAAATCTGACTTCAAACTAGTGACAAGTAAAATACTACAGGGTTCTGTCCTGGGAACTCTCCTGTTTGGTATCTACTTCTCTGAGGTACAGGCCAACACGGAAGGCCTTTGGCTAATGAAGTTCGCACATGACTGCAAACTAGGAGCCATAGTTGAGTCCCCAAATGATGTGGACATCCTACAGAAGGGTCTCACTGAGACAGATGCCTGGTGTCAGAGCCATGGCCTCGAGCTCAATGCCAAAAAGTGCATGGTCATCCCCTTTGGTAAAAACTCTGTACCCATGAACTACCACATAGGCGGCCAGTCTACTTAATGCCAAATGTGTGATGAGATGTGGGGACCCAGGTGGACAGAAGTTTCTCCTTTGATAATTACATAGCCACAGTAGTCAGGAAATCCTTCTAAGTGGCATACACCATCATAAAATGGTTCTCATCTAGGAAAAAAGAGGTCATTGTTCCCCTCTACTCGACACTCATTAGACCCAATATAAAGTACAACACCCCTTTTGGAATGTACCTCACAAGACATCTGTAGCAGCTGGAAAGGCCACAGAAGTACCTCACAAAGAGGATTACTGGCCTCAAACAGATGCCCTACACTGACCGTCTCAAGAAACTCCAGCTTTACTCTGTAGCATATTGCCTACTCCAAGGTGATCGCTGCGTAACATATAAAGCAATGTCAAACCCAGCTGTAGGACATGCTACACCTAAAGAAATCCCAATCCCTCCGAGCTACATGCTCTAGGGACCTAAACCTTGTCACCACAATAAACAGGACATGCTGGAGTGATAGATTCCTGTCCCAGAGACTTACCATACTCTGGAACAAGCTACCCATCTATATCAAGCAAAGATCCTCATTAGCACTCTTCAAGAATAATCTTGATAAGTGGATGGGAAATGGGAAATACACCCTGGTGATCACGTCTGTGGCTCTGCTCGACAGGGGCACAGGAAAATAACTTTCTTGGGTGGCGTAAGCCAGGGAACCTTGTTGGTTAGTCTTACTTAGGCCCTTAGGCTGATAGCATAGTTATCTACCTGTGAACCTGTAAACCAACATGGGAATGGAATGAGGAGATTTTGCCAATATACAGGACTTCAAGAAGAGATACAGAACATAGGCAAGAAGAGTTGAGAATTTTCTAAAGAAAACTGGGAAACGAAACAGTGCATTGGGAGCAAATAAATAGAGGGATGGGTAATAGAGTGGGATTCAAGCAGAAGTTTGAATTGCAGTTCAGAGACCGCTTTCCCTACTAGGGATTGACATCAGATAGCATCTAGTGAAACATCAGGTGTCTAGACCACAAGCTGGAGTTACAAAAGGGTTAATTCACTGAGCATATAAAATATTGCATGATCAAAGGAGGACAGAAGACATACTGGAAATGCATTTTATAAAGGAACAATGGGAGGAATCTGTATGGCTCATAAAAATGTGACAAATGTGACAAATTCCAGAATGTTCAAGATTTTTGCTTGGAAGTGTCTGCATATGTATTTTATCCTCCAAGCAGACTTTGGAGAAATTTTCCTTAGGTGGATGCCATATGTTGGAGGTGTGATGGAAAAGAGGCAGGTAAATGAGATCCTTTTATATTTTTTTTTTTGGGGGGGGGGTTATAATGAGTTGGCAGATTTAAAAAATTCCCAACAAAGTACTCTGTCAAAATCTTTGGAGGAGCAAACGGCTGTAACTATGGAAAAGTTACTTTTGATCTTAGACACAGGTTCTAAATTGTCTATATGGAGTAAAGCTAAGTTTAATGCTATTATCTGCCAAAAAAGCAATTACTAGAAAACAGGGATGAGAAGGAGTGAGGTTTAAGAGAAAGCAGGAATTGAGAAATGTATGTAATACTGGAGTGAAAAATTGTTAAAAAGAAAAAGCGCATGTAATGTGTAATGTATGAGTATGACAAATGTTAATACGGTTTGTTTCATTTTCTGTTCATGTATATGTGCCTTTGTCTTAAAGGATAAATTAATAAACGTGTTTAAAAACAAAACAAAAAAAGAATGTGGGTGAGACACTTAGATATTTCATTTGTGGAAAGCTGTAGTAAAGGGGTACAAAGTAAGGGTAAGTGTTAGGACTGAATTTTGTATACAACTTCTTTGGTAGTTTGAATGTTTTACTGCTAATACTTTGAAAAGAGCAGGCTGGATATCCTGCTGGTTTTATTGGGATTTATATTAGAAATGAAGCCTTTGATTTATTCTAAGATTATATCATTTTGGTTAGTGTTTTACTACCCATTGGGGGTTTACTTCAGATACATTTTTTAATTATTTGCTAAAACAGACTGATTTAAGGAAACTGTTATTTGCTTACTTCAAATATACTTAGTTAAAGTTTTGTTGAGTAGCAGTTTACATTTGTGTCTGAGAGTGGTGTAGATTTGAAAATAAGTTTGTAAGGAGGAGCTTTTCCATTTTATCCATAAGCGATCCCATTGCTTACAGGGCTGTGCCGTAGACTGCATTATCCAAAGGCAACTGGAGTCTTTGATACACAAGTTTACCATGATCACTTTCCCCGGAATTCTTATGAAATAGTTAAAGCTAGAGGTTTTGAGGGGAAAGTTTCTAGACAGTGTGTGTTGTGTCAGTGTTGAAAAGTTCAGTTTCTACTTTGATCTCTGTGCAATCAAGGAAGCTTCTGGTAAACTGTCCTGCTGGGGAAGGGGTGGAGTCTGAAGGATTTATGTACAGAAACAGGGTTATAATAATAACAGTACTAGGCAGGAAGGTGGTGCTGTAATAATTGTTTGGAATACTTATGATTATCAGTTCCACTTTGTGTTTATAAGTTCCAGAAGTGAGTGTTTATTGGTACCTTATTTATACCTTGAGGATGTTATGTTTAAGGTTATTTAGGGAAAGTTATCTGAGGCTGCAAGTCTTTTTAGGTTCCAGGATGCCAAGTTAAACTTAACTAATACAACTAATTTACTTCTCTTGGAAAGATGAAGAATGCTGTTTATGGTTTCTTCCACAATGGCTATGTTTGCTGGAGGTGGTGGTCAGGAAGTGGCTGTGTAAAGCTTAACGGATTGACTGATTTGTAAATGTACTGAAATCCAATTAAGACAGTTTTCCTTAGCGTCTGGGTTTTGTCCAAGCAGTGTTGTTTTATGTATTAGGACACTGTCTACTAAATAAATTATCCCCACCCCCTGCTTTGATCCCTTTTAGTTTGATGAGGAACAAATTATAGTTTGACCAGATATAATGTGAAGGGACAGTAGTTTGATTTTTAATTAGGTTTCAAAGATTCCTTTGTTGCCTTGACTGCGAGTTGTGCTCAAGGCTGCAAAGGTATCTCTCTTGTTATTCATCATTTAAATATTTATGTGGAAAATTGAATATCCCTTTCAAGTGGGAAGAGTTGGGTTGTGTGGATGGGTAGCTTAGAATGATGTGGCTCTGCCTCTAGAGCTACTGCTAGTGGATCAAGGGTTGGGGTTATTTACCTGTCTCTAGGTAACAGTAGAGTTGTTAGCAACAGCATTATGAATTATTTTTTAATATGATTCCTTGAGATTTGTGCAGAAAGGATGTTGCTTTATACTTTATGATCAGACATCTTTTATTTAGGCTTGGTTCTGACTGATTTGTTTCCATATTAAGGGTGGAGCTACTGATGGTTCAGGACAGTGATGTTTTTGATGGAGAAAAAAGTGTATTAAAGCACACTCTTTTCTCGTCAAAGATGCACACCAAACTGCAAGACAAAGTGCCGATTTAAACAGCCTAAACCCTAGTAAAATGAGAACACCATTTAACAGAGGTAACAGTTCACTCAATTTATGGCTACAGTAATATCATTTCAAAAGAATGCATATGAGTTTGGATTCAACCATTCAACAGTCCTCATGCTACAATGGTTAGCTGGAATTCAAAGACGCTCTCCTGTGCAGATGCAGAGACAAAACTGAAGTTTACAGAAGGATTTTTGGACAAGCAGTAAAGAAAGACTGGATCTTACCTGTTTTTTTGAAAGGTATCCAGCATGTACACTAAACAAGTCACCATACTCTAGGGTAATGAGATGCAATTTGTGGGAAAAAAAATTATGTACATCATTAGCCTCATGATGGGGCAAGCCAAGAGGCAAAGTGTACATGCAGAAGGAAACCAGTACTGCACATGCAGGTCTGAAGTAAGAGGGGGACAAGGTATGTCACTGACCTATTGGGTCAGCAGTGATCTAAGTATTCTTCTCATCTCCGTAAGGAGTGTGGTCAGAGGGACTGCAACAGCCACCGCCAGAAGTCAACCTGAGGAAGGTGGGCAATAATGCTTACTGATCAGTCACTGGAAGGTAGACAATGACAAAGAAGGAGTCAATTTACAAGATTCTTAATCAAAATCAGGTAGATGAAGATGGCAGGAGGAAAGAAGATTTTGTTTTCTTTTTCCTCATTCTAGATTCCAATGATCAAACTTGCCCAGACAACCCTACTGTCCATTTATTACTCTGGAGATGAGACTGCTATACATTCCCCTTGGGTGAGAGATGAGTGGTGGCACCACACTGTCCACAAAAAAAATAAGGGAATTCCTCTCTAACCCTAATATGCTTCCTTTGTGTAAGCTTGTTAATCCCTGTGGGATAGCATGCAATATGCCTTGTTTCTCTTGAAGGCACAGATAACTGTTAATTGCCAATCCTCACCAGGGATTCAGAATGGAATCTGCACTCCTAAAATATGCTCCCACTCCCACAAAAAAGAGACAAGTAGACTCTGCCTTGTCACTCCTGTCTTACTCAAGCCAGCTCCTCCATTGTCCAGGACAATAACAACTGAACCTGTGTCATGGTCAGAGTTCTATACCTGTATGGCATAACACTGTCAAAAAAGACAATTTCTACTGGAGATTGGGGGAACAGGAAGAGTGACAGCTCACAGGACAGAGGTGTGAGGTTGCCTGAGGGGTTCAAATGTTAGGTGGGAAAAGGAAGTATGTCAAGATACAGGTTAGGGGCACTCAAAGGTATTTTATAATTGTCACAAAGGAGAGACAGGTAAGGGACATAGATCACTGACACGTTGTGGGGACAGGGTAGGAGCTGTGAAAGACACCATTTATGGACAGAGTACAGGACAGTTATTCACGGACAGGCTTGGTTTAGGGTTACCTATCACTGCTGAAGTGTTGAAAGAACAACTATGTTATTATACTGCACACTTCCGCTCACTGCTTATCCTTACAGGTACTTTGCGCACAGTTTAACAGCACTGGAAGTATATAAAATATGGTCATAATGTGGGAATTTTGAAGCTATCCCTTACCTATAAAACAATATTGTAGAAAGCTTTGAAAAGGCATAAATGGCAAATCACAGCTTAATATCTAGCTATAAGGATCGGTAAAGAATATGCAAAACTATTCAGCTGAATGCTTTTCTTGTGAGTGTTTGGTGATGTAGCACTTTCATATCATGATGCTTCATAGTATTTCAGCTACTGTAACCCATTTACCCATTAAATGACAAACAAAAAGCCCCTCATTTTGAACTTACTTTGTATGGGTGCATAATAGATTAAGGGCACCTAAATAAACAGTAAAGAGCCATAGATGTCTGATTAAGATTTTGTTGTGTTCTGCTTTTTTCCCAGCATTTCTCTCCTTAAAATGGTTTTCTTACAGAGTTTCCTCTCCCTGGAGACCTCTCAGCATACTCACATACCGAACTCAATCTCTCCCTTATATAAAATAATATAAATCAGAAAATCTCATACTGGCAGCTGAAATTAGATGAAATGATATTGTCAGCATCACTGGATGAGTTTGTTTGGGGGTGGGATATATCACAAAGTCGCAGGTAATTACTACCCCTCAAATATATCTCCTCACATTTTTCTTTTAAATATTCCTGCTTTTTATCATGTTAATGTTACTTGGGTGTCTATAACCCTCATGAGAAATGTATGGTCATGCCAGTCACTGCTCTGTGACTATGTTAATACCTGCATCCTTCCCATCTATCCCATAAAGTATCAGGATAATGGACTTGTGAAACAAGAACCTGGTCAACACCTACCCAGCTAAACAAACATTTTATCTACTTGGTGTGACAGATTGTGAATTTAATGAAGACTGCCATACTGACTATATTATACCCCCATATTAAAGAAAAAAATGTTCCTTAGCATTTTTACAGGAAGTGTGCATCCCCGCCCCCCTCTAGGTGCTCTGTCCACATAACCCACTCTACATTTACTATCTCCAAGATTGCACCTACTATCTCCAAGATTGCACCAACTCAGAAGATGGGGAAATCTACTTTCTTCTTTAACTCCAAGATGTTACAATTTCAAAGGCATCATATTTAGAGACTGGAGTTGCAGCACAGCTGTCACAATAGAAGGCTGAGACCACCTGCATATCGAGACAGGTTGAGATTTACACAACTTTAATGTTCCATGATGAAAAGACTACTGCAAATGTGTGTGATCATCTACAGCAAATTGTGGGCAGCACATTAAAGTTCAGTCATTTGAAGTAGACCCAAAACATCAGACCTTGTCAAGGAAAACAAAAGAAAACAAAACAATAGTAAGCCAAAGTATCATGAATAAATTAAAGGATGTAATAAGAAAACAGCTTAGTATCAATAAGCAACTATAGTGCTGGAACCTTTAACAATATTGTGTGAACTACCAATAAAATACTTCATAGCCCTCACTGCAGGCAATTCACAAGAGATTAATAAAAAAATGATGAAGTCAACTCATTGATCAGAATGCAACATCCCTTATACTCTGCCACAAACACCTAAACCTTTTTAGACATACAAGTGCCAAAAAATTCTGATCTGAATATTAAATGTTAGCTTTAAACAGACTGGGAAATTCCAATGTGTATATCATCTATATCTATATCCACACACATACGCGCGCACACACACACACACACACACACACACACACACACACACACACACACACACACACACACACTTGCACTGTTCTATCCCATGTGAACACCAACCTATCTTATTGGCCTACTGACCAATTAATTCTCATATCTGTTGGGGAGGAAAGTCCAGCCATAGGTTCATAGGTGTGTACTAGGCTAATGGCCCTGGGGCCTTTACAAGCCTAGCCATATGATTACCTTGGCATAGTGCCACCCGACCTTAGTTCCCAGTGCCTCCATCGAGTACAGCCACTTGAGTTATCCCCGGGGTGAATTTTCTGTTTCCCATCCACTCATCAAGATTTCTCTCGAAGAGGGTCAGCGAGGTGCTCTGCTTGACATGTATGGGAAGGCTGTTCAATAGCATATAGGTAAACAATTATCAACCCACAATCCCCAGCTCCCGAGGCTGATGCCTTATTCATTAGGCCACTGAGCCATCATCCTGCACAGATCAGCTTTCTCTTGCATTCTTATGCTGTTCAACAACTAATTCAGGCATACAGCACAGAGATATTGCTTGCTCAATCTGGAGGATATCCTTCACTGGCAGCCTTACCTGCTAGGAAGTTAGTACTTCATGCTAGGTTCACCAACCTCAAGCAGACAATGGCACAGAAGAACTGTATATTTAAGGCATATACGCACCCACTCGCCATCTCTCATGATGGATGAGTGGTCAGTGGCCTCTCTGTTCCCATTCATCTTGTTGCCTGAACTAATCCCAGGTTTTCCAGGTCAAAGCCATGGATGGCTACATTCCTCTAGGCTATGGATGTGGAGACAAATTCTGGAGTTATGCTATTTATTATTACACATACTGTGAAAAGTTTTTGTCACCCACTGAAGTTATAATGAGAAGTGTTCTGGGGTTAAACATTCTCTAGAAGATATATAGCCTATATTTCTGTTTTAACAAGACCTTTGGATGCCTATCACTACCCCACTCCATTCTCAAGGATACTGATGAAAACTATTATAAGTAGATTACTTTGGTAGCTCTTAGAAAAAAATCCCTTTCTTTAATGGTTTAGAAATCTGAATATTAGTAATCATGATGGGTAAGCAGAAAAGAGAGATCTTTAACTGCCTAATAACTCTGTTCCAAATTATTAGTGTGGCTGGCCATCATGAGGCCCTGAATCTTTTTTAGTAAATCTTACATGAAGCACAGTACGTCGTACTTCTCCAATCATATCAGAATATTTAGATTACAAAACTGGTCAGATGACTTCTGCCTTTTAGATCATTAACTCCATCTTCAGGTCTGTACTATTTGATAGCAATTACTTTATAGTGACATAAATCTACCTTCCTGGCTTCAGGACTGGCTATGTTTTTAAAAGAGTCCAATATATGCTTAAGCATACTGAAATCCTGCATTAATTCCTTCAGTAGGTTTTTATTTGTTGTAGTTCTTGCGTGTGACAGGCTAATTCTCCTGACAGTTAAGAAATCGTAGTCAGCAGATAAAATGCCAGACTTGTTCACCTTCTCATGAAGAACTGGGTAGTTTGAGGAAGAAGATGGCTCATAACCATTTACCTTTTTTTAATCTTAGCCTTCCTTAAAAAAAAAAAAAAACAGATGTCACCTCATTTTAAAACAAGTAAAATTAATGATCGTGGTAAGGAAAGGTCTCTTAAATGAAGCAATTCCAAATTACCAAGAAAGCAGATTAAGAAAATGTGGTTAATTTAACTTTTTTATACAAAGCCATCCAAAAGTCATCCTTTTAGATGCAAAACGCCATAAAGGCCACCCAGTGCTCAAATTAATTATGTTACTTTTCCAGACCCAGCTTCATTCTAAACTAGGAAGACACTGTGTGGCATTATTGTTTTACATGCCACCAAAGATAAAATCAATTAAATCAACACTATTTTTCTTAAAAATAAATAACAATGTTTATGAAATTAAATGTAGTCATTTCATTTGTTGCTGTGCCTAATAAAAGTGGCATAATCATGAGGTTGCCCTCTCTCCCATCAAAATGGCTGCCCAAACACTTTGTAAGACACTAACAGATGATCTCTATATGCAAAGTCCTTTCGTAACACCCAGCCATTTTAAATCCATTTCAAAGCATACATACTGACCCTCTGTACAAATTCTCCTTATGTGAACATTCTAAACTGACTGAATAAAAACAAAACATATCCCACTGAATGAATAAACGATCTGTACTTAATATCAAAGTTGCTCTTTAAAGGTATCATCTCTGTAAGGGGAGCCAGATAAAGTCCCTTTCATTTAGTCTATCACTGCAATCTGCTCTCTAGATAAGACCAAACTCCTCTGCTGTGACATCACAATATGGCGTTCACAATAATAATGTGACCATATACATGGGAAGAGCAGCAGAAAATTATGAATTTTCTAGAAAATGCATACTTTGCTTTTAATAAGAAAGGATACAGTAAAAACAGAGAGAAAAATCTAGGAAAGTGAAATCTAGTTTTAAAATGAAAAATAAGTAGAATCTTGGCACATATGTCCCAAGCATCTTTCAACTTCTACATAATGATGAGCTTTTCTTATAAAACATTGGAAAGATACATAAACAGTAATATCAAGCGTCTCTCCCAAGACAGTGAACGATAATGAAATAGTTTTCCTTAGTTGTAGCTGACAATTTGAAAAGCTATGTAATATTCCTGCTGCTACCTGTATAAGAAACAGTGTAGCATCATAAGCAATGTCCTGGTTGAGATATAAATGTACAGTGTATACCTAGCTGCAAGCCTTAAGACTCAAAATGTATACAGCTTCCCTGGGGTCAGAATAAATATTTCAATACAAGGGTAGCAGACATCTACTCTGTGGTTAGCTGCTGCACAATCGGTGGGTCTTATATTAACCAGATAGAAGGATGCTGCAAATAGAAAGCATATTCAACAATCACTGCTATGATTTCAGTCTCACAATGGAAGAGAGCTACTTTTTCTGCGCAAATACTTCCGTCACTAAAAGACAAAATATCGACCAAATCAAAATCACTGTTATTAGTGGTCATACAGCAGGTCATACAGCAATTACCAGTGAAGAAAATTAAGTCATATAAAAACAACTAAAGCCACAGGCTAAAAAGCAGCATACTGATGATGTCTTTTGAATGAAACCAGAAGGAAAACACATATACAGCATTTGTGCAAAAACATTTTATATATATATATATATATATATATATATATGTATGTATATATATATATATGTATGTATATATATATATATATATATATATATATATATATATATAGTGCACTATTTTCTTATTCTACATAGTCAGTGGAGAGCTTATTTAAAGTACTTGAGCCATAATTTTCTACATGTAAATGATTACAGATCAAACAAATATTCAGCAGACACAACCAGACACAAATTTAAAAAAATCTAAAACAAATTAAGAATTAATAGAATAAAATATAAACTCTTAACACCTGTGTAGCTAAGTCACACACAGTGCAGATTATAATTCAAAGAAAAGCAACAAATCTAAAGTTTCATCTTGGCATCAACTATCAGGCACGAAGAAAACTTTGTTATATGACTCTGTCCTTGGAACTAATTAGGAATTAACTGCATTAAAGCAGGAATGAAAAGGCTAACTCGTATAGAAGCACAGAACAATTGCTATTCTCCTTCATGGAACAAAACTTCTAATGCCCTAGCTAATATTACTGCAGGGGCTTTATACTCCTATTTTTAACTCACAAAGCAGCAGTGCTCTCTCATTCTCATCATATTTCCAAACGTAAGCCATACCAAATGTCCCTTTATGTTAAAGCTTATTCCATTGACTTGAGCTATTTTTTCCTAGGTTATTACGGTTTAGAATTTAAAGCATGGAATTCACGCAATAATCATTCATTAGGTTATGATTCAATGTAATAAATGTTTTCCAAAACAATAAATAGGTTTTACCTAATTAGCACAAGCAGGAATAAATGGCAAAACTCCAAAGCAAAGTATATAAAGAAGAACAATCCAGGGAACATACTTCTCTTTACAGTGATATATGCACTTTAAAAGCATCAATGTAACAGGTGAGGGAGTGATAAAATAGGCATGACAATACTCCAAGTCCTACTCAGGCACTGTTAAAGCACAATTACATGTTAAAAAGGATTCTGAAGTCAAGGAAACCTGTTATACTTTGTGAAGAAATCAAATCCTTTAGAAAAGCAGTTAAATGAAACACAACCTCACTCTTTAAAATAAACACATGCAGTACAACGTGCTGTGCTGCTCACATAATGACCTGTAAGGCCATTTTTAAGAGAAGCTGCTAGGTTTATAAAAAAATAATTATTTACTGTACATCCCCTTCCACACTGTAGCTCTGTGATTAAGATCTCCACCTAGCCGATCTAGGGTCCAAGTTTTAGTGCTGACTGTGTGTGTGTTGTTTGATGGCACTTGATTTTACTTCCAGCCCCCAACACCATGCTGGCAGACAGTTTATGCACATGTGTGCTGACGTTACTCTTGGTCCCATGGTTCCAGGACATGGTTGAAAAGGGTCAGACATATACCAGTACAAGTGAGCTCTGGAACAAACTTAAATTTAATTTTATCGAGATGAGAAAAGTACAGTTGTGTATACTTAACATAAATGTAGATGTTCGAGTATATTCACTGTTGCAGTCATTACATTTGGGTAATCTGCTGGCAGGTTGCCCTCAGTCGGCCTGATTAACAAAGTCTTGGGTCCTGCATCAGTTACTGTCCCTTCTTACATGATGTCAGGTTGTCAGGGGTATAAGTTTTTGGCCTCTCTGAGATACTGCTTTAGCAGAGGATGAGAGAAGAGGGGAGGTTCTGTGTTGTAATGAGTTGAAATGGCTGACGCATGGATTTTTATGGAAGAAAAGGACAGGCCCTTGTGAAGCATCTCAGTTAAGTACTGCAAAATCTGAGGAATGTTGGGCACTGCTGTGCTTATCCCCTTGGGATTGATTCCAGGCACAGAATCTTTTCCATTTGTCAGCATAAGATTTTCTGGTACTAGGCTTTCTCGCCTCCAAAATGACATCCATCATAGGTTTGCTGAGGGATGCTAAGGGTGAATTTAGATGATTAGCCACGCTGCAAGATTCAAAGTTTGGAGCTGAGTGTGCAGAATTTGGTTGTTCTGCTGAGAAAGTAAGTAAGGTGT
This sequence comes from Protopterus annectens, assembly GCF_019279795.1. Lineage (NCBI taxonomy): Eukaryota > Metazoa > Chordata > Ceratodontiformes > Protopteridae > Protopterus > Protopterus annectens. The sequence goes on along the minus strand of NC_056733.1, from coordinate 1,924,225,078 downwards.
CGGAGGCAGGTGCCATGGTGGAAGGTATGACACATTGCGCAGGAGGAGGTACCAGTGTTGGCGAGGCCAGTCTGGAGCAATCAAAATCATTTTTGGTTTGTCCTGTTTGACTTTTATTAGAACTTTGGAGGGCAGAGGCAGAGTTGGAAAGGCATAGACTGATAGGTTTTTCCAGCTGAAGGATAGAGCATCCACTTTCCAGGCTTTTTTGTGATGAGTTCTTGTGCAAAATTTGTCCATCTGGTAGTTCTGGGATGAGGCAAAAGGATCTATGTCTGGACTCCCCCATTTCTGTGTCAACATGTTGAAAATCCGTGGTTCCAGTTTCCATTCGTGTGGGTCCATAAGATTTCTGCTTAGTTCGTCTACCAGAGTATTCAGCTTTCCTGGCAGGAATTGAGCTTGTAGTTGTATTTGGTAGGTCAAGGCCGTGTTCCACAATGCCATGGCTAGTCTGCAAAGGGGGTAGGAGTGTGTACCCACCTGCTTGTTTATGTACAATATAACCTTGGTGTTGTCCGTCTTTATCATTAATTGTCCTGGATGAAGGTAGTCCTTGAAGGCTGTCCGTGCATTCTGTACAGCTAGCATTTCTTTCTGATTGATATTAAGGTGCATTTGATGTGGGCTCCATTTGCCCTGAATGCACTTCCCTGCCAGATGTGCCCCCTAACCACAGTCTGATGTGTCTGTAGTTAGGGTTTGGGCAGCACGGGGTGGTGTGAATGGCAGTCCCTTGTTTTGGTGGCATGACTCTGCCCACCATAGGAACTCTACTTGCAGGCAAGGTATGATAGGAATCATTGTTTCCAGGCTGTGACAATGCTGACTCCATAGACTTAAGTATCACTGAAGTTTCCTCATATGCAGTCTTGCATATGGAACTAGAAGAATGCAGGAGGCCATAAATCCCAAGGCTTGCAGTATTTGCCTTGCAGAAAGCAGGGTTTTTGTGGCCACCTGTTTGAAGTAAGTCACCAAATGAATTTGCCTCTCTGGCATAAGGAAAGCCATCTGGGCAGCTGTATTCAAGCTTGCACCCAGGAATGTAATTTTTTGAGAGGGTACTAGTTGTGATTTCTTTTCATTTATAATGTACCCTATACAAGTTAGAACCCTTTTTACAAACACCAGATGGTTTAGAAGCGTGTCCTTGTTTTCTGTCTGAATTAGACAATCGTCCAGGTATGGATATATTTGAATATTTCTTTGCCTGCAAAATGCAATTACTGGAGCCTGGCACTTTGTAAAGACTCTGGGAGCAGTAGATAAGCCAAAGGGCAGTGCAGAGAACTGGTAATGCAAGTAGCCTGCTTTGAAGCGGAGGTATCTTCTGCAAGATTTCCTGATTGGGATATGCAGGTAAGCCTCTTTTAAATCTAGTTGCCTCTTTTAAATCTAGTTGCCAACCAGGCATCTTTGCCTAGCATAGGAAGTAACTGGTGAAGAGTCAGCATCTTGAATTTTGGAATGTCCAGAAAGGTGTTTAGAGTAGATAAGTCCAGAATTGGATGTCATGATTTGTCTTTTCTGGGTACCAGGAAAAGTCTTGAATAGAAACCTTGTCCCTTTTCCTCTTCTGGTACTGGTTGAATAGCCCCCATGCTGATGAGGGAAATAACTTGTTTCTGGGCCACTGCCCACTGATTTGGGGGCAGGTCTGGCCATCCGTTTGGAAATGGCAATGTGTGGAAATGAAATCTGTATCCCTGGGATACTACATTTAAAACCCATTTGTCCTGGGTTATAAGTTGCCAGTTTCTTGCATGAAGAGCCAGTTTTCCCCTCAAAGGGGTGGCTAAAAGGTAAGTGCTTGGTAAGTGTAAAGGGAAGTCATTGAGACTGCTTACCATAGGGAGGTGTCTTGTTGTTTCCAGATTTGGAAGAGGAGGCACCCTATTAATTTGTTCTGAAAGTCCCTTGTGACTGAAACCTGGAGCCTTTAGAATGTTTGGAATTGACTTGAGAGGCTCTCGAAGGAACTGGAAAGGACCAGTTATTAGTAGGCCAGTGCCTACTAAATCTTGAAGGTTGCATTTGTAAGAAATCTTTCACAGTTTGCATAGATTTAGCTTTATCTTCCATCTTTTTTAAAACTTCTTCAGCCTTATTACCAAAGAGAAGGTCCTGTTGTAAAGCAACATCCAACAATTTTGCTTTAACATGATCAGGCAGATTTTGCTCTTTGAGCCAATCATGCCTTCTTAGCACAGATCCAGTTACAGCAGCCCTGCAAGAGGCTTCCAAAGAATCAAAACCACATTGCAAAGTATGTTTTCCAACTTGTTCAGCTGAGTGCAATAAATCCTGTAAATCTTTATTTTCCACATAATCAGAAATTAACATCATTTTCTGTTTTAGCATTCCCATGATATGCTGTTGATATTTTAGCATATGAAATTGACAGTTTAAAGCCCTGATTGCCAAGGTTGCAGAAGTGTAAACCTTCTTACCCCATCTATCCAGCGCCCTGGAATTTCTATCAGAAGGGGTAGAATTTTTAGCAGTCAAAGCCTTAATGCCCTTGGGACCCTGAGAAATGGTTTCAGGATCTGCAACAGGATTTTTGAAAAGGAATTTGTGGGAGTCAGGAACCCTGTAGTATATGTCTGGCTTACAGGGAGCCAGAGGCAGAGAATCAGGAGCCATACTAGAATCTGAAAAAACATCATCAACAAAGTCTAGAACAGGAGGTATAGCCAATTGCCTATGCTGAGGAAGAAGAAGAAAATCCCTGTCTCTTTTTAGATTCAGAAAAATCCTGGCTTTCCCAGTGGAAATGTTCCCTTAAGGTATGTAAAATTTCTCCAAAAGAAAAATCCTCAGGGGGAGAAGCAGAAGGAATGGAGTCTTCTGCATCAGAGTCCTCATAAGTAGGTATTGACAACTCCTGTTCATTGGAAGAGTCAGAAGAAATAGAATCCTGTTCAGAAGATTCATAATCAATGTCTTGCCTAGGCCTCTTAGAAGGGGGGTGTTGGCTATCCCTGATTAGAGTAATTAAATCTTAAGCCATTTTGATCATTTGTTTTTTAGGCACAGGGGCCTGCACATGTGGCCCAGGCATCGTTTTTTTAGGCACAGGTCAAGATTTTGGCCTTAGTTTTGAAGATAGCGTAGGTCTAATATACAAATCTGTAGGCCTGAAAACACACTCAGAAGCCGGTGCCTGCACAGTGACTCAGGACCCATCCAAGGTAGAGACATCCATGGGTTCCATAATTAACGCATCTAGCGGCATATCAGACTCTGAATGGGTCTCAGTAGAGGCCTGCGAATCAGAAGTAGCAGGTATCAGGGGCTGCGAAAGCGCCTCACTGAGTACCGGCAAACTGGCGACTAGCTTAGGAGAAGTGTCGTCGGCAGTTTTGGACCTCAACGGCCTGACTCTGTCTTTTTTTTGCGCTTTTTCTGTATTCCGGTAGTCGGATTGCTAACAGACGACATTTCTGAATAATTAAAGCATGAGCCAAAATATTTAGAAGCAAAAATGTACCAGCGTTTGATAGGGCGTTGATTAAATAAAGCACAAAACCGACAGCAAGGAACGTTGTGTTCAGGGCCTAGGCAAGGAATACAGTACACATGAAAATCCTTATGAGGTATTTGCTTCATACAAGTAATGCAATTATTAACTTTTACTGACATCGGTAAGAAGCAAGAAAAAGTTTCCCCAACGAGGTACTTAGCTTTTTAGTTGAAGACTTCAGATCTGAAATTTGTAAATGAAAATTTCAGGAGTCGGCCAACCGGCACTTGCGAACTGCTTCTGCTTTGGGCACCGCGCAGCAAGAAAGACTGATGTAATGGCGTCGGCTGCATGTTTTATGCCCCTGACGACCTGACTTCATGGAAGAAGGGACAGCAACTGACGCAGGACCCAAGACTTTGTTAATCGGGTCGACTGAGGGCAACCTGCCAGCAGATTACCCAAATGTAATGACTGCAACAGTGAAACATGAAGAACATCACACACACACACACATGCATGTCTGTTCAAACCAGAAACTAGGCTAAGCTTAAATTGCCATTCAATATTTCTCAAACTTTTCTGTGGACTGACGGTATTTCAGACACATGGCATTTTACTGAAGGTGCACTTCTGAACAGAGAACTTAAGTCTGCAAACCAGTATGGAAGAAGCATCTGTAATGGAAAGGAAAGACACAAGCGTTAGAGGCAGGAAACATAGTAAAAATAGTCATCAAAGGAAAGAAGATGAAGTCATGGAGGTAGGTATAATGAAATCCTGGGCATCTGAACTGACAATATACAGAGAAATAAAGGCTACCATTTCCTTGAACAAAGCAGTGTTATTCACTTTAACAGTAGTGGGAACAAGACTAAAAACTTACTCGCATGCCAGCTGGATCTCAGCAGTATGAAAAACAATGGGACTCCTGAGGGGAAGAACCTCAGGCTGTCTAGAAGGTATGGGACATATGACCCAAGGCAGCACTGATTCCTAACAGGATGAGTTTGACAAACAAATCTACCAGTTCTTCCCTTAAAAGTGCTGCAAAGTGTAGTGGGTGTGGGCTACTTAGACTTTACCATGGCAAATGAACCAAAATATAATTTACAAGTTTACCGAACACATTAGAAAGGCTTGAAGTATGTAGTACCAGGGTAGGAGCAACACTGGCTAGACAACAGTAGATAAAAAGGTCATGAGAAATTAAGTCTAATCATATTAAATGACTGTAACAAGTGGGAGTACCACAGAGATCAATATTGGGGCAGGTCAACTTCAAATGTCTTTGTGTAACTGACAAGGAAAAGTGAACTTCTGCTAGTGTCACAAGGTTATGCAACTCGGCAGATACAACATAATTTATAAAGGATAAGAGACTTTGCAAGACAGGAAGACTGGTCTAAATGACAGCTTCAATTCAATATGTGCATGTGTGTGTGTGTATATATTATAAATGTGTGTCCGTGTGTGTCTGTATGCAAATAAAGCAACTTGATAACAGAAACAAACAGTAAGAGTACACAGTTCAGTGAGGTGGTGTCAATGTTAGCAACAAAAGGGTAAAGCCTCCTTAAAGTTAGGCATCTCAGATGATGTGAAGGTAAACATGCAGTAAAGAAGGTGGGTATAACACTGGTATGTTGAAAGAAGCATCAGTAGTAAAAAACAGAGAATTTATTATCACCGTTGTGGAGAGTTGGCAAGACATCTCCTAGAGAACTATCTCCATTCTTAGAGTCATTGCTGAAATAAAAATGTACACAGAATAAGGCTCAGGTCAAAGAGCAACAAAATAGGCTCTGACAAGGGCCAGCCAAGTATAAACCATAAACACTTTTACTAAGTTACTTCTTTTGCTAACAGCTTTTTATCACTGCCAAGTTGACTAAGTGGGCTTTTTCCTCAAGCCTGTAGTTTTAGGATTTTTTCACTGTAATATTAAAACGGTACACTGTCAGAAGCATGCACTGGCACTGTCCAGGTTCAGGGCAATAGGGCAAATTCTGGAAGATGGTAAACAATTCCAAAAATCCTTGCTTCCTGGGAAAGGTTCTAGTCCATAGTCTTTACCAGATATTACATCAAGATACTGAAGTAGATAAACATGTATAATCTTGAGGAACAAAGGCATTGTGAGGATGCTGGCATAGGTACATTGTGGTATCTAATGATTTAGGTGCAGCAATAAATTTTGCTTTCATCATTTATTTATTGTAATAAAAATTTTGTAGGTTTTTTATTAAAGCCTCAACACATATAAATGTAGTGTATTTCCAGGTGACATCACCTTAGGGATAGGTCCATACAATTTAATGGAAGAATCTCTGGACATGTGAGATATCATACAACATTCAAATACAAGTAAAGAGTGTTAGTCTTTGGCCTAATGGATTTCTACATTTCCATTCCACTGCTTTCTCCTGTGGAATGCATTGCAATCCTTATAATCACAAATATCATTATAATGTATGCATATTAATATTTCAAATTCGTACCTCCTGAGACTCACATAATGCTGTGAAATACAACCCATGAAATTAGGTAGCCCAATCATAAAAACAGCAGCATTTCACAAAGGGTACTCCATGTGACGCCTGTGCCCTGGCCCAGAAATCAAGGAGCCTCAGTCCTCACCACTAACACCAGTGAGGGGCGTCTCACATAGGAGGGAAGGATAACAAATACACACAGTAAAGTGCAATTTCCCTTAAGAGCACACAGAGATCACAGTTAGTCCGGGGCTGGTCACTCCCTTGCTCTCCAGGTCCTCAATAAGACTTCCCACTGGCACAGCTATAGGGTCCAGATCTCAGCCTAGTGGCCAAGCTAAAACCTCCAGCATCCTCTCTGTCCAACCAGTGCTTCGTGTCCTTGCCCAAGTAGCTGACACACACACACACACACACATACACTTTGAGAAGAGTTTATACAACCAGACACTCCTGGGGAAGGCTGGCACAGGTTCTCCAGCTGTGACCCTTTTTCCCAGACCATACGGTAGTACCAGCTGCCACCAACCACTAATATTTATCAGCTACTCAAAGGCCCTTAAAAGGGTGTCCAGTTATTACTGTGCAATATTATTATCCAATTGGTAGTATAGCCCAGGGCTAAAGCTATTGAAGTGGCATTGTACAATTTACCAAATGTATGCAAGTACTCTAAAAAGCTTAAATTATCTCTACAAAAACAGCCATAGTTGAAATAGTCAAAACACAAGACGATACTTTTTACTACACAGTGCTAGTCAAGAATTCAGAGAACACAGAGAAATACATAACATAATTCAGTAGTGCAGATCTGACATTACAGAAAAACACTTAGAAATAGCTAGAAACTAGAAAGATTAGACTAAGAGAAAACACAAGTCTAAGATAAACATACATACAGAGCAAGACAGTGCTGGTGAGTTGGATGGTCAAGACAAAAATGCTTAATGCTCTCTGATTCTCTCTGTTTTTAAAATCACATTCCTGGTTCACATTACATTTTTCTTCACACTTCCCTGGGTTCCCAGGCTAACAGAAACTACATTTACATTCTTCACATTAGGGCAGAATCCAGAGCAATAAATGACATTCATGCATGCAAATTCTGGCCATTAGGTCTGGCCTTAAAACAACAGGCAGGATACCTCTTTCTAGATGTAATGGCTCTGGGTTTTAACATCAAAGGGTCACAACATGTTTTATTTGGTCAGCAGAGTGCACTGTTACATTTTTTCCAGTTCAACATGTAACATTATTTTTATCATTTAAGACAACAAGCCTGTGATTTACATTAATATTTACAGATGACAGAATTATCTCCAAAATTCTATCTAACTAGGCTCGCAGCCTTCACCTATCTTCACCCAATCTTCACATATCTCCCCCCTGGAGAATTGAAGCTAGTTTTTCGAGTGACCCTTGAGAAACACTGCTTGAGAGATGTTAGGTCTATCTGAGTGTACCTTACCCCATTCCCTGTCTTGAGAGCCCATCTGCATTGGCATTGCTAATCCCACTGTGGTGCTGCATGGACATATCATATGCTTGCAACCCCAGGCTATATCTTAGCAACTTGGCATTTTGCTGGCTGGCTCTGTTTAACCATGTTATGGGGTTGTGATCTGTCATAACAGTGAATTTCCTTCCATACAGATAAGGCTGAAGTTTCTGCAGTACCCACACTATGGCTAGACATTCCTTTTCTACAGCTGCATAGCATTCCTCCCTGGGGTGGAGCCTACGACTGAGATAAACCACTGGGTGCTCTTCCCCCTCTGAAAAAATCTGGCTAAGTACAGACCCCCACCCCATGGTTCAAAGCATCCACCTGCTCAACAAATTCCCTGCTGTAATCTGGACTGGCTAACACAGGGGCTCCTCCGAAAGTTCTTTGACGTTCTGGAATGCCTGCTCATATGCTGGGGTCCACACTACCTTATCTGGCCTGTTCTTCCTTGTCAGGTCTGTGAGGGGAGCAGCTATGGTACTATAAATGGGGACGAACTTTCTTTAGTACCTTGCTGTCCCTAAAAATGCCCTCGCCTGCTTTTTAGTAACAGGTTCAGGCCGTGCTGAATGGCTTCCACTTTGGCAGGTTCTGGCCTTATCTTACCACTCCCCACTCTATGTCCTAGGAAGAAGACCTCTGCCATACCCACCTGACATTTGCTTGGCTTTATGGTCCACCCTGTCCTCTGTAGTCTGCCCAGCAGCTCCCTGACACATTGAATGGCTGTAGATGGCAATATCATCTAGGTAAGCAAGGGCAAACCCTTCTGCTCCTGCTAGGATATGATCTACCAGACTCTGGAAAGTTGTTGTGGCATTCTTCATCCCAAAGGTCATCTTTGTGAACTCATAACAGCCAAAAGGAGTCACAAAGGCTGACTTCTCTCTAGCACTGGGAGACAAGGGCACCTGCCAGTAAAAACTAGTAAAATCAATGGTTGTAAGATATTTAGCCCCACCCAGCTGCTCTAGGGCCTCAACTGTCCTAGACATGGGGTAAACATCTGACTCTGTGTGACTATTTAATTTCTTGTAGTCCACACAGCACTTGTGGCACCAGCACCACTGGGAAGGCCTAGGGACTGTTGGACTCCTGAATCACCCTTAGTTCCAACATCTCCTGTACCTGCTCCCTCAGAGTCTGTTTGACTCTCTCAGGCACTCTGTAAGGGGCCTGCTTAATAGGCCTTTGTGGTCCTGTATCCACCTGTTGTTGCCCCAGATGGGTGCACCCTGGTTTCCCAGTGAACATGTCCCCAAATTCCAGCAACACTGCTCGGATTTCTCGAACCTGGGTAGGAGACAGCTGCTGGGACATTGCTATCCCTTCCACTGAGACGTCAGCCTGAGCTTCACTGAGGAGATCAGTCACCAGATCTCCCTCAGACTCCTCCTGCACTCCACTGCAAATGCTCAGCACAAGGGCCTCCCTATCATGATAAGGTTTCATCATGTTAACATGGTACAATTTGTGCCCCTGCCTTCTGCCTAGCAGTTCTACCATGTAGTTAACATCACTTACCTTTCTTACCACCTTGTAGGGTCCCTCCAAAGCTGCTTGCAGCTTGTTGTGTCTGACAGGAATGAGAACCATTACCTGCTGCCCCAAAGCATACTCTCTAGCTCGAGCATTCCTGTCATACCACACCTGCCAGGTTCTCCTGGGCCAAGCCCATGAGTTCCCTCAGCCTTGTCCTGAGGTTTAGGACGTATGCCACAACAGACTCCTTGTGAGACTTGCACTCATCTTCCCACTCATCTCAAATTAAATCTAGAGGTCCCCTCACCCTATGCCCATACAGCAACTCAAAGGGTGAAAAACCTGTGGATTCCTGGGGAACCTCTCTGTAAGCAAACAGATAGGGCAAATATTTGTCCCACTCCCTCTTAAATTGATCTGCAAATGCCAGCACCATGGACTTGATTGTAGAGTTTAACCTCTCAACAAGACCATTAGTCTAGGGATAGTAGGGAGTGGTCTTCATGTGCTTCACCCCACAGGACTTCCACAGACAAGCCAGCAGGTCTGACATGAAATTGGCACCTGTCAGTCAGTATTTCTTTTGGGAAACCTACCCTGCTGAAAATCTCTAACAAAGCATTTGCCACCTTCTCTGCCTCAATGGAAGACAAAGGCACAGCCTCAGGGTATCGTGTAGCATAATTCACTACCACTAGGATATACTTTTCCCTGTGAAACTTGGGGTACTCAGAGGGCCCACAATATCCATAGTTACCCTCTGAAATGGCTCCTCAATCACAGACAAAAGCATCAAAGTAGCTATCATCTTGTCTCCTGCCTTGCCTACCTTTCAGCACTGCTGACAGGTCCTGCAGTACCCTGTTACATCTTTGGAAATTCCAGGCCAATAGAAGTTCTGCATAATACGCCTCTTTGTATGTTTTATGCCCATATGACCTGCAAAGGGAATATCATGGGCTATGGCAAGAAACACCAGACAGTAGGCTCTAGGCACTACCAACTGCTGTACTCTCTTACCTTCTAGCCATCCCTCAGGGGTCCACTCTCTGTATAGTAACCCTTTGTCTCAGTATACATATTCCCCCTTTCCTTGTGAATCAGGTGCCTCCCTAGCGACCTGCCTCAGGCCTTGCAATGTAGGGTCTGAGAGCTGAGCCTGTCTCAACTCTCTCCTTGTAACCCTTCCCAGCTTCCCTTCCACAGGAAGTCTGGCATCCTCTGACAGTGGTGCCTTACTGTCAGCCTGGGTACTACTACTCACCTCTACCTTTGCAGTCACTCTGTCCAAGGGACCATCCGTACCCCCAAGCAGCTGTGGCTCACCTTCAGTCTCACTGCTACAGGGTAGCTCCCTCCCTGAAGTAACCACCTCACCAGTCCTGGCTGCAAGTAAACAGTCTGTCTGGGTTTCCCCCAGGGTACCAGACCCACATGCTTGTCTCCTAGCCTGACTGCGTGTAACTGCACAAACACATGGTTCTGCCTCATCCAAATCCTTCCCTATCAGGACATCTGCAGGATAGTAGTTTGGTACCCTTGCTGTCTCAAGACAACCTACCACTGGTATTTTGTCTTTCTCACTTACTGGCTCCCTCACCTTTTGTTCCCCACTTTGCCTCTGTGGACACCTGTATGCCACATGGCCCCAATGGTTGCATTCAAAACATTTAACCCTAGCTCCTGGATGTGTACCCAGCCTAGTGGCTTCCCCTACTACTGGCAGATTTTGTGGGAGTAGTCTGTGCTGCCCACCATGGGTTCCTTTAGACCCATTCTGTGAGAGTAGTCTGTGCTGCCCACCAAGGGTTCCTTCAGACCCATGAGCAGTACTGGGGGTCCCTTTCCTGGGAAGGGCTGCCGTCTTCCCCAACTAATCTGAAGTTGCACATTGTCTATCAGCTAACTAGATCCTCATGTCCTTAGCCAAAGTGCTAAGAGCTTGTTCCCTCATCAAAAGGTCTGCCAGCCCTTCAAAAGTGGTGACCTGACATCCACTCACCCAAATATGGAAATAAGTGCTCAGTTCAGCAACATATTCACACACACTTTCATCTGCCTTGCGTCTATGCTCACAAAACCTTTTAGTCTACATTTCAGGTGTTAGCTTAACCAATTCTAACAAGTAATTTTTAACAGCAGTATAATCAAAACATGCAACGTCACATATTTTTGACAAATCAGTTACAGCTTTATCATGGAGTAAGGGGGGGGGGGCAGGAACTGTACCTAGAACCTTTGTTCAACACCATACTGTTTGCATACCTTCTCAAACATATGAATGAAACTATCAAAATTTCCCCCCTCTTTAAACTGTGGAAAAAATGTACTGACGTTTTGTGCTTCTGGGGTCCAGTTACTCCCTTACCCATTACCTCCATGACTGTGGCGAAGAGTCAGCATCTCCTTCTCATGCTGCCTCTGCCTCTCCTTTTCCTCAGCTTCAAGGCATAGCAGTTTCTCATTCTCCTCAGCCTGCAAACGTCGCAGTTTCTCCTTGGCCTCACTCTCTAGATACCTTACTCTCTCAGCTGCTTCTAGTTCCAAATGCCTGGCCTCCAACTCAAGTCTCTCTAGCGCCAGATGGAATTTTAAGTCCTCTGCAGAAAGGTTGAGTTGTCCATTCTCCGAGGGTATTATATCTCCACTGCCAGTCTGACTGTCCTCCTGGTTGCTGTTTTCTGATGCAGCTGTAACCAAGGCTGCAATCAGGTCTGCCTTAGTCAAGTTTCCATGCACCACTCCTGTAGCCTGGCACATCCCAGCCAGCTGGTTCCTTGCCAGCTTTCCATACTCCTCTGCTGACATGCTGCCTGCTCACCCTGACTAACTAAGCTAACAAAAGAAATAAAACAATTGTGATCTGAACTCTGAGTATTCACTGCATGGCTGATTTAGAGTACAAAACACCTTCAGAGCTCACTGTACACAAGCTACATGAATTCACTCTACACACACCACTAAAAGCCAATTAGTATTTGCCAACCAATTCATATGTGGTGCGGATATCCCACCACTGCCAATCAATTAATACGTGATGCCTGTGCCCTGGCCTAGCAATCAAGGAGCCTCAATCCTCACCACTAACACCAGTGAGAGGCATCTCATATAGGAGGAAAGGATAATAAATACACACAGTAAAGTGCAATTTCCCTTAAGAGCACACACACAGATCACAGTCAGTCCTGGGCTGGTCGCTCTCTTGCTCTCCAGGTCCCCAATAAGACTCTCCACTGGCACAGCTATAGGGTCCAGATCTCAGCCTAGTGGGAAGCTAAAACCTCCAGCACCCTCTCTGTCCAACCAGTGCTTCGTGTCCCTGCCCAAGGAGCTGACACACACACACACACACACACACACACACACACACACACACACACACACACACACACACACACACTTTGAGAAGAGTTTATACAACCACACAGACACTCCTGGGAAAGGCTGGGACAGGTTCTCCAGCTGTGCCTCTTTTTCCCAGACTATACGTTAGTACCAGCTGCCGCCAACCACTAATATTATCAGCTACTCAAAGGCCCTTAAAAGGGTGTCCAATTATTACGGTGCAATATTATTATTATCCAATTAGTAGTATAGCCCGGGGCTAAAGCTACTGAAGCGGCTTTGTACAATTTTAGCAAAGGCATGCAAGTACTCTAAAGAGCTTAAATTATCTCTACAAAACAGCCACAGTTGAAAGGGTTTAAAAATATTTAATAACAAATAGTCAAAACACAAGACAATACTTTTTACTACACAGTGCTAGTCAAGAGTTCAGAGATCACAGAGAAATACTTAAAATAATTCAGTAGTACAGTTCCGACATCACAGAAAAAAACACTTCGTCTAATCTTTCTAGTTTCTAGCTATTTCTAAGAGAAAACAGAAGTCTAAGATAAACTTACATATAGAGCAAGACAGTGCTGGTGAGTTGGATGGTCAAGACAAAAATGTTTAATGCTCTCTAATTCTCTCTGTTTTTAAAATCACATTACATCATTCTTCACACTTCCCTGGGTTCCCAGGCTAACAAACTACATGTACATTCTTCACCTCTGGGCAGAAACCAGAGCAATAAAGGACATTTATGCATTCAAGTTCTGGCCATTAACTCTGGCCTTAAAACAATAGGCAGGATGCCTCACTCGAGACGTACTGGCTCAGAGTTTTAACATCAAAGGGTCACAACATGCTTTACTTGGGCAGTAGAGCGCACTGTTGTTGCATTTTTTCCAGTTCCACATGTAACACTATTTTTACCATTTAAAACAACAAGCTGTGGTTTACATTAATATTTACAGATGACAGAATTATCTCCAAAATTCTATCTGGCTAGGCTGGCAGCCTTCACCTATCTTCACCCAATCTTCACACTCCACAACAAAAATAACTGATTAAACACTACAGAAATTTTAAATAATGTTAAAATCAGTATAAACATTTCTTTCAGAACTAGGATAATGAAAGTTATCAGATTAAATATGGCTTTACAGAGCTGTAATTACAGGGTCACACATTCACCAAACAGAACTGCTAGGTTAAGTGGGATAGCTTGTAATGGGTATACAAGCTACAGTTGGCTATGGTATAATATAACCTACAAATTGCACATGAACACACACACATGGTAGCATGAAGTTATTTCAGATTATCCCTTACTATTTGGTACATAGTATGACTCACAGTTAAGCCAAAGCATCATAATATGCAGTCTTGTAGCTTTTCATTCCTCCACACGCTGTAGGAGTTTATAACTCACCACAGTCATACCAGCTTTCAAGTTTGCATCAGATATTTTTCATTATCCGTTCAAATATTTTGTTTGTAAATGATTCAGAGCAAATGACAGAATGGTTCAGCCTTCTTGATGTAAGAGAAGCTTTAAAATCAGTGGTACAATTTAAAAAAAGCAAGGGATAGACTTAGGAAAATTCTCATACTAAGGCGTAAGAAAAAATAAGCTTTTGGTTTTCACAGAAGAAAAGTGGATGGGTGGGTAAAGTGCACTTATCTGCCACCAAAACAAAGTGCTAACTGATATCCCACTAATCTTGAGATCGGAATGCTAAACATGCACCTCAGTACATTAGTGTGATCAAATTAGCAACACTGTGAAATGAAAGTTATCCTGCTAATTACTTGAAATGTTAATAACAACACTTAAAAGTACCTCTAGACCAAAATGAGAAGAAAGTATATGAAGAATAGCAGACTAAAAGCAGTTACATCCCATAAGCTATTAACACCCCCCCCCCAAAAAAAAAAAAAAAATATATATATATATATATATATATATATATATATATATATATATACATACATACACACACACACACATATATATATATATATATATATATATGAATGCTGCTCAAAGTAGATTTTTTAAGCTATCAAAGCTCCCTATCAGCCACAGGCTTCTAGTAGATGACTGACAGAATGCGGCCTGCTGTTTCTCAGAACAGCTTCAGCCAAAAACATAGCCTTCAACTACAGAGCTGGGGAGAGCAGTAAACAGGTGGGTAGAGTAAAATTCTGGGAACTGTAGTCTGCCAATTTGCTGACTAATGCAATGCACATGAGAATACATTATCCTGCAAATATCGTAGGCTTATACTTACAGCTTTTAACTTTCAAATAATGTCAGCCAGTTTGTGTGTGTGTGTGTGTGTGTGTGTGTGTGTGTGTGTGTGTGTGTGTGTGTGTGTGTGCATGTATACGCATACATACACAACACTGTAGTGGCATGGCTACAACTCATGTGCTGAGCCATTATATTTAAGCTGACCATTTATTTACATATTTTTATTAACCTTGTATACATTTTACACAGTTTGCCATTCTATACTAGTATAAGAACATCTGGTTATTTATTCCCTCAAGTGCATGCAATTAACACAATGTACATGAATGCAAAATAATCACTACATGAACAAACTTAAAAAACTCTTGTTAAAAGCAGACCTGAATGCCTCTTCAGATATAGCCTATTTCTGAGTAGATTTCAATCTTGACTTTAAAGCAAATTAAAAAGACACTAATGTAAATGCTTGGCACCCTAAAAGACTGTTGAATAGTTTACTGTTTCTTCCGTACAAGATACTATCTTTTACATTAGCAGCAATATAAAAAAAATGATAGCTACATTGTGCTGCAAGCTGTCTGTCCAATAACATGATAGCCAGCTGCTGAAAACAGCATTTTGATTACTTAAAGACATACCTCTCAGTTGTACTAATTTTTGTCTCATATTTTTGGTCTGCTTTTCATAAAATTGTGGTTTTCTGGCAAATCATTGGCAAGTCATTAAAGATTAAAGTCAGAAAATAATGACAGACATTTGAGTTTCAGACTTCATACCCTTCCAAAATGCATGCCAACACAAAACTTGTTATTCTATCAACTTTCTAAGTTTGTAAGGGCAATATTTAACAATTCCTTATTTTGGGGCCTTTATCTCCCTATAATGTATGCCTTGGTTCAGATTTCTTTCTTTAAGAGGTTGAGAGACATTGGTGACAAAAGGGGGTACTGCCAGCACAGCCAGCTGGAATTTTGTAAATAATTATATGTCATTTTTGAATATCAAACTATTTTATAGAAGATGCTTGTGTTACAAATGTATTAGAACATATAGCATGTGTATTTCAAACTGCTTTTGAAAAAGTACTTGTCGAGTGCTTGTGTTTAAAATGCATCCACAGTGTGCCCTTCTGGAAGAGAACAGAAATGTAGATGCACTACTGTAACTGTTTAAATGTATATGTTTTTACAGAGGAAACTGGAGGGTTGACCTCTGTCCAGCATACTTTAGAAAAATATCTGAAAATGAATCACTTTATAGGCTGAACCATAAAGATACTATCTCGCAGGTTTCAAGGCAGCCAGAGACACAAAGCTTGTACTAGGAAGCTTTCTGTATTGTCTTTGGGGTGAACTAATCATTACTCTGCAAGCATAGAGTATGCAATTGTTTTATGACTTCCAGCACTTGGCAAGGATCTGAGCAAAAGCCCTTGTTTATGTATCTTTACGGGTAAATACTGCCAGCTGCCAACAATGGGGGGTTTTCCTGGGAACCAGAAGTTAGATGACCAGAAATTATGTCATCCTGTAAGCTATCCTAGCAGTAATATTTTAGATATTATTTTGAGAAGTCTCTGAGACAGACCATTCTGCATTCTGTCTTGGACCTGAGAACAGAAGAACCATTCGCCATATCATCTGCCTTGCTATAATGAAGCAAGTTATTAGGGAACAGTATAATTCTCGTAGATTCAGTCGGGAATATAGTGAAGCTTAGTTTAGATATTAATTTCCTTTATTTGTATGAGACTGTCCTTCAATGTTGTTTTAAATATTTTCTGTGATTCTGAACTCTGATGTCACTGTGAATATATGCTTAGTATTTTCTAGTTCTTTTATTATTTATTATTAAATATATTTAAACCTTTCATTGTGGCTGTTCTTTGTAGAGATATTTAAGTTTTGAGAGTACTTGCATATTTATTTGGTGACACTGTGTAGACCACTCCTAACAGCATTGCTCATGGTCACACTACCATTTGCATTAATATTAATTTCACTCAGTATATTGGGTACCCTTGGAACAGCCTTAAGGTAGCTGGGAGAAGGGTTCTGGAGGCAGTGAAAACTAACTTATAGTCTGGGCAAAAGGGGGCATAGCTAGTAAACCTGTGCCAGCCTTTCCCATGTGTGTGTGTGTGTGTGTGTGTGTGTGTGTGTGTGTGTGTGTGTGTGTGTATGAATCACTTGGACATATAGTAGCTTCTTCCTCTAACTGAATTTTCTTACCTCTTTTTTTATGACCACGAACAAGTGGTCCACTTGCTAATGTCATTATATGCTAACCAAGCAGGTGGACAGACCTAAGAAGCCTTTTACAAGCAAATACATTTTTCCAAACATTATGAACTTACAAAGGCAGCAAATGGTACCTGGGCTTTGTAATTAGTTTCATTCTGTAGTTATGTCAGAAACACAACTGAATTAACTAGTAGAGAGAAATACACTACAATGTAACAATAAGATGACCGAGGTAGCACCAGATTTAAGGTGGGTAGTTCTATAAGTGAGTGAGCTCTGTACTGAGCAAGATTTCGATAGCACCTACTAAGGCTCAAAAGAGGTGCACAAGCACAAGGTCATGAGGTCATAATGATAAATCTGCTGAAGCGGAGTTGCTCCAACATTACAGAATATAAGGAAGCACAATCTACGTTTTAGAGCTACATTCAATCACAATATTAGCCATAGCTTGGTTCATTTGGAAGCTGCAGCATTTTCCATGTGGAATACAGATACTTTATAAAGTACTGACAGAGAAGATTTTGAACTACTTGGCAACATCTTATGAATAATAATTAATTAAAGAATATATATGGTGCAAGAACTCTCCATCCTTCAAAAGAAAAGATGGCATAAAACACAACGAACAGTAGTATAACATGCCAAAGCTGCAAATTTGCAAAGGTTCTAACATCTTGTCAAGTTTTTCCAGTTTCCTTTCACATCAGGGAAGTGACTTCAGAAAGGTAACCAAGGAAGAAAGGAAGAGCAGAGAAGTACCTGAGTAAAGGTGCTACTGCTTCCATAGTCCTCATTTGATATAAGAAACTAGAGAAGTCTGGATCTCAATGCATTCAAAAGAAAGTAAATGGGATCATGTGAGGCAAAGTTATTCAGCTGTGGAGACACTTGCATTTGCAGCAGTTTGGAGACTTATCATGAAGACTTTTAAGTCTGGCTTTAAACAAAACAGATTAATGATTCTCCCAAATCACTACTAACTGATTAACCAAGTGCTTAATTATTCTAATGGATTCTTTGGGCAATGTTTAGAACTGCCAGTGGAACTGAAACACATATTGTTCCATGAGGTGTCTTACAAATATTTATTTAGTTTATTTATTTATTTACATTTGTTTCCAGTCGGAAATTTAGACTGGATGTAGGTCCTTTTTCAGTGGATGCCCGGGGAGAAAAGCTCCAATATCTAAGCAAATATGCTAACTTGACTTATGATGGCATTCACAATTTTGACAGTCATTGTATTTCTATCCAACATTTTACTTATCCAACCATATCCTGCTGGGGAAGAGCTACTCCAACTTCCACAAATGAATATAACACATTCCTAGGTTGCAACAGTACACAACGGGGATCAAATGAATCGTCTCAGGACATTCTATCTGTCAACAAATTTACCAATTAGTATTCTGTCAGACGACCTCACTGTGGTTGCCGAAAATAGTTGTAAAACCAAAAAGCAATTCACATGAAATCCTCCAGTGAAACACCACTCAAGAATAGGTAAGCTCTTCCCAAGTACACCGAAAATAGCTGGAGTAAGGGCCAACTTGCCAATAAAAACAAGAGAGTTTATTAAATACACAGTATCTTGGCACTTTCACCATCTACTTTGTCAGATGATACTTCCACGTAACATGAACTGGGTCATCCGATTCTTATCTCCAGAACAGCTCACAACTTACAGAAGTGCACTGCAATGGATATTAGCATCTCCACAATGCAGGTGCAATGGATATTAGCATCTCCATAATGCAGGTGCTGACCACATGTGGCAACGTTATATAGAAGCAGAATCAAACAATTTAGCAGAAGGCACGAAAGAACAACTCAGAAAGGTACAAAGCACATTGCAAAGTTAAGTGATCTATGGTAGCATACTTAGAGAGAGAGTGATACTAAATTGGTCATCAGTGTGCAGTAATTGCAGAAGAAAATATATGGCTGCATGTACACAGGATGAACACTTGCAATGCATCTAAAATATAGCATTTGGTTGTAGGTTACGACACTGCCCTATGCATTCAAATACCTTGTGGCCCTTATTTACTACATTTAAGGACTAGCTTTAGTTTGTCACGTAAAAGACCATATGTACTTGCCTGATATGGTAAAGCATTAGAATCACAGGAAGTATAGCACCACAGGAAGAGAGCAGTAACAGAGGACAGTAAGTTAACAGGGATAATGACTTCTATTTATTTACTGAAATTTGATTTCCTGGAAAGTCTGACTGGGTAGGTATGCATTTTCAGCAGAGACCTGGGAAGAAAAGCTAAACAGGATCACAAAAACATTTTAAGAGCAATAATTTTACAATCTTCAAAAGTAAAACAATAAAAACATCTACAGTTTAAACAATTAAAGCAAATTAGATGTAATGGGAAAACACTGGTTAAGAATAGATGCAACTTATATGACAATGATTTAATACTTAGAGACATTTTAGCCAGTTTACAGAAATTAAAGGTAAATTAGTACAATACAAAACAGGTTATGGCATACTTAGAGAGTCAGTGGAGAGAAACTCATTTAAGTAAGGAAGTGAGTGAAGAAAGAGGAGTAAGGAAATGTAAGGTATGAACAGGTACTTGTTGCTGGAAAGGCTCACCCAGAATCTGCTACAGTTTGCTGTGAGGGAAAGGTTAGTTTGCTTTTTATTTGTAGTATTCTGTATTACTTTATTACCTTTTCCTATTTTGTATACTGTGATTTGTTTTCTTTACACTGTGTTTTACTTGTATTCTGCTTTTAACTGCATATTAAAACTTGAAAAGACACCACAGCTCTGTCTCTTGTGAGCCAGACAGAAATTTTTCCTACCCGGTTACTGTTGTGCACTTAAACACCACAGTCTTTCTAGTTGCCTGCCCCTTATGTTAATTTGACCATATATCCCATTTCCTTTCCACTTTTACTGGTTGTTGTGAGTAAGCACAAAACTATAATTTTGTGAAATCACTCCCCTTCAGCTATTTAAATTTATTGGCCATCCTACTGTATTCCACAGTACCAGAATACAAAAGTGACCTCCCCCTTTCAATCTATCTTGCTGTTTTAAAAATAGTGACTCTCAACTAAAACTAGACAGGTAAAACTTAAATTACGTACTTTCACATCTAACTCCTCTAGTGCACACTGCAGTGTTTAGGATAAACCATTTTTTTTCATCTTACCTTTAAGCATCTATTACAAGACAACCAATTACTGGAGAGCCCACATTCTGCCTCTCAGTAGTCATCTTGGGATTAGTGCTTTTGTTTTTTCCTGGTGAGAGAATGAGTGCAGTTAAATTATTTACTGGAGACTGATGATCACCAGAAAGCTTAATAACTGTTTTATAGGTGACAGCGTGGAATCTGTGTTTATATTCTGAGACCGGTGAGAGTAGGAGCAGAGAGCATTGATTCCTGATTCTTTCTTGTTGGAGAGCGAGAGTCTGTGCTTAATGTACCTGGTTGATCTGGTTGCTATTCCAGGCATCTACCAGAAAAAGGCTACAAGCCTGCAGACCCTTGCATCATCTGGAATAAGACTGTGGATCACCAAACAGGTCGTGGCCTGCTTTTCTTCTTGGGATTGGTGCTAACATTTTGCTCCTGGTAAGAGAAGAAGCAAAGGAGTATTGTATCCAAACAGAGTGAAGCTGTGGTGAGACCAGCATTAGTAGTAGCCATTTATGCGACCCCCCTCTTTTCATTATTCTTGACAAGCTAATTGTTTATTCTCAGTAAGTACTGCTTGATTGCTTCCTAACTTCAGAATATCTGCCTAAATACTTCATCCTTAAATTTTCAGTGTCTATGTATTGGTTTCCCCTCAAGTGTTTGGCAGTGCTCTGTACAGACTCAGACACTTTGAGTGACATTTTCCTGTAATAGGCTTCAGTACTTAACATAGTGAGCTCATATCCAGGCATGTCTAAAGGTCAGTTCCCTGTGCTTTCCCCGTCAACCTGGTGAACCTGGGCATCCTCAGGCAGTGTAGCAACTGCCTCATGTACACAGACAACCCTCTCCTCTTACCTGCCAACACTATGACTTGTGAGAGATGCACATATATAGCCAGATTGGAAGCCAAGCACTCTCCAGCCAAGACTGGATTAGCCAATCAAGAGGAGAAGGATCTGCACCACACCTCATTCAACACATAGCCCTCCAGAATATACACCATCACAACCCCCACATAGTAACACAAAACACACACCTACTTTCACAGAGGCTCTCAATAAAAATCTGCCCAAACAACAGAGACTTCCGAGGCAGAAACGCAAGCAGCCACCACATCCCAGCACAAACCATGAGATACATAGTTCACATAAACAGTGTGCCACTCAACAAAAGCTTATAAGGCAAAACAACTTACCCCATACACTAATCATAGGTAACTCAATAGTAAGGCACACTGATGTCCCACTCACTAGGTTGAATAAGGAGAAATTTACGGTTAGCTGCCTGTCGTGTGCCAGGATCTGCCAGATAATGCACACACTTATGTCACTCCACAGCAGATACAAATATGACTCTGTCATTGTCTATGTTGGTGTGAATGACCTGAGACATACCTCCCTGGACTACATGAAGAGAGACATAGAGGAGCTCTCTGATCTTGTAGCCCAGGCAGGTATGACCCTAGCTCTGAGTAGCACCCTATCATCACCCAGAATGATACCACAGTGCAAGCAGAAAATGATTGGCTAAGTTTCTGCTGTCATTCTAAGGGGATCCAGTATCTGTCTGCCTGGGATGACATGATTGACAGACTTCAATGCTTCACCAGAGATGGCCTGCATCTGTCAGCTGAGGGATTCAGGATACTGGCCAAGGCTCTTGCCAACCCTATAATGCCTTTTTTAGGCAATTTCCTAAAGACAAAATTACCACCATAACAGTTACAAGCAAACAAAATCTGACGGTTATGCTACTCAAAGCTAGAAGTCTAAGTCTCAAAATGCACTCGCTCGAAGTACTCCTTAAAATGGAGAACATCAACATCTGTGCAGTGACAGATACCTGGTTCAAGGCTCCGAAGAGCACCCCAGCACTACCAGGCTATAATTCATACCACACTTTCCGGCCCCTAAACCTGGACCGAAGCACTAAAGGCGGTGGTGTCTCCATATTCATAAAGGATATGCACACCTCCAGACTAGTAGCTCAACATAACACGTCAGAGATACTTCAGGTACAACTAACACTGGGTAGAACTGCAATCCAGGTTGTAGCCTGCTAAGATCCCCCACCATGTCCCAAGACTCCCACTCCACATTCCTAAATACACTGGAAAATATTAGGGTACAACCCAATACCCTTATACTGGAAGACTTTAACTACCCCTCCATTAACTGGGAAAATTACTCATGTACCAATACACTTGCCCAAAGTTTTCTGGAATTCTTTAATTCCAATGCCCTGGACCAACTCATTCTTACCCCCATCAGGGGGAGAAACATCCTTGACCTGGTCATTATTAACTTGGGTGACCACTGCTCTACACCAGTAATCAACTCCTCCCTGATCAGATCTGACTACAAGCTAATCACAAACCCTCACCCCCCCCCAAGGAAACCACCATAAAACACATCTCCAAAGCCAATTTTTGGGCTTCTAAAAACAGAGGTGGCTAACTTCGTGACACCCATGCAAACGGAAAATAGGTACATGACTGCTGAATCATACACCAATGCACTGTATGAGCACATACACAAGTGCATGGAATGGGCCATACCAAACAGAACCAAGATGCTCTCCTCCAAAAATAAAAAAGAAGCCAATCTTGTGGTCCCCCACCATAAACAAACTCTACAACAGAAGGAAAATCTGTTGTAGAAAAGGGTGAAATCCCAAGACTAGAAAAATTCCTTTGTTAGTCTCAGCAAAAAACTGAGATCCATCATCAAATCCTGTAAAGTTAGCTATGAAAACAAACTTGCTGCAGATTCTTAAGACAACCACAAGGCATTCTATAGTTATGTCAAGAATCTTCGTGGCAATACTCAGATCTGCTATGAGTTACAGCACAATGGCAATACATATACAGAACCAACTGATATTGCCAACATATTGGCTGACAGGTTCAGTGTGAACTTTACCCTCTTTTCACCCCCTAAAGGGCCTATCACAATACCTGAGGAATGCCAAGTCCCTATTATCACGGCTACACAGGTAAAAACTGCACTGTCCAAAGCCAAGAATACAGATTCCATGGGACCTGATAATATCCCTGGCTGTGTTCTACATTAATTACAAAGTGAACTGGCACCACACCTGAGTACCTTGTTCAATCACAGCCTCATTTCAGGCTTTGTTCCTACCGAATGGTGCACTGATACTGTCATCCCACTCCACAAAGGGGTGGAGCGACTACAGACCCTGGAAACTACAGCCCCATTGGCCTGATAAGTCTGATATCCAAGGCTGTGAAGCGCATCATCATGGATCTTATAATTAAGGACATGGGGAATCTCCAACCTCTGGGCCCCTCGCAGTATGGGTTTGTGAAAGTTAGATCATGCCTGCTCAACCTGACAGACTTCTTCGAGTCTGCCACCAGAACTGTGGATGAGGGAAGGTAGCTCACACAGCCTGCCTAGATCTTGCTAAGGCCTATGACACGATCCCTCACTCAGGAATAATAGATAGACTCACTAAAATAGGCATAAACCCCTATGTAATAAGATGGGTTGCCAACTGGCTGACAGAACCCACACTGTGAAAGTAGCGGACTCCAAATCTGACTACCGACCACGATCGTTCCTAGGTCCTCTCCTGTTTGGCATCTACTTCTCTGAAGTTCAAGCCAACACAAAGGGACTCTGCCTGTCCAAGTTTGCAGATGACTGCAAACTGGGAGCCATTATTGATTCTCCAACTGATGTAGACATTCTACAAAAAGGCCTCAGTGACACCAATGACTGGTGCCAGAACCATGGCCTTAAGCTCAATGTCAAAAAGTGCATGGTCATTCCCTTTGGGAATTCAGTGCCCATGAACTACCACATAGGCGGTAGTTCACTAAACACTGAAGGCGTGATAAGAGACCTGGGGACACAGGTTGACAGCAACCTATCCTTTGATAACCACATTCCCACTGCAGTCAGAAAGTCCTTCTATGTGGCACATCTCATTACAAAAGGTGTCTCTTCCAGGAAGCAAGAGGTCATAATCCCTCTCTACTCGTCCCTCATTAAACCTATTATAGAACACAATGCCCCATTTGCTATGTACCTCACTAGACACCTACAACTGGAAAGGCCACAAAAATACCTCACTAACAGGATCTTAGGCCTTAGACACATGCACTATATGGACAGACTCAAAAACTCCAGCTATACTCTGTCTCTTAATGCCTACTTAGAAGAGATCTCTGCTTGACCTACAAAGCCATGTCTGACCTAGAGCTGCTAGATATGCTACACCTAAAGAAATCCCAATCCCTCCGTGCCACATGCTCCAGGGACCTTAACCTCATTACCACAATAAACAGAACATGCTAGAGGGGCAGGTTCCTAACCCAGAGATTTTGCATACTCTGGAACAAACTTCCCATTCACGTCAAGCAGAGCACTTCACTGGCCGTCTTTAAGAGAAATAGGTCTGAGAGACTCACGTATAAATACCCAGTTAGTTACAACTCAAAAAACTACAAGGGGAGGGGGGGACATCCCTCTTGGAGAGACAAATAAGTAGACCACTAGACCAAATTATATGTGATGGTAACAAATCTACTTACAACAATTTCAACATTTTCAACTGTTCTCACATTGTACTCACTAGGGTTCACTTTGAGTTATTTTCTAAAGGTTTTGGTTTTATACCACAACGCAAAACTAACATTTTCAAATTGCTTGTTGACATTAAGCTATTTATTAGAAAGAAAAACCTGGAAATATTTTTTAAAGGAAAACAACTGACACCAGGTGCTAATGATTTGACCCGTAAGAGCACTTTCAATCCCCCACTGCACCCCCAATTGAAGAATTTTGAGTCATCATTAGAAAGAGAATTAAAAAGCTCCTTCAGGAAAGATTTTATCCGCCCTAATCTTACTACTAGTGAGAAGGACATCTTGGTGACTTTGAGTAATGATAGAGAAGTTCGGGTTATGAAACCCGATAAAGGTGGGGGAGTTGTTTTTATGGACCGTAATATGTATGAAGGAAAGATGTTAAACTTGTTGAACGACGTGGAAAAATACAGTGTTACCTCCATTAATGAGATTAACGTAGCTTATAAGAGAATATATGTTTTACTTAACGAATTGTTGTTGGAAGGGTTGATTGATTTGAAAACCTACAAATTTTTACATGTGGAGAGGCCCAGGATTCCATCAATTTTTGGAATCCCTAAGGTGCATAAGGGCTTATTGGAACCCCTCTTAGACTTATTGTTTCCTCTGAGGGATCAGTCACAGCACCCTTAGCTAAGTACATAGACTTCAAGATTAAGCACTTGGTAAATGAAAATGAAAATATTTTAAAGGATTCCTGGCATTTTTTTAAGGAAAATAAAACCTTCCTTACACTTAGAGACCACTGGTTTCGGTACCCTAGACGTTGTTGACTTATTTACTAGCATTCCACATGATACAGGTTTAGCTTGGTTTGAAGAAATGCTATTGCCCCTCAAAAGAATATCTCACAATGAATTTAGAACTATTTTAACTTTGATGGAAGCTGTTTTAAAAAACATTTTTTTATTCTTTGAGGGAGAATATTACAAGCAAATTGTTTCTGTGTACGTTGGTTTGTTCTTTATTAAATCAGACCTTGTATCTGGAAAAACTCTCGTGTGCTGATTGGGTTACTAGCCCTAACACTGGCCTTTGTGCTGAGACCTGGGTGCGTTTTGTTTTTTATCAGTTTTGTTGCTGCACCTTCCATTTTTGTCGTTTATTGGTTTTACATATGGAACACTCAGCCAACAGTGCCTCCGACATCGAGGGCAGGAAAAATGAAACTGGAGAGTTGCGTAAGCTGATTGGGCAGCTCATGCAGCTTGTGAGTCTTTTGACCCCTTTAAGTCAATCCATGGTGACGGTGTGTACATCGCTTTCCTTACCAGGAAACCAGGAAGCCCTTAGGCGGTCAGCTTCGAATGAAGGGACGCCAAGGCAACAGGATGGGGCTACAAACACTGCTAACGTGAGTGGTGACTCTAATATGGATATTTTACATGAATTACCGCGTTTCACATTTGATGAACCTCAGGACAGACGAACTGGTCGGCAGCGTCGTGCAAACACCGCAAATAATGACTCAATCCAGGTTTCTGGATTACAACAAGGTACTGAAAAGTTATTTAAGGATGTGGTGAATGTTAAATTTGACTTCACCAACGACAAAAAAACTAAAAAAGCTACTGGCTCATATAAACAAATGTTAGATGATTTACACTTCTCCTTAAACAAATACAAATTGCTTGAGATGGACAATGCCTATCTCAAACACTGTATTCATTTAAAAATTGTACCTAAGGGGTTAAGAGTAGTTAAATACCCTAATAATGTGTATGAAGGGACTGATTTTTATAACAACCTGCTTAAAATTTTTGATGACTGTGGTTTTGCTATTATGCGTGCTATTATCTCAAATAATGAACATGAAATGGAGAAACTGTTTAGTATAATTGAAGACATTAATAAGGCTGTGGTCAATGACCTTCTGTTTTCAGTGGAGGAACAAAGAGGCCATTATAGAAATTTGTTGAAAGATGTTGAAAAGCATTGTGCAGATGTACAGAATAGAAAGTTCTCTAAGATTGACAGGGACTTGCACGAGTATAAAACCCACACTCATTATCCAAAACCTAGATCTTGGGGCAGACAGTTGACAAATAATCCTTACAGGGTAAATGATGGATTTGTGTTACAGGACCCCGATTTACATAACGACAATGAAGTGGATAATGAAGAGTTTCCCCCAATACGTAGGTCTGAGAGACTCATGTATAAAGACCCAGTTAGTTACAACTCAAAAAACTACAAGGGGAGGGGGGGACATCCCTCTTGGAGAGACAAATAAGTAGACCACTAGACCAAATTATATGTGATCGTAACAAATCTACTTACAACAATTTCAACATTTTCAACTATTCTCACATTGTACTCACTAGGGTTCACTTTGAGTTATTTTCTAAAGGTTTTGGTTTTATACCACAACGCAAAACTAACATTTTCAAATTGCTTGTTGACATTAAGCTATTTATTAGAAAGAAAAACCTGGAAATATTTTTTAAAGGAAAACAACTGACACCAGGTGCTAATGATTTGACCCGTAAGAGCACTTTCAATCCCCCACTGCACCCCCAATTGAAGAATTTTGAGTCATCATTAGAAAGAGAATTAAGGAGCTCCTTGAGGAAAGATTTTATCCGCCCTAATCTTACTACTAGTGAGGAAGACATCTTGGTGACTTTGAGTAATGATAGAGAAGTTCGGGTTATGAAACCCGATAAAGGTGGGGGAGTTGTTTTTATGGACGGTAACATGTATGAAAGAAAGATGTTAAACTTGTTGAACGACGTGGAAAAATACAGTGTTACCTCCATTAATGAGATTAACGTAGCTTATAAGAGAATATATGTTTTACTTAACGAATTGTTGTTGGAAGGGTTGATTGATTTGAAAACCTACAAATTTTTACATGTGGAGAGGCCCAGGATTCCATCAATTTCTGGAATCCCTAAGGTGCATAAGGGCTTATTGGATCCCCCTCTTAGACTTATTGTTTCCTCTGAGGGATCAGTCACAGCACCCTTAGCTAAGTACATAGACTTCAAGATTAAGCACTTGGTAAATGAAAATGAAAATATTTTAAAGGATTCCTGGCATTTTTTAAGGAAAATAAAACTTTCCTTACACTTAGAGACCACTGGTTTTGGTACCCTAGACGTTGTTGACTTATTTACTAGCATTCCACATGATACAGGTTTAGCTTGGTTTGAAGAAATGCTATTGCCCCTCAAAAGAATATCTCACAATGAATTTAGAACTATTTTAACTTTGATGGAAATTGTTTTAAAAAACAATTTTTTATTCTTTGAGGGAGAATATTACAAGCAAATTGTTTCTGTGTATGTTGGTTTGTTCTTTATTAAATTGGACTTTGTATCTGGAAAAACTCTCGTGTGCTGATTGGAAATACTTGTTACTAGCCCTAACACTGGCCTTTGTGCCGAGACCTGGGTGCGTTTTGTTTTTTTATAAACCCCGATGTAATAAGATGGGTTGCCAACTGGCTGACAGAACCCACACTGTGAATGTAGCGGACTCCAAATCTGACTACTGACCACGATCGTTCCTAGGTCCTCTCCTGTTTGGCATCTACTTCTCTGAAGTTCAAGCCAACACAAAGGGACTCTGCCTGTCCAAGTTTGCAGATGACTGCAAACTGGGAGCCATTATTGATTCTCCAACTGATGTAGACATTCTACAAAAAGGCCACAGTGACACCAATGACTGGTGCCAGAACCATGGCCTTAAGCTCAATGTCAAAAAGTGCATGGTCATTCCCTTTGGGAATTCAGTGCCCATGAACTACCACATAGGCGGTAGTCCACTAAACACTGAAGGTGTGATAAGAGACCTGGGGACACAGCTTGACAGCAACCTCTCCTTTGATAACCACATTCCCACTGTAGTCAGAAAGTCCTTCTATGTGGCACATCTCATTACAAAAGGTTTCTCTTCCAGGAAGCAAGAGGTCATAATCCCTCTCTACTCGTCCCTCATTAAACCTATTATAGAACACAATGCCCCATTTGCTATGTACCTCACTAGACACCTACAACTGGAAAGGCCACAAAAATACCTCACTAACAGGATCTTAGGCCTTAGACACATGCACTATATGGACAGACTCAAAAAACTCCAGCTATACTTTGTCTCAATGCCTACTTAGAAGAGATCTCTGCTTGACCTACAAAGCCATGTCTGACCTAGAGCTGCTAGATATGCTACACCTAAAGAAATCCCAATCCCTCCATGCCACATGCTCCAGGGACCTTAACCTCATTACCACAATAAACAGAACATGCTAGAGGGGCAGGTTCCTAACCCAGAGATTTTGCATACTCTGGAACAAACTTCCCATTCACGTCAAGCAGAGCACTTCACTGGCCGTCTTTAAGAGAAATCTTGACGAGTGGGTGGGCAATAGTAAATTCACCCCAAGGATCACTTCAGTGGACTTGCTTGACAGGGGCACTGGGAACTAATTTTGGGTGGCATGATGCCAGGGAATCTTCTTGGGATAGGCTTAAATAGGCTCCAGAGCCGTTAGCCTAGTACACACCTATGAACCTATGTTTAGGGTTATAGTTTATCCTGGAACTGAGCAAGAACAGAGTCAGACTATGACTAGGAAGTCTTTCAGAATGTTTTTAAAGCACTGGAGAAAAGATATTGACCTAATATATAAAGGTAAGGAGTTCCAGGCCTTAGCAACATCGTAAGAGTACAGACCATGCACAGCAAATTTGATTTTATTTGGTTTGTGGACACAGAGCAGTTTTTGGTCATTGGATGATAATGACGAAGTGGAAACATAATTGTGCAGAAGGGTATTTGGTCCTGGACAAGGAGATAGATACAATACAATTTTATAGGTGTTAAGGAGCTGTACATTTGTTAGTTGATGGGGTAGTTCTAACCAATTTAGGCTTTTTAATGCTGTACAATGGTGGATTCTGATAGGGGTATTTGCTGCAAATTTAGCTACTTTACCATAACATTGTTCAAGTTTTTTTTTTTTTTGTAATGCCTGAAGGTTAGCGAGGGTGGGAGCGCCATAAAATAGTGAAGGGAGGAGATAAGTAGACACAAAGATGTGTAGTTTTAGTTATATTGGTGAGAATGTTTTTGGTTATGTAAAGCATTCCTAGTTTTTAGTGAGTTTGTATTTGCAGGAGCACAAATTTAAGATTATCATCCACTATCATCCCTAATAATTTGCTATGAAAAGTGCCTTTAATGGCTGTATTAACAAGAGAGAGTTTTTTTCTGGGGGGTTGGCCATGAGTTGTGAGTTACAAAGCCATGTGTCAGTGGCTGTTGAAGCTTCACGAGTAAATTTTTGAGATCTGCCAGACTGTATGATGTGCATATAAGTATGGAGTTATCTGTGTATTTCATTAGAGACAATGGTGGTGTGGACATGTGGTGAGTGTTGGTGAAAATGTTAAAAAGGTGGGGACCAGGGATAGAGCCTTGTGGTACACCGGTGACGACTAGGAGGTATGGAGAGAGGGTGGAGTGCTATTTTACTGACTAGCACCTGTTGGATAAGGCAGAGACTAGTTTGCCATTATCCCTAGCTTTATTGACAGTATCTATATAGTTTAGAAGTGCAGTGTTATGGGAAGGAAGCTACGTTCAGTGGGGGATAATGAGGTCTTCCTTCAGGAGATAGTTTAGCAATTGTTTCTGAATACATTTTTTGAGTATTTTGGAGAAGACTACTACAGGTCTACAGTTACTGATGTCTGTTGAATTTCCTCCTTTGGGTAAAGGGATAAAGCGTGACTTTTTTCCAAGGAGAGAGAATGTGGGATTCCTGGAATGACCTATTTATAAGGATTGAGACGAGATAGGCATTCCTGTCAACTGCTACTTTAAAGTAATCGCTTGGAAGGTCATCAACTGAAGAAGAACATGGTCTGAATTTGTTGAAGATTAGTTTTGTATTAGGATGATAAGGTGAAAGTGGAAGTACTACATGAAAAAAACATGCTTTATCACTTGTTCAACAGGTTTAATAATATCAGGTTTGTTTAAGTCAGTACATTAGAATTTAAACTATAGACCGTTGGTTTTCAAAAAAATTCTGTAATTAACTATGCAAAAAGCTCTTCTAAACTGTCATAAGAGTGAGTGCACCATTAAATTCAGCGAGACCATGGAAATCCCCAGTATTCAAATGTCAAGTGAGGTGGCCTCAGTCAGCAAAATAGGAAGCTTCACCTTCCCTATAGTATTAAGTTTAAATATCAAGCCCAGAGAAAACAGAACATTGCAAAAATAAACAAATAAATAAATTAAAAAATTCCCTACAGTCAGAATTATTTGATACTCTCACATTTTGCAGTCCTTTGTATCACATTAGGTGTAAAACTCACATCTATTTCTCCACAAAAGTGATATTTGCTGGCAATAAAAACATGTTGAAACCCCTTACATATACTTACTCTCATGCATGGCATGCAAAGAATGAAGTTAAAGGTGTTTATATGACTTTGTACCTAAAATCACAAAGTAAGTACAGTCTAGAGCTGTGAGTCATGCCATATTTTCTCGAAATTCAGTTATTTCACACTATTTCAAAGACATAATCCAGCATTAGTAGGGGCCACATGTCTTCATACACAGCCAAAACAGTAATTCAGTTTTGTCACATTCTGTTCACAAGAACATAGCAATGATTTGTTTTGGCTGGCAACATCAATAAACATTAAAACTTCATCATTATTGTCTTGTTATATCATAAGACGTAAAGATATCTACATAAAAAGGTTATGTATTTATAGTTTTAAATGTTACTTCAAAAATGCAGTATTAGAAGACAATGATTAACATTCACACATCTGAAATCCTGTTATTTGGTTGTGCCTTATGCTATTAGCCCATGCAATACATAATACGCAGGTGACTATGAATGGATCTTGTCATGAAAATGTTAGAATAAAATCTGAGGGAAAAAAATCTGAATGCATTACACAGATAGGGCTATTTATATGTATGGTCAAATTAAGGACAGAAAGGCCAACAGAAACTGGCAAACTGCTAAGTTAAAACAAAAGAATGATTCAGTGTTGTTTGTAGACTTGATTTTACTATTCTAGAATCAAAGTGCATTTTTTTTCAAGGTAATATGAACTAAAGCTATCTAAAAAATAACACTGATATTGGGTGGCACAGTGGTACAGTGGATAGTGTTGTTGCCTCACAGCAAGAGGTTCCCTAGTTCAATTCTCGGCTGGGGTGCCTTCTTTGTGGAGTCTGCATGTCCTCCCTGTATTCACGTGGGTTTCCTCCCACATTCCAAAGGCATGTAGTAGGTGCATTAGACACACTAAATTTTCCATAGGTGTGAATAAAAGAGTGTGGTGTGGAAGGGCTAGCTACCTGGTGATGCAAACGATGGCTGTAAATGATCATCACTGTTGAAATGACACCTCAATCCTATGGGCAAAATGGGTAAACGGGGTTGTGGAAGGATGGATGGATAAGACTTATTTGTTTAATTGACAAACACAAATCACTGAATTTTCTCAAGGGGGGTTAAGCCCCTTAACCCAAGACAGAGCGACAATGAGTTGTTTATATCATGAAGGGCTGTGGGGGGGGGGGGTTCCCCCACAAGTGGAGTTTGGGGGATTTAACCCTCTTGACAATTCAATCCAAAAAAAGGACAATTTATTTTTTAATTAAATGATACATGCCCACTGATATAAAATAAGACTGATCTGCCTGAAGTGTTCAATTTTTTAAAATGCTGTGGCTCAAAACTGGCTTTAACAAAAAAACATTTTCTCAGTAAGATCCAATTTGTAGCAGCTGTGTTGCCTTTGAAGAGAACAAAGTAAGGACAATCTACAGCCAATCACAGATGCAACAAAAAAGGGCGAAAGAGGCAGTGTTAGAGATACAATCTTTTGGAAATGGTCAGTTGCTAAGGGGTTAAGAACCATCAATGCCAGTTTTCTACACAACTTTTCAATATACTGCAGACATTGTAATTAATAAACACAGAAGACAACAACGCCTCCTCCTCCTCCCCCTCCCAGCCAGTTTATCAAACCACGCATTCAAATCCCAGGGTGATACAAAGGCTAAGTGCTGCAAAGCACAAAACGTAAAGCAATTTAAAGAGTATTTTAAATGGTTCTGAAACTGCTACTCTTGTTTTCCTGACTAATGCACAGACCAGCACTGCTGGCAAGTCAGCTGTCCAAGTTAAAGACATAAAAAGCCAAAGACTACAGATGACTTTTGCTCTTCATGGCTTTAGATAAGCTTGCCAGGACAAACTGAGCCAGCTGCTCATTCTGAAAGGAAAAATTTTCGATTAAATCATTTCTGCATACATAACTAAGCTTGACTATTGCAGGTTAAATAATTCAAGTGTACTTTTGAAAATTTGTGTAAAAATAACATGGTTTCAAACTCCTGCAGCTTTTTATATGTTGACATACTTACAATGTGGTTCAGGCATATAGGATGAACAAACTACAGTTACATTCACTCAAAATGTATGCATACACTTATGCCATGAACATTTTTTTCGGGAGTAGTATTATTTAATACCCCATTCCATTGTAAATGCAAATTTTCCATTGGCGGTATAGAAGGTACTGTACAAAATAGGTCAGTTCTGCCAAAAGAATTACCTCACCCCTCATTTCCGCATACTGCTGCCATCTGTTATCTCTAAGCAACATAAACAAGGCATGGTGTCTCGGAGACCTTCCTCCCCCCCTATTAGAACAATGGCATGCCAAGAAAGCAAGGCCTCAAGCTGAAACCCAAAGGGACCAGCTGCAAGGTCTTAAAGGGAACCAGAATAATAAAAGTGCTGTACAGTCCAAACTCTGACAGGCATCTTTGAGACTTGTCTTTTATACTTACAATTTCTGAGGAAGCAAAGAAACAGCATGTAATGTTGAAACAATCTGACTTAGAATAAATCATCTCAGGGTCCAGCATTACTGCTCTCTAAGATTTCTTGGAGGAAAGTCCTACTCAGGATACAATCTGTATGCAAAGAATGTTCTGCTGTATTCCATGTTATGGAACACTGCTATAAAAATGTCTTGTGCTGGGGAGGACAAAGACAACATCTTTTCTACCCTACAATGAACTTAAGCAATAGTGGCTGTGATAAGCTTAAGTACGATAGCTGCACGCAGCTAAGCCTAAAGTGGTACCATACTGTCTGGTAAAGTACATTTCAATTCTGCAGTAAAAATATAAGGAATGCAATTATATTTTTATTAAAGCCACACATTCATCCTGCAATTTTACTACAGAGCTATACTATCAAAGTTCTTTGTTTTTTTTCAGACTGCATACTAATATTTTAAAGGAGCTCTCTTGCCACATTGATATTGTCATTTGCTAACAAGGTATTCCCTCTAGGCTGAAATACCTCTATGTACTTTGTGGTCCTCTGACTTCCTCATAGCAGATCTTAGTCTTAACTTGCCAGGCAAAACTGCTGGAGTGCAGTAGTCAGTCTAAAAGAAAAACAAAAAGCTATGTTTACTTCATACAGACTGTACTCTTAAAGTGGTTGTAGAAAGGGACAAGGGTCCATTCTTATTTTTGTTCCACCCAGCTGCACCAGTGCCGTCTGAAATTGGCAACACAAACCGATATGGTAGGCAGGGAGGGATTTTTCAAGTTTTACCCCCAGGAAACTAGCTGCCTACAAAAAGGTCATGCTTCCCATACAACTCCAGTTCTAAATTTAGCATTATCATACAAATAAAATACAGTAGACACTTTCGTACTAAAAATTATATTCAAACATTCTGATAACATATTAAGATTTTCACTCTAGTTTTTTTAAAACTGCGGTGATGGTGCTGCGGTAGTGTTGTCGCCTTACAGTAAGACGTTGCCCCGTTCGATTCTCAGTTACAGCATCTTCTGTCTGGCGACATGTGTGAATGGGTGTTCCTTCGTTGAAGATTGTGTGTCAGGCCCGGCAAGTCGGCACGTAAAAATCTACTGCCAATCATTAGCGGACCGGAGTTCCGCTGTGGCGACCCCTAACCAGGAAAAGCCGTAAGACACAACTCCTCTAGTTTTTAAAAATATAATCTCATCGATATGAGGTACTGAAGGACATTTCATATAAAGCTTTCATTTACTAACATTTTCATTTTGTAATCTCCAGTGATTATAGTTTTTGTCCAAAGAAATACATACAGTTTTTGGTAGACTGTTACAAAAAAAGCATTAAGCACTTCGACAGCATATAATCTATATATAAAAAAAAGCTTAAGTCAGACGTCATGTATCTACAGTTGTATTGCCCTTGTTTTTTTTTTGCATCATGTATCAAAATACACACAGAACTACTGAAGAAAACATGTTGCTTAATAAAGGAATTTAGGTATAATTTCTTAGAATACTTACTTCAGTTCAAGGAATTTAGGTATAATTTCTTAGAATACTTACTTCAGTTCAAACAAGGAAAGTTAAGTTAACTATAAAGTGCAGCACAGAAGTCAACCCTTAAAGCAGAAATGCGTGTACTTCGGCTATTCCTAGACAGGCTACACAAAAATCTAAGTTCTCCAAATGCATGCAAAAGTTTCTCATACAAAGACAGGTTTACTAAAACCTCCCAAAAAGAAGTCCATTCCTGGTGTTAAGGTACTCTTGTAATAAACTGCCATAGTATATGCACCGTTTGCTTCTATCTGTTAATATCTATAATGGTAACAGAATTGTTCATATCTACTTACCCAATGTTCATGTTCACCCTGATACGTCTGTTCCCAAAACACACACACACACACACACACACACACACACACACACACACACACACACACACACACTTCTTTAACTTCAGTAATCTAGCCAAAGTAACTATCCCTCATAATACCTATTCTCCATATACTTTTAGCAACTTCCTAGCAAATAACCTAACCTTTGTCTTCTAAAAATGTCATTCAGTACATTTCCAGCTCCAGAATATTGCTAACAATGTATAACTCAGGAAAAGGCTAATAGAAACCTTAAACACCTCTATGAATTTCTAAAGGTTCAAGGTTTGTGAATAAATTTCCAAAATAGTGTTAATCCCTCAAAGAGAACCCCAGGTAAAATTAAGACTCATTCTTCCATTTATTCATTCATTCATTCAGGGGTGCAGGAGAGCAAGAGCCCCTTCCAGAATTCGCTGAAACAGGGCATCAGCACATTCCAGTATGCACATACACACTCGCTCACATGCAGCAACCCCAGCAGACTTTTGCATGAATGTTAATTCACTTACAGTACATCTTTGGAACAGAGGAGTAAACCACAGCACCCAAAGAAAATAAGTGGACATAGCCAAGGTATGCAGACTCTCCACTAAAGGTAGCCCAACTAAGATCCAAACTAGAGAACTAAGTGATAAAAAATAGAAACAATAATATATGTGCCACTGTAACAGCCTAAATTAAAATCTACTGCTTGCACTTAGACAGGATTTAAGCAGAAAACTCATAAATCTTTAACAAAATAACTATAGACGGAAAGGTAATAGAATGGGAAGATGCCGAGAATTTATTTGGACTACAGGTTAGAGATTGATATCAATCCTTTTTAGGGAAGGCAGAGTATAGGCAAAGAGAAAGAAACAGAGGGATCCTAAATGAATAGGGAAATTATTTTTCTGAGCTATGATACATAATCAAATTGCCTAGACAAGGTAAGGCCTTGCGGAGTCTAATTATGGTGGCTGCTAAAAAAAGCAATTACTAGAAAACGGAAATCAAAGTCTAAACCAACTGTTCTAGAAGTAGTGAATATAGTAACAGAGATAAAACAACTGAAATTGGGATCTTTAGTAAAAGGAAGGAGCAAATTACACAGAAAAAAACTGGAATTGTGGGAACAATACATATGGGGAGGAATGAGCTTTAAAACAAGGCAGGATTAGAATGAGTTATGCAATGTTTGACTGACAATGACTGGGTAGATTATAAGTGATGTATAATGTTTGCAACTAAAATTATGTCAATATGATTTGTTTTCATTTTTATAAATGTATTATCACCAATGTCATAAGTGATAATTTAATAAAGATGTTTCATGTTTAAAAAATAAAAATTCAACAAATAAAGGAGTAAAAGTAGATTTTAAAGTCACTGAGGTAGAAAAACACAACAGAAGTAAGAAAATGAGGCAGCAGCAATATTTTAATTTGTAATACCTTTTTTGTTTTGTTACCTAAACTTTGTTCCAGCCATATCTAAACTATACCATTAGCCTTAACTTTTGTACCCAAACATATGTCATTATAGTACAAACTTGCCACAAAACAGAAATTCAGGTCTGTCACTGGTTAATACATTGAAAATTTCATGTCATACTGCATAGTGGTTCACAGTATATGAAATACAGCCATTAAGGAGGCTGCACATTGCTCCAGTACTCTTAAATAATGCAAGTATCTCAGTAAATCTGTATAATTCTCAATATACTTCACAAGAAAAACAAATGCAAGGATGTTTTTCTGTAACAAAATTTCTAGCCATTTTTCTGTATTTAGTCCTCAATACGGTCAGCAAACTTGTTAAGACTCTGTTTCTTTCAATTTGCCACCCCCACCACAGATCCCCTTAAAAATACCATTCCCTATTTTTCAGACCTCTGACCCAGCACTGTGTGGGGGGGGCTTTGAACCCTCACACCCAAAAAAGTACATGTATACCCTTTAGGACTGTACCATTTCTAGAGAAGTAGGGAAGGTAAACAGTGGCTGGATGAATTTGTCCTCATTAATGAGCAACGTATCCATTTTTTCCTGCCACACATTCTGAAAGCAGTTGTTTTGTGTGTACTGCTCTGTATTATTTAATGCTAAACATTATATAGTTAAGTCTTCACAAAATTAATAAGCCATAAATAATAAATTAATAGATTAAGATATTATAAGTAGCAAATTATTAACCAATATTGTGAAGACAAGAGTATGCCTTTCTAAAGATAAAAGTCAAACAACAATATAACTGCTTTTATGGTGGATATAAGTGGCAAGTATTTCATAGGTGAAAAACACTTGCAAGTAGTTCATTTGTTTGGCATATTGGGAATTATTCAAATATCATTGTGCAAACAAGGCTGTCATTTTCATGTTTGTTAAGCATCAAACATGGCATACTATACATTAATCTACATTCTGTGAACAAAAACTAGTGAAAATACAACTCGGGAATCTTTTAGCAAAATACTGCAGATGGCAAAGCCTTCTGCATGGGGGGGGGGGGGGGGTCTGCCATCATAGGAAATAAACTTGAAGATGTGAGCTTATTAGGGCATATGATCATGGTTCACTAAAAAGAGATCCCTTTCTCCAATGAAAAAACAGTAAATATCCAATTTTTCCCCACAGGTACTATTTATATAAGTGAAACACAATCACACATATCCTTAACAAAATGGACAGATACATGGTCTACATTAATCTTTTTATCTTTTATTGCACATCTTCTGTTAGAAAATACTTACCCACTCCAGGACTTGCATTTAATTGACATTAATCAACACCACTTTTATTCATCACACTGTGTACACTTTTTTTTGTTTGCTTCTGATCTACACTTAAAATCGGTTATACCTCCTTTCATTACTTATTCCATTTGAGTCTAAGATTGACAATCCTTCTCCTGCACCTACATTTGTATAAAAAAATTATAATTTCATTTATGTACTGGTGGTTCATAGGTAGGTACTAGGCTATTGGCCCTAGGGCCTATATAAGCCTAGCCAAAAGGTACCCTGGCTTTCACCACCCAATAAAATTATTTTCCTGTGCCACTGTCGAGGAGAGCCACAGAAGTGATCCCCGGGGTGAATTTCCTATCTCCCATCCAATCATCAAGATTTTTCTTGAAGAGTGCTAATGAAGAACTTTGTTAGATAGGTAGTTTGTTCCACAGTATGGGAAGCCTCTGGGACAGGAATCTATCCCTCCAGCATGTTCTGTTTATTGTGGTGACAAGGTTTAGGTCCCTAGAGCGTGCAGCTCGGAGGGATTGGGATTTCTTTAAGTGGAGCATGTCCAAAAGTTCTGGGTTTCACATACCTTTGTGTGTTAGGCAGAGATCGCCTCTGAGTAGGCAATATGCGACGGAGTAAAGCTGCAGTTATTTGGGACGGTCTGCGTAGGGCATCTGTTTGAGGCCAGTAATCCTCTTCATGAGGTATTTCTGCAGCCTTTTCAGTTGTTGTAGATGTCTTGTGAGGTACATACCAAAAGGGGCATTGTACTCTATAATGGGTCTAATGAGTGACGAACAGAGGGGAACAATGAACCTCTTTTTTCCTGGAT
Source organism: Protopterus annectens (assembly GCF_019279795.1). Classification (NCBI taxonomy): domain Eukaryota; kingdom Metazoa; phylum Chordata; order Ceratodontiformes; family Protopteridae; genus Protopterus; species Protopterus annectens. The sequence continues at coordinate 1,924,186,244 of NC_056733.1, read as the reverse complement.
GAGAAACCTTTTGTGATGAGGTGTGCCACGTAGAAGGATTTCCTGACAACTGTGGCGATGTGATCATCAAAGGAGAGACTACTGTCCACCTGTGTTCCAAGGTCTCTTATCACACTTTCGGTGTTAAGTAGACTACCGCCTATGTGGTAGTTCATGGGTACAGAGTTTTTACCAAAAGGGCTGACAATACACTTTTTGGCATTGAGCTTGTGGCCATGGCTTTGTCACCAGGCATCTGTCTCAGCGAGGCCCTTTTGTAGGATGTCCACATCTTTTGGAGTTTTGATTATGGCTTCTAGTTTGCAGTCATCTGCGAACTTCATTAGCCAAGGACCTTCTGTGTTAGCCTGTACTTCAGAGAAGTAGATACCAAACAGGAGAGGACTCAGGACTGAACCCTGTGGTCCTCCACTTGCCACTGGTCTGAAGTTGGATTTGGAGTCTGCTACTTTCACAGTGTGTATTCCGTCAGTGAGCTAGTTGGCAACCCATCTTGTGACATATATACCTAGTTTAATGAGTTTATCTATAATTCCGGAGTGGGGGATGGTATCGAAAGCCTTGGCGAGATCTAGATAGGCTGTGTGAACCACCTTACCCTCATCTATGGCTTTGGTGACCGCTTCAAAGAAGTCTATCAGGTTTAGGAGAAATGATCTGCCTTTTACAAACGCAAATTGGGTGGGGTCCAGAGTTTGGAGATTACCAATGTCATTGTTTATAAGTTCCATGATGATACCTTCCATAGTCTTGCAGACCAGGCTCGTCAGGCTAATGGGCGGTAGTTTCCGGGGTCCACAGTGGCTCCCCCTTTGTGGAGTGGGATAACCATTGCTGTGCGCCATTCAGTGGGCACATAGCCTGAGGTGAGGCTATGATTGAACATGGTACTTAGGTGGGGTGCTAGTTCATTCTGTAGTTCATGTAGAACGCAGCCTGGGATGTTGTCAGATCCCATGGATGCTGTGTTCTTGGCTTTGGAGAGTGTATTTTTTACTTGTGCAGCAGTGATTACAGGAACTTTGCATTCTTCCGGTACAGAGATGGGCCCTTTAGGGGATGAGAGGGGAGTAAAGTTAGCACTGAACCTATCTGCCAGGATGTTGGCAATATTAGTTGGTTCTGTATATTTAGTGCCATTGTGCTGCAACTCAGAGCAGATCTGAGTCTTGCCATTGAGATTCTTGTCATAGCTATAGAATGCTTTGTGGTTGTCTTTAGATTCAGTGGCGATTTTGTTTTCATAAGTAGCTTTGGAGGATTTTATGAAGGATCACAGCTTCTTACTGAGGCTGACCAGGGAGTTCCTCCAATCATGGAATTTTACTCTTTTTTTGCAACAGTTTCTTTCTTCTGTTGTAGAGTTTGTTTATGGCAGGGGACCACCACATTGGCTTCCTTTTTTTGGAGGATAGCATCTTGGTTCTGTTAGGGATTGCATGATCCATGCACTCGTGTAAGTGCTTATAAAGTGTATTTGTGTAGGATTTAGCAGTCATACCTCTATTGTCCATCAGCATGGGTGTCATGAAGTTTGCCACTTCTGTCTTAAGAAGCGTGAAGTTGGCTTTGGAGAAATTATTTACAGTGATTTCCCTAATGGGGGGTGGGGGAGGGATGTGGATGTCTAGGGTGATTATCTTGTGGTCGGATCTGACCAATGAGGAATTGACCTTTGGTGTGGAGCACTGGTTGCCCATGTTTGGAATAACCAGGTCTAGGATATTGCTGCCCCTGGTGGGTGTGTGGATAAGTTGATCCAAGGCATTGGAATTTATGAATTCCAGAAAACATTGAGCAGAAAAGTTGGTACACGAGTAGTTTTCCCAGTTAATGGTGGGGTAGCTGAAATCGCCCATTATTTGAGTGGTAATACTTATTTACCCATTCCTGCTCCTCACTGATGGGCACATCTTGCTTTAAAGTTTTTGCGCACAACCCTTCACCCTCTGCATCTCCCATGATGTGTGTCTGTATCCCCCACAATTCTGTAACTCATATGCACCAGTTTTGAGATCACTGTACCTTGAAGACAGGTACTACAATTCTACAATACTGGATACATACGTTCACCCACCTTCATGCTTTCTGATACATTAAAAACCATAGTCATTTACTAGGCTAAGGACATGAGGGTATCTTAGGAAATCAAGCTTTACATTCTCCATGGTAGCTTTAGTCCATACATTTTGTCTATGAATATTAGCTTTGACGTCTGGGATGTAAATGCCAAACAGGAGTGGCCCAAGGACTGAACCCATGCGTACGCCACTAGTGACACGTCTTTTAGAGAAGGAAGAGCTTTCCGCCCTAAATTCCTGGGTTCTATTTGTTCCTCATTTGCTATGTAATTAGTTGCATAGGGACTGGCTTTTGGCTGGGAGAGCTAGCTACAATACTATTGTGAGGGATGGTGTTGATGTCTTTGCAAGGCCAAGATATGCAGTGCGCACTGTTCTGCTTTTGCCCATTGCTTCAGTAACTTTTTCAAAGTCAAACAAGGTAAGTAAGCAGGACCTGCCTTTGACAAATCCAAACTGGTTTGGGTCAAGAGTATGTAGGTTACCTATATCCTTGTTTATTTATTCAATAATAACAGGTGGTGCAGTGGTAGCATTGTCGCCTTACAGCAAGAGGTTCTCTGGTTTGATTCTTGGCTGGAGTGCCTTCTGTGAGGAGTCTGCATGATCTCCCTGCGTGTGTGTGGGTTTCCTCCAGGTGCTCTGATTTCCTCCCACGTTACAAAGACATACGTCTGGAGCATTTCTCCCCAGGCCTCTGCTGAAAATTGGCTTCATTCCAAGTAGGACTTGCCCAGGTAACAAATGTTAAATAAATAAATAAATAAAATAATGATCATTTACACATCCTTACAGATAGGGTTGCCAGATTTCTTTGTGGCTAAAACCGGACTAAGGTCACGCCCCTTGCATCATCCATAACCCCACCCATTCCCACCCACTCTCCCATCAACAACACGCCCATTTTGTGACATCACTGTGACATCAGCTGATGGGAACGCCCTCTTTTTCTGTTCCGGATGCCTGCTTTCAGCCGATTTACTATGCTTTTCTGTAAAAAAACATAGTAAATCAGCCAATTTTAACAAACACTGATAGTCTGTTTCTTTTTGTGAAACAGAAAAATGGAGTTTGTACAGTGTTTTCCCAATTTCCTGACTACCAGTCCAGAGCAGAGAATTGATTTGATTTGTGTGGATAGTCCTGAAAAAAACAGATAAGTGGCATTGCGCATTGGCAATGGCAACAGGGTGATTTCCAATTTCCCACCTATTGTTCAAAGACTCAACGTTATGCTTAAATAGGGCTAGCCTAGGAATGGACTCTGCTTCACATGAATGGGAAGCTTGTTCCAGTGCATGGGGACCCTCTCTGAGACACATTTGTGTCTCATCAACATCACATGGCCTATTTATGTCACAAGCAAAATTTAAATCTTTGGATATAATGGTTCTGATACTGTTCATTTTGCGGCTGTCCAAAAGGTCCATCAATCAGTGCTGGATCCAAGGATGCCTTGTATGCCAGACATTCTTTCTCAGTAACTTGTAGGAGACCCGGTATAGTGATAGGGCTTTAAGGAGATCTGTATAAGACAATGTGGTTAGACACTGGATTCTTCTAGTAAGGAAGCTTTAAATATGTTCCAGCTGTTGTATGTGTCTGGTCAAGTACATGCCAAAGAGATAGGTGCAGCTCACACATCCAGTTATTTTGTCAACTTCTCAGATTAACATCGCTAATATTTTAAAAGTTTTCCTTGTACATGAGCAATGTCCTATAAAAAATGTAAATAAGCAACTCAAACATTGGCTTCTTACGAGTTGTTCATTCACATTAATCAGTGTCTAAAGCATCTCCCCAGATTCCACTGGTGGTTAAGTGCCATGTTAGATGTCTTTTTTTTCACTCTCACTCCTTAACTCCTCCTCTTGCTCCCTAGTAACCTCCTCCATCCTTCTACTTCTTCCTCATTGTACCTCCTCCTTCCTTCACACAGCTCAGTTTGCCGAATTTTCATTCAGAAACTGAATCGTGTTGGGCAAAGACATTTGGCCATTCATAAAATGGCCAGTTGTCCTTTGCAAACTTGTAGGAAAACCTATTCAGAGCTAGTCTTGACAACAAATAAATTAGACTCAGTTCAGTTTGGCCTGCTTTGCTGTGTTTGCTGCTTCCTGATGTAAATAAATGTTGTTAGAAATCTGTCAATTATGCAGCCTAATATTTGCATTGGAGTAGGCTAACTTCTGTGCAATATTCATTTGCTGAGTAAATGAACTGGTGCTTTGACCCTTTTCAGCCATGACCCAGGCCACAAAAGCAAGGACAATTAAATATATACAGAGACTAAAATAGTCAATCAGCTAATTTATTTTTGGAAGGCAGGAACAGACTGAAGTAGACAAAAAAAGCTCACTCAGAAGATTCAAACTTTATACAGTAACCAGTGGATGGGACTGAACTGTGTAGACCTGAGGGTTTGAGACAGTCTTAACCTCTGTCACTCTGTGCCACTGTGCCTGTGGAATTTTATTGATCATAACTTTCAAACTTTGTGACTTGAGGGCATCCCTCACCTATATGGACAGAGGGTGGACAACAGATTATGCTCCCAAAGACCTGTTCTTTCATTCTGTCTGAACTCTTGTGGAGCAGCTCTGGTCTGTGGTGATGGTCAGGGAGTTGTGCAGCCATACTTTGCATGCACTTGTACTGTACATTCATAGTTGGAATGTGGTCACAGTTTGGGCACAGTGTGTAGAGTGTCCATTTTTAGAGTCTGTTAGGAATAGTGCATAGTTCAGTTGAAGTTCCACATTTGTGGTATTTGGAGTTCGACTGAGCAGCCCTGATCAGGCGCTTGTTCTGTGAAATAACAGACTTAAACTCGGTGCAGGAATATGGCAGGTTAAAGAAAACTGACAGTTCACTTTTAACTGATTCTGGCGTAAGTCTGTTTCGTTCATCCGTCCAAATGTTATTCATAACGCTAAACACACGCTCAACGGATGCATTCGTGACTGGAACAGACAGAATGTGCTGAACAAGTTTCAACATATTTGGTGCAGACTCGTGCTCGAAAAACTTACACCAAGCCTCAGCTGTGCTTGCACAGCTGTGGATAACGTCAAACACTTCACTAAGAGCTCGCACTTCATCGTGCAGGCTGTCGGATGGACGGTGGGTGGATAGAGGCGTTTGCATCCAAATGTCAATCACTTCATCAAGCGAAGGCGATCTTGTGACACTAGTCAAAGACAGTGACTTGAAGTGACGATATGGGGAATGTTCAAATGAAAACCATTTGTTCAAATATGTCATTGCTCGCTTGTACACATTCAGAGCTTCATTTATGAACTTCTCAATGAACTGCTGTGGTAGATAACTTTTGCGCAGAGCAAAAGCTACCTTCATACCAAAAAATTTATCATCAGTCCTATTCTGCAGAGACAGCTTAAACTGTTCCATTATACCGTACATTTCGCAAGCTGTTGTTGATTAGTTCTCAAGCTTTAAAATTGTCTCTTGAAAGGATGACATAAAGAAGTGTGTAAAATATAGATACAGCTCCGACTTTGTTGGGCTGTCGTCTGGTGCCAGTTTGTTTTCCTGGTCCTTCAACATTTTCCATATCACTTTCGGACAATCAGCTTCTCCTTGAGACAAGAAATATGTTTTCAAAGGCATCCAGCACAGCAAAATTCGGTCAAGAGCCTTGAACAAACTCAACCAGCGGGTTGGAACATGTCTGATTATTTCGTGGTATTCAGACTCATAGAAATCAAAGCAGTTCTTCAGTTCTGCTCGCCGCAATGCAGAGTTACTGAATTCAGCAAACACTTTCATGATGAAATTTTCAACATCAAATGACATGACCTTTAAAGCATTTTTTGCACAGTTATGCATAATGTGGTCATTGCAGTGTGCTGCAATAATTTTAGGATTCTCCTCTGAAACTAACTTCTGATAAACGGAGTTGTTTATGCCATAGTTTACCGATGCATTATCTGCGGCATAAGCGGTAACATTTTGCCAAGACAATTTGCATTCTGTTAAAACACGACAGAGTTGATTCTTAACAGACTTAGAGTCTTCAAATGCATCCTCGTAAAAGTCAATAACACCGAAAGAAATTCCGTTCTGCGGGGTGAAGAACTGAACACCAACCGGATAGAATTTACGGTTCCCTTTGTTAGATGCATCAGTAGCAATGGAAAATGGCAAACCAGCATGTAGCTTATCAAGGATGACTTCTAGTGAAAATGGGTACAAAACATTGTTGACTATGGCGGAAACTTTTGTTCGGCCACAGGTCATCTTTTTAACAATTTCCGAGTCATCAATTATAGACTTCATAACTTTGATACCACAGTCCTGCGCATTATATGAAATGTGATGTCTAATTCCACGATACACTTCAGCAATTTCCGCTAGGGATACTTTGTGAGATGCCGTACTGTTTGGTGATGTGAAAAATGTCTTCAGTCGTTGAGATGACGCACTAGCGTGGGAAGAAGTAGTATGCTTTTTAGTGCTTTGGTGTGCTGTAACTGCTTTTTTTCCATCATATGCAACAGTGAATGATGTTGCACAAAGCTTGCATCTAGCTTTTGTATCTTCTGTGCATTTTTGTATCCATGAAAATTCCCTTTCCCACTCTGCATTATAATAACAGATGTTTCGTTTTCGCTTCTTTGGTGGGGTAGACCTGTCTGACCGTGTAGTTGGGCTGCTAAAACTCTCATTATCGTTGACATGGACACTGTTATTCCTGTCTTCCATAATAACAGTATTAATAAAGTACCTGTAGACAGTGACAGCAGACATATAATGAGTTAGTTAAACTTAAAGACAAAATGCTGCATTAATAAAGAGTCTACACAAATACTGTGCAACTACTTTTGCATCACTGAAGTAACTGTTTCTTATGAAAGGGAAGGTCTACAAGAGGGTAGTGAGACTAGCTATGTATGTTATATGGGTTGGAGACAGTGGCATTGACAAAAAGGCAGGAGTCAAAGCTGGACGTGGCAACGTTAAAGATGTTAAGATTTGCACTGGGTGTGACGAGGGTGGACAGGATTAGGAATAAGTATATTAGAGGGTCAGCCCAGGTTGGAAGGTTTAGAGACAATGCCAGAGAGGCAAGATTACTTGGTTTGGACATGTGCTGAGGAGGGATGCAGAGTATATTGGGAAAAAGATGCTAAGGATGAAGCTGTCAGGTAACAGGAAATTGTGCTTTATTGTTTTGCCTTCTGGGTCATCATATTGTTTTATTCTGAGGAAAAGAGGAAGGCGTAAGATGAGGTTTATGGATGTGGTGAGAGAGGACATGCAGGTGGTTGGTGTGACAGAGCAAGATGCAGAGGACAGGAAGAAATGGAAACAGATGATCCGCTGTGTGGCGACCCCTAATGGGAGCAGCTGAAAGAAGAAGAATGTGAGTAGTTGTGTTGGCTGCCCTAAACACCAAAATTTAATCTGATGCCCCATTATTATTATTATTATTATTATTATTATTTCCCTCTCTTGCTCACACACACTTAATACTCAATATATACCATGTAAAAATTATACTGACCCCTGCCCTGGGCCCTGACTCTCAAACCCTCATCATCTCCTTGGTCCTGCTAAGTCCTAAATGTTTACTTGCAGTGTCAGTGTTCAACATGTAACACACTTGCTTTTGGTTCTTGAAGATGAGAAGATTGTGAGTTCTAGTCCTACTTCAGGTGACTGGACTAATTTTTTCCATTACTGACACTGTAGTGCAGTATTAAGGGGTGCTGCACTCTGAAATGTGCTGTTCTTCAGATGAGACATTACACTGAGTTGGCAGTACCCAGGTAGATGCACAAATATATCATAGTATTTCTCAAAAAGACTAGGGGCATTTCCCCAGTGCTCTCCACAAATTTCCCGTAGTTAAATAACACCTTGAGTCTCACCTGAAGAGATACGACCAGCCTAGAGGAACTAACCTAGTCAACAAAGGACAGACAGATAAGAGACAGAGAGATAGACAGATATAATTGTCTATTCATGTACAATTATCTTAAGATACAGCAAGATGAATTCTCAGACTGGATTTCTATGATATTAATCATGAATACAAATGCTGTAAGAGATTTCCAGTCCAAACATTTCAGTACCACTGAGCAACGAGTGCCAGTCAGAAGAAATGACTGTTGGGATACCCCCCCCAGTGTTCACACCTGTTTTTGACTATGGGGCATCCATCAGCAGCATCGGACCTGGGTGAAATATGAAGTCTCTGAGTTTTACAGTTTTACTTTGCAAAAGAAACAAGTCATGTGTTTTAATATTAAAGTTATGTCAGACATTGCTCTCTATAAGATAGTTTGATTATTGGGCAATATGGAAGAGGGAGGTGGGAATGAACAACAGGAAATAACTCATCCCTCTCCACATAATTGTTAAAACTTGAAATAGCAATTTTTTTAATATGCATTACATTTTAGTCCTGGGTGCTAATTATTTAAAAGTCAAGCACTGTATAACAAGTAGACTTTTAGCTTGGGTAACATATCATACTTTTTATGTCTCAAAAACTAGACACTGCCCTCAAAAAAATAAATATAAGCACCTGTGGAGTTATCTAACAAAGATACACATGCGGAAACTGAATGATCAATACAGTATTGTTTTTTATTTATCTGACTGTCATGACAAGACCTTTAGGTATCACAAAAAAAACAAGGATTACTTAAGTAAGGATTACAGAAATCCCATTCTACAGAGAATTGGGATAAGCAAATCTTGGATATGGCTTTGGAGCATAATTGTCAGATGCAGTAAAGAATCACAGAAGTGCTTGTAATTGTTTTTGTTTGTTAATTTATTAGAAGGTCACCATCAGCCAGTGCCCTGAATGCACTTTGTTGACAGCAAGAACTGCCCCATAACTGGCACGCGGATATACTGTCAGCATAGGTAACAGAGACTCAAACTACATGGACTTGAATACTCATGTAGCTGACATGTACTTTGCCTAGCAGCACGCACCCCAGTATCTGGGAACACGCCTTAACCTCACTACATACTTATAGGTATGACATTATTCGGGTCAGACTCAGAAGGTGACAGGACCAATTTGTGAAAGCTGAGATCACTTGCTGAGATCACTTTCCCAAAGCTCTGTCGTCTGGCAGTATTTACAAGTTAGCACAAAGCCAACATTTTATAAAAGAAGGGAAATATAGGGACGTTACTGACAATTAGAAAATGACTGACATGCCCATGTGCTTCCTGAAAAGAAAAAAGCCTAGAGCAGGAGTTCACCTACCAAGATATTTTATAAGACCCAAGTACTTCTGCCATTCCCAAGGTTCATGTCATCGAAACAGTCAAAATTCCCTTGCCTAGGGTAAACCCTTTACACTAATTAAATGTGATCTTTTTAAAGAAATGGAAGGACTGCAACATGTTCACTATATATATATATATATATATATATATATATATATATATATATATATATATGTTATTAAATGCATATATGAAGTATTAACTGGATGCACTATTCAAAGAGATTACTGATATGATCCAAGCACCTTTACATCCTTAGAGTGCTATTGGTTTTCTGCACACACCAGCTCTTTAAGGCAATGAAAATGGTTACACAGTATATATGGTTTTATATATATATGTCAGTCAGACTGAGCCTTACTAGTCTGTCATCATCATTCCTCTACTGTACTGACAGTCAGTCTGACACAAACTTTCCCTTTCCTCAGAGACAGAGACTAGCAGGAGGACATTGGCCTAATATAATGTTATGCATAAAAAGGCTATAATGATGAATTAAAACAAAAAAGAGAGAATAACCTGACCTGACCTAGGCTGGCTATCTAATTATTCTGCCGTAGACTTGGTCTGAAAGTTTTTATACTGTCCAGTCCGTATGTGGTGGTGACACACCCCCTAGTAGTAGGCTCTTGCTCTTCAATGATTCACACTGGACTGTGCTGCTTAAAATTTTCGCGCGATTAATTCCATTCCACACTGATGAGTGGTGGAATAAGCACGCACGCATTATGATGAGTCTGACTAAGCCAGTCTTAAAGGAAAAGGGGAGAGAACACAGGCGGCGGTAATTGTTTTCAGTTTTTTTCAGTCCAGTAGTCATGTGCGAGGAAACCAACAGTTGCCATGGAAATTGTGTGATGCTGTAGACTCTTGCAAAGACAGGAAAGTGTGAAATATAGTTTGTTTTCGGGATGTATAAGTTATGTACGAGGAAACCAACAGTTGCCATGGAAATTGTGTGATGCTGTGACTCTTGCAAAGACAGGAAAGTGTGAAATATAGTTTGTTTTCGGGATGTATAAGTTTAGATATTTAGTATAGTATAGTAAATGACACAGAGAACGCTGATATGTGCATATGTCTCACTCTCTAGCGCTGACAAATTAAAAGCTCCGCTTGATTCAGTTCACGTACCTTCCCATTCCATGTGTCAACTAGCTAGAGCCAAAGTTTACACTGCTGGGTGGCTGCTACTAGAATTACCCGGTGTTGTTGGCTACAGACAAGGGGGCTGGTACTGTTTTTTCTCCCCTTTACAATCTGTTCTGCAATGGTTAACTGTGATGGAGATCCCGGTGCACAGTAGCTGGGAATGTCGCATTGAGAAGCCAGAGGTAGTGGGTGTCTGTTGAAGCAGCGCTGCGCAAGGGGCAGTGGGTACCGTGGGTCCCCTCTGAGAGAGGCACGCGAAGCATGACTCCTGGCTGCTGCTACAGCAACGGCAGCGGCGGTGAGGCGACTCTCCCTCCCACTTCCTGCTCTGTGTGTAGCGAGCTTCGGTGGACTCCATTGCGCCGTGTAGTCCCTTCTCCAAGCCTTTGACTCTACAGTCACCTATGCTTGAAGCTAATACCTCGAGTTTTGAATGGCGTCTTTGGGCATGGGCAATGACAGTGCAATAGATGTGAAATGAACTAATGGTTCAGGTCAGCCTAATGAAGATATGTTTTGGTGGCTTGAACTGAACGCTAAAATCCTGCAATCTAAAGCGCATTCCTTTCAAAGCTACACTCTTGTTTTTTAATGTTTGAATAAACATATTTTGCACATGTATTACTTCTATAATTTAAAAGTGATGATAACTGCTTAGAATTTTGATGGGACAGTGGCGCAAGAACGATCTTAAATACCTTTTGTACAACTGTGTATATATCGTTAAGATTATAGGATTGAAAGTTTATAGAAAGGAATTAGTAGTAGTTAAAAAATAAAACGGCGGACCACATCACATATCATTAAAACTGTATTAACTCTTTATTATTGATTTACTTAGTAAATATTTTTGTCCTAACATTTTAGGACATTTGCCGTGTTTTAGTTTTTCGCAGTACACAGCTACCTAAAGCAGGACTGTCCCTAGCAGAGAGGGACAGGTGGTGGTAACCCTATTACTTGTAAGTTCTAGACACGATTAAACACCGAAATCCGACAACTGGTGGTAACATGATTCAACGGCCGAGCGGCTGCTGCCGTACCGCATAATACTGTTCTTTTCTTGCTACGGTACCTATTATCACTGTATTTTAAGCTGTTGTACAAAAGTGCATTCTGCAGTTTCGAACCATTTCTTTATATCTACAAATACATATTGTATTGTCTCCATTCTGTCTTCTACAGTTTGAAAGTAATCGTCAGCAAAGTAAATATTTGAAGTCTTGCTTTTTTACTTTTCTTAATGGTCAGTAACGTCTTGTTAGCTGTGAGAGTGCATATTACTTCCAGATTTGGGAATTCAGTTGCTTAAGGGCCTTAATTTGGGAACCTAGGATTCAGTCCAGAATAGTGTAGCCGTAGATTGTTTATGTTAAGACACACCATCGTGCATCCTACAAGTGTGTGGGCAGTGCCAACTTGACTTGACGATCCCAACGGTGCTTTCAGTTAAGTGTTTGACATTTTTCTTTTTTCAGTTGTTATTGTAATGCTGTACTTTCTAATCTTTAAAAAGGATGAAGCATAAAAAATGAAATTGGAATGGGTACTACTGTCTACTGACCTAATGCCCGTGAAAGATCATGCATATCCAACAAGGGTTGAACCTCCCTTATACAATTTTAACTTAAGTGCCTTATATTCTCCCCTTCTCGGAACTGTGCCCAAATCGTTTTATTTACAGAGATGGGAAAATCCGTAACGAACTAAGGAACGAGGTAAGTTCAGTGACCGGGTGGTTTGGGTAACTAATGTTTTATAGTCAAACTATGTACCTTCCTTAACAGGAGTTAATGTTTATATTTAATTTGTGGAAAACGATACTGGCTAGCCTTGATGTGGTACCATCCACACACAGTCAATTTAGAGTGTCCACTCCAGTTCACCTGCTGGCTGCCTGCTGCATATCTTTGGAGTGTGGGAGGAAAACGGGGCACCCAGAGCAGGAAACCAATGTGCGAACACAGGGAGGACATATCATGCAGCAGACTCGGGAGGGGAGTCGGGACTGAGAAACTGTTGCTGTGAGGTGAGGTGGTTGACATCGTATGTGTTGTAACTTGTGGTGCAATTGCAAATTGTTTCAGACACAACACAACTAGCTGGGAGAACAGTGTCTTTCATTGTTCCAGAGGCTCGATTAAGCAGCTCTTTATCAGGATAATATGCTTGCTACGGTTGCTACGCTATGCTACCTAGCATAGAGATGGACACGTAACATTTAACACAAGCTCTTTCCTTATGTAATGCTTTCTGTTTTTGGTATTTGTGGGTCGGTATTTTGTTGAATCACATGACTGCAAAAAAAAAAAAAAAAAAAACGGACTTCACGAGTCCAGTTTTGATACATTTTTTTAACCGGACAATTTGTCTGAAAACCAGACAGTCTGGTCAAAAAACGGACAGCTGGCAACCCTACTTACAGATGAGACTGGTCAGACAAATTAGTCTTTAATTACTCAGGTCCATTGAAGTCCCGCCTTTGTGCAAGGGAATGAAAGCTGCTGCTGCTGTCCTCAATGCAGCCAGTTTTGAGGTTGATATTGAATAACTTCTGTAGAGGATCATACAAGCCATGTTTCAGGCTTAACAGTAGGCAGCCTGATATGTCATCTCCCCCCACAAATATGGTGTCCTCTGCCTTCCATAGCACCTTGAAAAATCATTCTTGGGAGTTTTGAGGGATGAAGTTTGAGCTAAATTTGCCCAAAAGTATATTGGCTATTTCCTCTAGGTATGAGTTTCTGATAACATTTATTAATAGCTCTGCAAAATGATGGGCATTGTTTCTGAAATTCTTAACATAATTAAATCATATTTTGTCATTATCCTCCACCTGGGTAGTTATTTTTACTTCATATCTGGCTTTGGTTGATTTGATCTTGGTTCAGATTTCCATGTTTAGTTTAGCAATAATGTTTTTGGCATCCTGAGTGTTTGATTTATTTTTGCACGCAATACATTTTTTTTCTTTTATTACAGAGTCTACTAATATTTCAGTTCCACCATAGGGTTTATTTCTGAACTGCCTGTGCAGTCAGAAATTAAACGATTTAGCCCTCAGTGTGTGGCATATATTGTAGCGTCTGCTTGCTACAAATGTACTACAGTTTGAAAGGAAAAAAGAATCCTCCCACCCCAGACTGAGGAAAAGTCTTTTTTTTTTTCTTTTGTTCCTTAAATTAAAGTTTTTTTGGGGGGAGGCGGGGTTGCACTGGATGCCAGAACAGCTTGCTTCACCTCTGCCTATTGGTAATTTGGAGAATCACCACTTCACCATCAGCATTAGAGATGCTGGATAAAAAGACCACCTGATAAAAATCCAAACATACACAGGGAGGAAATGCAGGCACTATACAAAGGTACCCAAGCCAAGAGAACTGAAGTAGAGAGCCAAGAGCTATGCGGCAAGCAATGTAACTATTGTGCATTTGTGTCACCCATTGCAAATCATAATATCCTCCAAATTCTGCTCTTTATAACCTGATTTTTTATGTATACCCAGGTATATGTATAAATAAAACAAGCAAGCAAGCAAATAAGTATAATGGAAACTTGAGCTGAAAGTTGTGGAATCAACAACTAAGTATTGTTGCCCTTTAAAACGTATTATACAAACTCCAGTGTAATAATAGAAATGCACTTTGACATTTGGCACAGATCAGTAACGTAGTGAAGCCACAAAAAATGCAGCCACTCTACTGATGGCAACCTGACAATGTACAGACAAGCATCATGTCCCATCCCCCAAATACAAAAATATCTCACATATGTTAAAAAAAAATCTGTACTAAATTTATACAACAGCCCCTGTAATGTTCTGATTATTCATTTAACCTGTCAACATACCCATTTTGTTTATCTCTGCTTTATATTAAGAGGATTAAGTGACATTAATTATCCCATTGCTTAATAAAGCAATTATTTTCAGCAGTTACACTTTCTAATATATTATCTCAACCATGCCGAATGACGAGTTAGATAAAATAGCAACATAATTAGCTTTCCTTTCAAATCAAGCAGTTTATTTGCCTGTCAACACTTGGCGCATGTTGGCTAACCTCTGTGGATGACACATGCAGAGATATCAGCTTACAGCTACGCTGCTTTGTAAAGCATATGTTGGCTATACAACTGTACTAACATATTTGACCTATAGCTAGTAAAACTGTCATACTGTCAAAAGTATGAAATTGTGTTTGTTTAAACAGCATTTCATTTTCCAGTATTTGCTGAAATAAACACAGTACATACAGCTATGAGTTTTGAGAGTTAAGTGCACATCCCATATGCAGAAGCACCTGGGGACAGTAGATAATGTAACATAACCCACTCACTGCTCAAGACTATAGATGAAATCATACACCCAACAGAGTTCTGTTCTATGTACAGATGAAGGACACCGACTGTGTGTGTCATTCTTCTACAGCGAGTTGCATGTCACTCATCCTGGACAGGTAAAGTTGTTTGTCTGTTTGTTTATTTCATATTTACTGACCACAGAAGAAGTGATCACTGACCATTTTCAGACTTGGCCTGTTAATAAAGACTCTAGAAATTACAATGCCTCAGGACATGACAACTATCCATTTCTCTGAGTTTTTCGTCCTATGCCACCCCCCCCCCCCACACACACACACACACACACACACACACACACACACACGCACACTCCAATGAGTCTTTTCCCTTTCAATTCCTATAACTGGCAATATGGCTATAATTCAGGTGACAGTTAAATGAAGGTTCAACTACACATTGTTTGCTAGACTGCTGTACCCCCCCCCCCTAGCCTTCTTTATTAAATATGGCTTAATAGAAATATGGTCATTCAGACCTGAGGAGTCAGTTGCATTAAGCTTCACCTGCCAGTAGGTTTCCCTACAACTGAGCCAATTCTCCCAGTCACCCCCCCCCCCAAGGGTCCACACAGACCTGTTCCAAAATTCCAAAAAGAAATCTAGTATGACTAGGCTTGCAGAGAGGTGCCCATAAAGGGCATTATTCAGACTCTTCTTCCTGATATTATAAATGTGTTCGTAAATAAGCTTTCCCAATGCTCCATATTTCTATTAAGCCATATTTAATAAAGAAGGCTAGAAAATTTTAATATTGGTACATTTTGTACACTTACATCAATATTTCATTAATGTTTTATGTTTTTTTAAAGAGACTGTACTATTTTGCACAGAAAAAATGTGAATTGCTTTTTATTTTTCCAAGTATGCAGTGATTGAGTTCATATACCTTTAAGACAATTTGGCGCCTTTTTTGAGAAACAGGATATATAAATGGCTGTAATTGTATGTGTTTTTATTCACTTGATAAAGCCCTGCATTGTGTCAGGGCAAAAGTGCTTGTGTGGAATTTTACTACAATAAATTAACTGTGAGCTATTTTCTGGTGTGCCTGAACCACTTTTTCTTTTATTAGTTACCATTTGTGGTTACCTTCTGCTGTTTTTGTGCTTAAAATAATAGGATTTGTGTTAACATGATTTTTTGAAGGATATGGAGTCTGAAACTCAAATGTATGTCATTATTTAGTGATTTCAATCTTCAGAGATTTGCCAAAAATATGAGGCAAAAATCTAGACACTCTGCAAAAATCTGGACAGTTGAGAGCTATGAGGGCCAACAAAGTTAATAATGGCAACAGCATCTTCCCCAGGGAAGGACACAGCATTCTGACACAAAAACCTTCCTGTTCCCTCTTGCAGAACTGAAAAGAGCGTCTCTCTCTCTCTGGCCCACTGAGGGGACCCCAACATCCACCGAGGAAGTGGTTAACCCCGTGTCCACAGTGGCTGTAGGTGCTAGATCAGACGGATCTGTAATAAAAGATGACAGCAGAGTCAACCATCTGTGGCTGAGGCAAAGTGCTAGCCTGCTGTGGTAGCAAAAGCTGTTTGTTTTTACTTTTTTTTTTTTTTGTAGTTGGAAGAAGGACTGACCATGAGACAAGTAGCCTATTCTATAGTCAAGCCAAAAATGGTGCCTCTTTTCCCAGGAAGATAAGCAACAATTGCCAGTAAACAGAACCAGTCCTCACAAGTTTCTTTTTTGACAGAAGAACACAGTATAACTTGAGCTGCCTGAGAGTTTAGGCCATGAAGGTTTGGACATTGCCCAGCCATTATATCCTTGGCAAGATAGAACCCATATAGTTAAGGCTACTGTAGCATTGATCAATATGATGTACATGGCTCAGTTTGTACTTGTGGTGCCTTTTCTGTGGAATTTCCTAGTCTCCTCTCTCTTACCATGGGGTTTGGCAGTGGTTCTGATATCCTCCCACATCCTACAGAAATGCAGTTAGGTGAACATTTGAAATATCCCTAGAAGTTTATGGTATGCATACACGTGGACATGTGTCCTGCAATTGGCGGGTATGTGAGTACTGAAAATGGACGGATCTCCTAACACTGGACTGCTCAAAAAAGTACATGTTGTTGATTCTTCTAATCTTATTTCCACTTACCTGCTGAAACCTACAACTAGAAAATATTAAGATTTACCAAACACTGATTTTATAATTTCTTTCTGAATTTATATAACTGTAACTTTTGTTACAAAAATATTACACTGATTATGGCAAATTGTCTGTATCTACTACTAAACTGAAAACAGAGTCTGCATGCTTCTTTTTGCAAAGTGGTAATTAAAAAAAAAAATGCCTACCAAAGCATGAGCTTGTCATACTGGAGAATAACATTCTTGGATCCAACATGTAACACTTTAAAGCACTGCATACATAGATACAGCCCACAATACTTTGCTTTGTAATTTAGTTAGTTAGTTAGTAAGTAAGTTAGTTTGTTTACCAGGGTAGTACACTGATCACAATAGACTGTTTATTTGCAGGTACAACTATTCCAAGTATCATGCCTGCTGCTTTTGACACAAGCACACCACTGCTTGCAGACATCTTTAAGAAATCACTATCTTGAAGTATAAAACAAACCTTTTCAAAAAGAACTGTACTTTTTGCTTTACAGCCCTTGGTCTGTCAGTGCTTACAGAGAAAATGCAAGATCAGAATTATAACTGTGTCCATCTTATCCCCAGCAGCTGTGTCCATCTTATCCCCAGCAGCTTGTATCCCATTATTCTAAGTGCTTATCCATAACTTAGTGCTGCAGAACCAGAACTAACAAGGGTAACTCAGTGACTGCAATGCTAAAACTAATAATTATATCACCCTATATTACTCCAACTATAATGAATAAGAATAGTGATGTGTTGAAGAACGTAACTTGTAATAACCCCCTCCCCAATGTGGAAGGTGCAACTGCATGTATGTAACAATCAACAAACAATAAGGCTTACAGCCCAGTGAATGATAGCACAGTTTATAGAAATGTACATGGAATTATTTCAGCTCAGTGTATACAAAAGCTGAAAAAGAAGAATTATTCCTACAATGCCAGTCTTACCAGGAAACAAATGTATTCATTGCAAATTAGGACTGAAAAATGAACAAATGTTATAAAATTATTCCAGTCTAATATTTAGCACACAATATAGCTAAGAGGTCAGAAACTGAAGGAATCATGTTTAACTCAATAAACTTCTACCACATAGTCATACTGCATACATGAAAACAAAGAAACAGAGGGGAAAGGACAACAATAGATAAAAAGAAATGCAAATCTGTAAAGCTACCAAATAGCAGAGGTCGGTAAGCCACAGTAGTTATTCCTCGTGACTGTTACATCAGTATACCCAGATAGGCCAATGCCTCACTCATCCACCATTTTACATTATGTCACAAGCTGCATGCTGTTGTAGTCTTGCAGTCTATCTCTCCCTTTTATACCCATACATAATGTAATTAGTAAACCCCAGTGGTACCGTGATGTATGTAGGTTGCTGCACTTCAGTAGCTTGCCTCATCTCAATAATACTTAAAGATCATGTGTATTCAGAACACCTACCTTTTCTGAGGCCTCCTGTGGTTCTTGTCTTGCTCGGTGGGTGCTACAATTGCAATAGACTTCCAAATTTTACAAAACAATCCTGGTTTGAAACCAGAAAATTATTTATTTCTAATTGCAGTCATCCACCACGATCATCTGCACCCACATTACTTTCTTCCCAGCTATGTGTCACAAATTGATGACGCAAATGTATGGAGTAGTGAGATTCTGGAACACCTATGTGTGTACTTAACTGATGCCATATTAAAAGTGTAAAAAAGTAATTAAAATAAATTAAAAAACACAAACAATGGCATTTTGCAGGATCGCCTGACTGCGGCATAAGTACAGCATACACTAACTACACCCCAACAACACCCCACAGCCAGTCATGCTTCTTTTCCTTCTCTCATGTTTCTTCACAGGAGTATGCGACATACTTGACCAGCAACACAGACAGGCAAGCAGATAGGTAGAGACAGACAGTCCGATAGCTAGGAAATAAATAGACACAGACACCACACCACTCACTGACGTCAGCAAGCTATGAGCGACAATGACTTCCTGTTTGGTGGATGACCAGAGGCAAGAAATGACTATTTACCAGGGGAAACTTTTAACTTGTTTTTTTTTTTTTTTCTGGATGAAATGGCAAGCGGGGGAGCTCCAGACTGCAGGGAAATCATTGTGGTGAAGTTAAGCATGCAAAATGACTGAAAATTACATTTTAAAACTTTACATCGACCAGCTGTTTGCACTAGATCTTTAAATATTTTGATTTCATGAGAAGAAAGCTGTTATCACCAAGATTCACCCGACAGCTGTGTTCATGCTCATTGAAAAGTGGGGAGAAGCTTGGGAGGGCTGCAGTGCCAGCTGAGACCAGAAGAACTATGTGAAAAATTGTAAATTGTCATAATGCTGCAACTGCCGTGATTGGTAGTATCATTAGGAAACTGGACAAATCAGAAATGTTAATGGCATGCAGGGGGTTACTCAGCCCACTGGAAATCCATGACACACAGAATTAAGATATTCGTATACCTCAGTAGTTAGAAGGTCACAATTTCCTGACTAACACTGTGTTACTGATGCAGTAAATGGACAATAGAGGGGTGTGTAGGACACCTCACAGATAGTAAGGTAGGTACATGGAAAGACATACACTAATGTTCCTGGTGCTGAAGTGGGTACATACAGCTGGCTCAATATTCATTCTAGAACATCTTATGACAAACACAGAATCATATGAATTTGCAGGTACACATGAATACAGGAAGAGAGCAAATAAGGGTAACTTGTACAAAAATGCCACAACATTTCACAGCAATATTCAATATCACAAGTTTTAATGTAGTAACCCTTTTAAAAAGAGAAAAGGTACATGGCAAACAGAATATCTTTACAAAAAAATCTACTGAATGAGACATAGAGCTTCATTAGTTCAGCCTGTATTCAAGATACATGTTGCTAAAATGACAAGCCAGTCTGTCAAGCATTCAGTTAAATAACATACAGAAATATACATAGGTTGAAGCATATTCAGTCTTGTCTTCAACATATGGACTTAAAATATAAATACTAGTAAGCTGTTTGTTTGCTACAACGAAACTCGGTAGCAGACAAAACAAGTTCAGTTATCAACATAATCAAAACTCAAAACAAATGTAAACAGCAGAGAGATTTATAATGATACCTTACAGATGGGATTCTGTAAATGGATTAGTCATACTAAAATACAGAGCTTAACTTTCACTTACTCTTATGGGTGCAGCCCACCCATAACTTTTTTATGAAGTATTCTGCAAATTCTCATAAATGCCAATTGAATTTACTATACTGGCTATTACTAAGCCATATGTGTTGTTAACAACCATTCCTCCCACCACTGCTACGTGCAGGTCAATAGTACAAGTAACAAAGGACTTTAGGTATTTCTCAGTGCACCATGAAACTTTTATAATATGTAGACTCTCTGAATCACAGACATTAAACCATTTCTGAAAGCACCGCAACATCAGCTAGAAGAATAACCAAAACACAACTTATTTATACTACAGTTAATCATTTCTTTCTACTATTTGCTTATCATTTAAAATGAGATACATGAATGTATTTGAAAGCTTACTTTTTAATTTTTTACGATAGCTTCTATGTCATGTTACAGTCTAAGTGAAATCACTGCTGAACCTGATTATACTACAACACAAGTTAGTAATAATTTGCTTGGATCATGTTCCCATGTTTGTTGCTGTACAGTATTGGGTCACACCGGACTGGAAGATATTTCCAGATACAAAACCCGGTGATTATGGCCCCTTGACAGCATGTATATGGAAAGTATGCCCCTCCCCCTTTACAGGAACCAAGGTAACGACTAAAACGGAATTCTGCTAGGTTGGCATTCTCCATAATTGTTTTGATGCCCTATGATCAGGGCATGCGCAGCACAACAAATAATTACATAATCATAAATCTAAAATATTTTAAAGTCAACATTCTGATTGAGGCACAGGTTCTGAACTACATGTACCAGTAAAACATCAAGCAACTAACTTATAGTCCTTGATTTGCTTGCTTACTTTTCCTTCATATACTAACTTTCATTTACTGCAAAGTTGATCTGTACTTCCATTTAGAGTTTTGCGTAATTCTTACTTGTGCTAAGTAATCTAACCTGAAGCAATTCCTTTCTCAGGTCTCCCTTACAGAGGGCAATGTCTGCCCAGTCACATTACTCTTTGTAACATAAAATGCCACATGGACCACAGTGACAAAGCCAGAGATAGACTGGTTCTGTTCTCACAGCAACAAAGAGCAAATTAGTGGTGAGGTGTGAAGGGACTACAGTTTATACCTTTTAAATTACGTTTGTGCTTTGTGTGACATAATGACCATTCCACTAAAGCAGCAAGTGGTTTACAAGGCAACACATCCTTGCTCCTTTAATGTTCACAAGTGGCATATAAAACAAAATGCACAGTAAAGCAAAAAAAACACTGCCAACCTAGTTTAATGTAGACACAAGCATGTTTTAATAAATACCTAGCAAGAAAATATGAACTATGAAGAAAAAAGCGAACAAAAAAATAGAGAAACACAAGTTCGGTGCATGACAAATTTCAACCTTGTAAGAAACCATAAGTGCCATTATAGAAGAAAGCAGAGACCTACTTTTAGTGACTTGATAAGTCATTGCAATGCAAGTCACTTGCTTTTTTCCAAAAATAGTGCAATGCTTCATACACAGAGGAAAGGCCCTGTCATCAAGTATTTATAATAATACTTCACAACAATTTATGTTTCATGCATACTAAAGGCTAGTCAATAAGAACACTGCAACAATTCGGTGAAAGGGTATATAGTCTCATAAAGAAAAGTGTAAATTCCACAAGGGCTCAGATCATCTATGGATTAAAGAGTTAGTATAAACAAAGGTCCATGTGTCTGATTGTTGTAGCTGGTTAATGTGTAGAAAATGGCATCTTAGAGGTTATTGGCCAACTGTACTTGTAGGGGAACAGGTATGAGGAGTTGAAATTAATTTATATTTTTGTAATTAAACATCTAAAGTTCAAGCTGGCCAAAGGACTGATGATGTGTATCACTTAAACACACTGGCTAATAAGAGTTCCACATGAAATTGCAAGCATACCTGAACATGACTTCAAGGGAGAATGACAGTTGAATAATTTTTGTATTCAACAACATAATAAAGACTTGTCAGCTTGACTTGGTAATAAAAGTCTGCCCCCCCCATCTACTTGTGGTATCGTCATTTATACAACAGTGACGTAGGGGTAGTACAGTTCCAAGCCTACCTGTACCACTGTATTATCATCAGCTCATTGTAACATAAAGCAATAAAGTCAATCTCTTATTGGATGGGGGAATGTAACCTTTAGTCACAGAAACAAAGGTACAGTTGTACAAGTAAATTCACCACAACAGCAGATGTTCTAATAGATCACTTTTGCAGTAGTTAAGCTATGATTTCTTCACCAGTAGCCAACTCACTTTCAAAACTTAAGTGCGCCTCCCACATGCTCTGTCAGGAGACCGAGGGGAACTCCAATATAAAGACAGTTAGAGCACCAAAACACTCAGGGGCAACCTATAAAAAGAAGGCAAGAGCTCTGATAGGATAATAGTAGGAAAACTATATCCATAAGGTTTCATACATTATAATATAACGGGTCTGGAGGGAGGTGTAGCTACTGCAACAGTAATCTATTATAACATGTACTGCAATGGTAAGTTTACTTACAGAGCATAAAGCAATGTTCAAAGTGTATGGGTCAGTCAGTCTCATTCTGATGGGGCTCATGGCACCCCTCAAGTATTAGTGAATTTGTGCATAATCCCCCTATAGCTAAATGAAAACAATCAGATATTGCCAATTACTGATTTTTGCAATAGAAGTCACTGTCCCTTTCAAGTACAGTAAAAGCCACTTACAAACAAATAAAATTGTACTATTATTCCATACTCCTACCCAGTTAACAGACAGCAAACTTTTTAAACCAAGTCAATTTTGTGTTATATACTCTAACCATCTAAGCACTAGTCACAGTTTTCAAAGCACTTCCAACAGAAATATGACATATTTTATTATGAACGTGGCACCAAGATATATTTTACCAACTTAACAAGGAGTTTCTTCAGCTCTGTTTAGATAAGCACAGTGTACGTTGAACTCACGTAAAACCCCTGTACTTTTAATTAAACTACATCAAGAACAGCACAATGTCATCCTCCCCGCCTTCAAAATCTATATGAAAGCACTGTTGTCTAGAGATGAATATGTGTGGTTCTGATAGGGCTGATGAAGTGGGTCAATTCATATGTAAATGTTTATGCCTCAGATCTTGTAATATACTGTTAACTGAAACAGACACATTACTTGATGAATAATACGTACATATTTGCCACTACACTATTTCTGCGTCTACATTACTTTGATGTGTGCTTCTGGTTATCTGTTGTTAATGGTCTCCTAAACTTCACCAGTAAAATGAACACTCTTTCTAATTAGGCCCAGTATGACCATCAGTGTAAGGCACTAAAAGTTTTAAGACAGCCCTTCTATATCCAGTAATACTAATCTTAATTGCTTTGCCCTTCCACCGATAGTGTCTTTTCATTCTGCTTTGAAAAAGGCATCCCTCCTGCAAGCACACAGTCAGCTAACATAAATCACAATAAGGCTGAGGTAACGTACAACTGTTCTTGTAAAAAGTAATTTGCTTACTTAAATCCGTCACTAGCTAACTAACCTATAATCTTCTCCTCGTTATCCTGACCCTGTCTTCTGCTAACTTTGACTATTCAATCATGCCACAGACAAAGCCCCGATTTATTCTATGCCTTCATTACTAACAACATATATAGCCAATATATAATCAAATATGTATGGACTGTTTGGGTAAGGGCTCTCTGAGAACAGCCTAAAAGACCATTCACAAATCCACAATTCAGAACCGTAATGAAAAATACCTTTAGTGCCTTTTAGTTCACTCACCTAGATGCTATTTTCCCTGTTCTATACTTCACTTTTTAAAATTAATTTTGACCCACACAGACATGACCTGCACTCCAAAGCCATTTTATCAGTTTTTCAGTCCTGTTTATGAGAAAAACAACAGTTCACCAAGCTTATCACAGATAATATCAAATCACATCCTTTGCAGATTATATCAAATCACATGCATTGCTGATTATATCAAATCACATGCATTGCCCATAAGCATTACACAAAGCTACTTAAGATGAAATTTGTTCTGTAAACCTACAGTACAAGATATTTCAGTATCAGCCGTCACGCCACCATGTATTTCATGTGCACAATACAATTGGAGCTTCCCCAGCTGAAGACAGTGCACACTAGCTTTACTTGAACCCTGGACTTCAGCATGAGTGATAATGGACTCCCTCCCCCCTTGCAGGACCCATATTACTGCTCATTTCTTAGGTCTGCACCATTAAGAAATGTTCAATATAAAACACATATGCTACATCAGTGGCCAGTTCAGCCACAGATATTTCAGATCATAGCAGGTTTATGCCAAGAATCTGCATTTTGAGAGCACATCACTTGGTAATGTAAGGGTAAAACTATGCAAAGAACTGCACGCACGCACACACATGCACACACACACACCTTCTGCCATCTTTCTTAAGCTGTTTATGCTTATTCTAATACAGACAGATATAAGCTCTAACAGCACTATTTAGATCTTGAAATCCAGAAGGTGTCTTTTACATACTCATAACTACTTCCAATGACTTTGTCTATTTGTCTGTGTACACACAGTACTGTCCTAGTGATTCTTCTTTAAGGAGAGCACCCTAACATCACTGCAGCGATCATAACCAGGAGACACAAACCCATGCTCGAAAGATTAAAGCTCCCTCTACAAGTTATCCACTGCATCTTACATGCTTACAGTTTTTTTATTACAAGAATGAGATCTGCATATTAAACTAGTTGCACAATCGCCACCATTGTGTTTTCAAGGATGACCTGGCAAAAGCTGCAGATCCTCCATATCTTTTTGAATCTTAGGCCTTATTTGCATGGTCCCACAAGGATAGTGTTAACCTTTACTACTCCTTGCTACTGGAAAGGCAGAAACAACGGATTATCATATTCTAAACATGAAAGAGTAGAAATATGAAAATCAACATAATTGAACATGAACAATATTAGAAATGAGAAAGTAATTAGAAATAAGAGAAAATGTATAGTGACACATATCTTGGGGTGAGAGACATCGCTGCAACATCATATTCCTAAGGACTTGTAAAATATAGGAAATGGTATCTTCGATAGCAATGTATTATAAAATCTACAAACCACGCTACACGTCAAAAAACAAGACCGCCAAAGAAAGACATTAAAGGGCGGGGGGGGGGGGGTCACTATCCACACTTTCCATTATGTTTGAAAAACCTGTGTTGATTATAATAATTAAGGGTTGTGTATCAGGCATTACTCCTTCCCAAACAAAAAGCCAATGTTGTCTTTATTTTTCATGCTGATGAAGGGTTGAGAGCCCGAAAGCTTCATTAAAAGTTTGGCATTTCTGAGTCTTTATTTTTCAGCCATCCTGTTTTGGCAAGAATTATTTTCCTGGAAGAACTGCCATTGGATTGGTTAGCTAGTCCCATGAAGAATATATGCACAACCTGTATACGACAAGTCACCTGCAATGTGCCTATAATTAGGCTGCAGTAGTCTAACATATAGTATCGCTAAAGGTGTGGGAACTCTCCTCTGCCACCCAGGTCTACAGTGAAAAAAAGTGTTTCCACCAAGTCAGATTTATCGTATACAAATATAATAAATAAAGAGCAAATGTGATTTGCCAAAAGAATGAAGTAGGGTACATTTGCATATTTTGCCAAAGTTACAGCCGAAGGAAAGGTATAGTATCTTACGCCAAATACGATTGTACTAGCACTTTACATAAATAAATCAGGCTACAACAGATGATCATAGCACCAAATGCCTCCAACTGGGCCAAGCTCAGCATCACAGGGGCAATAAATTCTGACTTAATTCAATGTGAACTCAGGTTTGATTTATGGTTTTGGCAGGAAAAGCTTTGCAGGAGAAGCAGGGACAGGGGGCTGCCTGGTTTACCTCTTCCAGGGATGAGGGAACCACATGTATCTGTTCAGTGGAAAATGAAGGTCACAAGGGTTAAATCCTCACAGAAGTAGGTGACAACCATCACAATAGTCCACTCCACAGCCTCCCTTGAAAGTCAATCAGCATGCGCAACAAAGTCATGAAGAAAAAACTACCTGATTGCTGTCCATGTGTCTGTCATCCTGATGCCATGCTATCACTCCATTACCATACCACATACCTTTGTTCCCTCTGCTTTATGTGATTCCTTTACATCAGTCTCCTTCCACTTTTTTTTTTTGTACATCAACTCAGTGGTTGGCTATTTTGCCCCCAGTGTGACTTCCAAATAGCTGTAAAATAGGCAAGAAAGAGAAGTCCATGTCTTATGCTTACATGAGCTTGTACTTGTACACAAACCTTATCTGCATTTCTACGGAGTTCCTTTCTTTGTACAGTTGGATCTACTTCATAAGCTGAAGCAGGACATATTCTTAAAGGAGGAGTCTGGAAATCGTTACAAGTCTGAGTCCCCTAAAGTTACTGTGATGGTCAGAACACACAGAATAGAACCTTTGTTTATTCTATCAGTGCCATTACAATGCACATGTTAAAGTAGTGCCTGCAGTGATAGTTCTTGGCTTCTCTGACCTAGAAGAGTTTATAAGAGATATACTGGAGGTTTCAGCCTTTTGTTGAGGCATGTAAGCACACAATTCTACCATAAAGTCAGTAGCTTCAATCATTTATCACCATGTGAACTGTGAGAGAGCTATTTGAACACAGACACAATATTTCCTTTCCATTAAGTCCTATACCTGATGACAGAGTCAAACATTCAAGTTTATAGATTAATTTTGGCTCATTTGCTTGCAGAACAAACTATAGCAACCTACCAGGATTAATTAACCAAATTTCAGAAGAAACACAAAGGAAAGGGTCTGACTCGGCCACTAAATACCTCACACTCTGTTTATTTGTCCTTCTGCATTACTTTAATGATCGATTAGAAGGTTGGTGAGTGGAACAAGTACAAAGTTCTCCCAAAATTCCAATCAACCTGCAATCATCCTGTTCCTTTACTGTTCACATACACTATTCCAAATTCTTAGGCGTTCTTGTGAGGAACAGTCAAGAGATTAGACAGTAGATTTTAAAAACATGAAGAGAAATGGTTTATTGTATTTACTAATTATGCTTTATATTTTTGAGTTGGTGTGGCATCTTGTATTTACTTTCTTTGTTATATATTTTTAACTTGGAGTGTTCCAAGGACAGCACTTTGCAGCTGTTTACAGTAAATCTCAACTGCTTTTCTTTCAGTGCATCTTATAAGCCTTTTCAGGGCCTTCATAAGGTTTTCCTACAATTGAATTTTCACATAATCCACAAAAAGGTATATCCTACTGTCTAGGTAGAGAAGTATGTCTTAAGCAAACAGACAGAAAAGACCGGCCTCCTCCCCAATGGTCACATCACTGCCTGTGATACTTTCATGATTAACATCATACGCTGTATCCTATTATTCGGTTAAAACTTTCAAGTTCCTTTTGTGTGAGCAAGATCATATCCCTAGCATCATAAACCTGTCTTCCTTGCACAGTTTCAGAAAAGGGTTTAATTCAAATAAACATATTCAATGATCTGTATGATTTTGCAGAAAGATTCTGCCATAGGAGAAGGGTTGCCAACCATCCTGGATTTTTCAGGACAGTCCTGTTTTCCAGTCTTGTCTCCTGTGTCCTGGACAGTGCCTGTCCAGAAGGTAAAAAGTCCCGGATTTGAGGTTTGGCAGGGAATCAACTGGATTTTAAATTTTACTATCGGTACTGCGTGTAGTTTACTTGCTGCACTGCCACCTCTTGCCAATCAAGAGCTC
Organism: Protopterus annectens; assembly: GCF_019279795.1. NCBI lineage: Eukaryota > Metazoa > Chordata > Ceratodontiformes > Protopteridae > Protopterus > Protopterus annectens. The sequence goes on along the minus strand of NC_056733.1, from coordinate 1,924,158,306 downwards.
CAGATTGTGCAGAATGTTCCACATTTACATAGCTGAGAGTCACTTTCCCGCTCTTCCGCATTGAACAGTGGTGGTTCCACTCTGTGTTTTTTGATTGGCTCATAAACCGCAATTACAGCCAATCAGTACTGCAGTATATGAGCAAATCTGATAACGTCTAAGGCAAAGAAAGCCAATCAGGACACACACAGAAGTCATCCAAATGGTGTGCTGCTACAGTTTTTGCACCACTGCAATACCTTTGAAAAGGGTATTATGGGAAACCATTTGCTGGATAATCTTGGTAACTTTGTTGCTGCATTTGGATTTTTTTTTAATTCATGATCTTGCCTGCCTTCTCTACAGCACAGTGGGTTGTGGACTTGTGGAGCTGAAGTGACGAGTGACAACGACTGGCACCTTTATAAGAAGATAACTACAAACTAGTGAATAAAAAAGGTGAACTATTTAATGATAACACTTGCTGAAAATGGCTGAAATAAATGAATATTTGTATCACTTTCATTTTGTTCCACATTGATAGGGTCTGTCACACATTTAGTGTTAATTTAGTTTTTTGAGTTGAGATTTTTTTTTTTTTTTTTTTTTACACATATCCGTGGATAAATAATCCTGAATCACATCAATTCATCAAAATCATAGCTCTCAACTAATCAGGGGAAATCCAGAAATAATCAGGTACACTTTTAAAATATTAATACTATTAATATGAGGCATTGACTGAATAAGAATATGCAAAGTATTATATAATTTTCTGAAGTAAAGGAAATCTATAACTCTAATCATTGTCATTGTTTAAGTGAGGATAGCTCAGCACCTTTTCTCCAAAAGTTAACCAGTTTTAGGAGGGATTAAAAGTGACAGATCTAAGATTTGAAAAAAAAATCGGGGACAGCTGAGAGGCAGAATCAAAATGATTTTTTATAACTATAAAGTAAGACATTTTAACCACCATGCAAGTTTCCTAGTTTAATTGGTTGGTAAGCTGTTAGTAAGTGTTCCACATTTTGGAGATGGAAGGTTGAGAGCTATGTTTGTTTTCACTTAATTAGGCAGAGGTACATTTTTTGGCTCCTACTGCCAAGACAGAAGTAGGGCTCATTTGTTATTGACTTAGTAAAGTCATTTAGCATTTAGAAATTTGTTTATTATTGTACTGTTTGATTGCTGGGAAAGTCTGACTCGGTAGGTTGTCTCCAGACCAGTCACTTGTGTAACTGAACACTTTACAGGTTTAGTTGATAAAGGAGAGGATGTGGAGGGGTTGGAAAAACTGGTACATGCTTTTTTTGTTTAAACAGTTGATTAGTGTCATTTAGTCACGTTCTGCTAAGTTTAAGTATTTCTGTGTTAGAGACAGCAATGTATGAATTGTTTCTGAAGATGTAATTTATTTTATTTATTGACATTTGATTAACAAAAAAGTCAAACAGACCGGGTAATCAGACTGTGTATGAACTAGCTGCTTATTGTAGAACAGAATTGATTTTTGTACTGATTACTGCTCAGAAAATTTAAGTGGATGCAAGACTGTTGTGGACTACGGTTTTAATTTGTAGTTAGATGCAGTTTTTTTAATATGAATAATCAGCAACGCCATTCTAGGATAGTCATACTTATTGTGTCGCAAAGGTAGGTTGATAAAAAATATGTTAGTAACTTTTGTAATGAATCACAGTGCAGTCAGTAATTGTACTGCAGTCTCAGTGATGTCCAAGTACAGAGGTCTGTACTTATTCAGGGAGTGTAAATTGAAGCAAAACCTGTGAAGTGTTCAATTCTGGCAGAAAGACCATTTCAGTCATGCCCCACAGAAATGGTGCATTTTTGTGCAGTGCAAAAATAGGGTGTTCCACACACATTCTGACTACTTGTCACACATTGCTAGTGTCTATATTCCACACTGGCCCCTTAAGAAGTTGAGACCTATGCAGCCCATCCAAAACATGCTGTAAATATTGGTAATTCATTTTTTGACTGGTTGTACTTAAAAGTTACACATTTTTTGTTTTTGTCAAACAACATTAAAGCTTCTATTTCTATTTCTGTTATTTACTGTTTTAATCTTACTCATTTATTTTCATGATACTGAGCATATTTCATTGAGTGTTGTATTCTTAATGGATATGAGCGAAGGCACTGAAAGCGTGGACAATGATTCAGCCCAGGATTAAGCACCCATGCCACCCAAGAAGATAAAGGCCATGAAAATTAAAAAGAGAATGTCATGGTTTCATCACAAATAGCAAAGTGATTTAGAATGGTGTGAGGCAGTGCAGAACAATGTGTTGGCTGCTCACTGCATAGTTTGTAAAACGACCATATCGATTGCTTATGGTGGAAAAAGTGACTTGTTTACTCACAGCTGTTCACAGACTCGCATAAAAGCACACCATTCTATGAAATTGGCTGCCATTGACAGTTTTTTCAAGAGAGCAGCATCATTAACTGGAGTTGATAAACTGGCAACGGCAGCAGAGTTGGCGAGGATCTCATGCCATGCACAATCACATTTCATATAATGCTGCAGACTGTGGTGTTAAGCTCAAGCACCAGCTGTATCCGGACTTGGCCATTTGCAAGAAGATGACGTGTGGCCGCACTAAGGCAACGACACTGCTGACCAGTGTCCTCACTCTGAGGTCAGTCAAGTCAAAGGACTTTACTAACAACACATTGAGATTTTCTGTGTCGACAGATGCATCAAATTTTAAGAATCGCAAGATGTTTCCTGTAAGTGTCCAGTATTTTACTGCAGAAACTGACTTGAACAAAAAACTTCTTATCTTTGTTGAGCTCAACAACGAACATTCTACTTCTGTAGAGAACATGATATTTCAGGTCCTGGCTGACAACGGTCTTGACATCGTGCACATATCACTGTATTCAGCCGATACACCAGTGTCAATTATGGGCACAAGCACTCAGTCTTCACAGAGTTACTGAAACAAAATGACAAGATCATCAAAACTAACAGCAACACACACATGATTCACAAAGCACTGAAGAAGGTAACTGATGAACTGGACTGTGATGTTGAAACAATGGTGTCTTTCATTTATAGTCACTTCAAAGCATCAGCGAACCACAGAACTGACCTGCAAAAGTTTTCTGAATTCATGGACTTGGAGTAGCATGAACTGTTGTGACATGCATCAACCAGATGGCTGTCTCTGGGTTCTGCTGTAAATAGGATATTGGAATCTTGGCTGCCGATCATTTTGACTTTCCTTCCTCTAGGCAATGAATGCCCTAAGAGAGTTTGTGCAAATCTGGGTATAGAAGAATAAACACATGATCATGAATCGGTGAAGACTAACATCAAGAAAGCTTACTTATCCTTTGTGCAAAATACCTGCATTGTTTTTGAATTATCTGTTCGGTAAGTTGAGCAGGAAGATTTTATGTTCATTGAGTTGTTTCCGGTAATGCAGGACTTGAGAACAAAAACTGAATCACGCATAGTAGATACGCTTTTTGGATCCAAAACACATGCTGTTCTTGAAAATGAAGATATGCAGCCATTCTAGGTGTCTATCTCAGAAAAATTTTGCACTGCTCTCAGAAAGGGTTTGATGTACCTGAAAAAGTGGTTAGTCAGAAGATGGTATTGCTTTTGCACTAAGTCACTTGTTGCTCAGCAAACCACCAGAGTTTTGATATCCTGTTCTTCAGAATGCAACTCTACAATTATTTTTTTCTTTCTTTTTTTTATCGTAAAGTAGGGTATTTGGACTAAATAATTGTATGTCCCTGCAACTCATGCACACACGAGAGGCTTCACTAGCTCTTTCCTAAAAAGTTCCAAACAGAACCAAAACAGCTACTTAGTTGCCTGATTAGGAAGATGAAGATACCTTCCTCAGTTTCATCCCTGACCAAGCTATGAATCTTAACTAGGTTCACAGGTACTTACTAGACGACTGATCTGACAGGACTTTAAGAAACCTAGCCTTACATTGCCATGTAGTTTTGAGCCCTCCCTTATATTTTCCATACAGACATACCATGAATGAAGGCAAGAGAAAGGAAAGTGAATAAATAACATACAGTTTTTGACTCCAGCCATAACATTTTTTTTAACCACAGTAATAAAGGTGGGGGATGCTCATTATTATCAGTGTTTTCAGTGGCTACTTTAAACATCAAGGCTTAGCCTAGAGGTATGACTATTTAAATGCATTCTTTATATTTACTATCCAGGAAGTGATGGAGGCTGACTGACAGAATCACAAAGAGGCAAATGCAGAACTGGAGATGATAAAGGCCAAGCCAAAAATTATTTGCAAAGTATCTTAAGTGTTACTTTCTTTTAACTATTACACTAGGAACAGATTTGCTGGCAGAACCTCCAGCAATTACACTGAAGCCCCAAACAAAACAAACAGAAGATCATTGCGGTGAGAAGCAAAAAAAATCAAGACTTTTACAGAGCAGAAAAACAAAAGTCATCAGCAAAAGTCAACATTATTTAACAGAAAACAATTATTATACAATGGAACATTGTAAAACACGAAAAATGTACACACTGATTAGTGAATCCAACCAGCGTGCTCATTACAAATCCAGCATAAACTAAGAAGAAAAGGTCTGGCTGCTATTGTATCACAGTCACAGAGCAGCTATTTCATATCACCAGATACAAAAGACTGCCTCTCGAATAAAAAGCATTTGAAGTAGACCTTGCTCCCATGCTGCACACACGCACCAAGATTTTCTTATTTCTAGACTACTCCCGATTACATCGGCAACCACATATGTTTAAAATATCAAAAGTGTGGAAACTCCAGCTGCGCTTTTTTGTAAGAGGGAAATCACCCTGATTCACCTACTCCCAATTACATGGACAACTGCAATTTCTGATGTCTGACATAAAATTTTCTAGCAAAACTTTTAACAAAGCAGATGTTAGGCATACACCACACAAACAACATTATACATATACATTATTTGCAAGGTAAATACACAGTAGAAATATAACAACAGAAAACACTTTCTTAAAAGAGAACTGCAAAGGGTTAATGTGCATGCAAGTTTGATCTATGAATGAACTACCACAACATTAATACCCATCAGGCAATGTAAATCTTGCCTCTACATGACACAAAACGGATGATTAATAAAACCTGTAAGGACTCACTATGTGCGTGTTTGCAGTGTGAATAAACTACCACAGCAGAAACAGTGACACAGCGATGTAAACCTTGGCTACAGACAATTATCACTGTTTAAGTGGCACCCCAATGGCATATGCAAAAATGAAAGGAAGAAAAAAGGCAGCTGCAGATAGAAAGATAGAAACGACTTCCCTGCATTTAAAAACATCAACCTCCACTACAGAAAACACAGCAATTAACTTTTTCTGCGATTTTGTCCCAGACTTTTACTTCATGTTTATTGTTTATCTTATTTTTCTTTTAATTTAAATGCAAGTTATTAATTTTTCAAGAGATGTAAGGAGACAATTATACAAGTAAATATAGTTTGTAAAGCTTCATGTGAACATAGACAACAATCAAGTCAGAGGCAGTATAGAGATATACAAGAAACTACAACAGCAAGACAAACCAAAAGCTTTAAAAACTATTTACTTACATAATTATCTCATTACATCTCTTGAAAAATTAATAACTTGCATTTAAATTAAAAGAAAATTAAAATACACAATAAACATGAATTAAAAGTCTGGGACTATGTTATCTCAGAAAAAGTGGAAGAATACAAAATAAAATAAAAACCTAATTAACAACAACACAAACACAACACAAAACTAACACCATTGTATAACAGCAATAACCCATGGCTGGGTATGTGTAATGCTGGATTTACCCACACCCATCCGTGAGTTATTGCTATAACAACTCATACATAACTGTATTATACTCAACAGTGAAGTCGCAGCTTTCTCTTTAGTCAATACCACTTCTGCCTGTAAAGTAGAACCTTCTTACATTTCCATTTTTTTTTCAAAAATTCAAAGGACAAGACACTACAGAATAAAATTGCCCTGAATCTGCTTAAAAAACATTGAGCAGCACTCAATTAAGTGGAGAGCAAATCTAGAATGTTCACATAATAAAAATTAAGTTCATGACTGGCTTCAAGATAAGTCTTTTAATCATACCTCTCAACCTCTTCACAGACGAAATCTGGACAAAGCCTAGAATAATGGTGGGAGAAAGGCCCAGAAATAGGGACAGATTTTACATACTGCTCTTATAAACTTGCAACATGGCGGCAATAACAGGATTTGTGTTAGCATGCATTTTCTGAAGGATTTGAAATCTGAAACTCAAATGTATGGCATTATTTGGTGACTTCAGTCCTCCGTGATTTGTCAAAATACAACTAATTTTATGAGGAATAGACCAAAAATATGGGTAAAAAAACTGTAGACATTCTGCAAAAATCTGTACAGTTGAGATGCATGCTTTTAATCCATACTGTGAATTCATATGAATTTATTCTGTGTTAAACACAGTCCATGAACAATCTTCCTGATGAAATCTCTGCAATAGCCACTCCCTGAAATCCCATCTGGGTGTCTGAAGTCATGGATGTCAAGTTCAAAGCTGCTGAACACTAGGGGAGATTCCCTAACACCCACCCCCAAGGTTGCTAGACATTGGGGCTGTTATTTGCAGGATATACAAATATGGGGGGGGGGGTGCAAAATGGCTTGGCCCTCTTGCAAGCAAGCCTTTCTGTGGACTTGCCAAAATTTTGGATCATAGTTTTGTGTTCGACAAGTGTCCACTGGTAAGATATCCGTCATTGAGACTGCTACTGTTATAATGACATGGCTTCATTTATTTATTTACTGCATTTTTTAACTTTGAATTCTCAACGACTCAGAGTAAAGTAAATCATGACAGGCATGTTGACGAGACAGAAACTCACAAAAGTCTAACATGTAGTAATAAAACTGTTCCATTCTACAAATAAATAATCTATGTAAGGCAGATATCAAACATCGATAATGAGCCTGTTTTTAACTAGAGTACAGAAAAGGTGTACAAATACAAACTTGAATGGCCCTTACAGAATGACCTTTCTTGCTTTCTGACTTTCCAGATATGTAATGTGCTTTGTACTACCCAAGTATTTTGGTACAAGAAAATATCAGGACCTTTCAAAAGGTTTAGCAAGACAAAGCTGGTACACAGATAAAACTAGAGCCACAATCCAAGTAGGGAAAAACAATGACAAATGAGACTGAACCCTCTACTTTCTTCATGCAAAGCTCAGGGAAAAGGGTTGCCATGGAAACTAGAAGTCCTTATACAGCAATCAAACCATGAGAAAATGTCATTGCCTTTGAACAGAGCTGCCTGTAAGTGGTGCCTGAAAACTGAAATTGAATGCATTTTACATAGAAAGGAAGACGGGCCATTTTCTGAGAAAAAGGACAATTTCTCCTAGTTTCATGCGATTCATCTTCTTTTCAGCAAGAAACACAAAAATCACACACATCCACAGTCAAGTAGCTTAGTTAGATTTAAGTATTCAAAATGGCAAATCTATACAATAAGGTGTATTCATCCGTATTCATTTTAAAAGACAGCCACAAACATCTGACCAGTCATTTCAACATTTCAGTGTAATTCGCTTAACATGTGCAAAAACATTCATGCACATGTGTTTCTATATTTGTATGCATGTATGTGCATATATGTGTATGTGTAGGGGTACATAGATATGTATACATGTTTTTTATTGAAACTTTGAATAGCATTAATTTGACGTTTCAATACATCAAATACACAACACTGGAAGACAACAATGCGGAGGGGCTAATTCCCACTGCAACCCTCCCCACCTCTAATTAAATAAATTATTACAGCAGTGAAGAATAAGGAAAAACTCCTTTTCCCACTGGTTGTGATCTCACAGTAACAGCCAAAAACTCACACAGAACCCAAATTCTACACAGAGATGATCCATTTTCACTAGATTCTACATGCATCTGCTAAATATGCTCGATGCAGTCTTCAAACTATACGTGTGTGTGTGTGTGTGTGTGTGTGTGTGTGTGTGTGTGTGTATGTATATGCACACTCACACATACATATACATGTGTTTGTACAAGCATGTACATACCCTTTTGTACGAGCATGCACAAAAGCATGTCTGTACGTGTGATACACATATATGACAGATGCTCAAAAAAGTTCTAACATTTTTCCCCATGAGAAAGAACACTGTAAAACTTTACAAGAAAATACATGAATATAATGGATACTTCTATTTGCATTACATTTTTTTCTGCTATACGCGAGCACAAACTTGTTTTCAGTGATTGCATATCAATGCAAGAGTGTATTAACCTGCAATTTTAGGGAGATTTTTATTTTATAATTTGTTGACAGAGTAGCCCATTGGATACATTTTCCCTTTTCAGAAGTGACCCAAGAGCACTGTCTGATTAAGCGACTTGCTCATTTACGCAGCAGGCAGATGAAGGTAGCTAGCAGTCCCTAGGCATAGGAAGCAGTTCATTAACTGCTCAGAGCTTTAGACCACTGCCTTACTTCCCAGAAATTCCTGGCAAGTGACATTTTTTTTCTATATTTACTGGACTAGCTGTGAGAAGTCAAACTATATTAATATTATAAATAAATCTAAAGTGTTCCATCCCAGTTTTCGGCTTATCTTATGCACCAATGCATGTGGTGTTTCCAGTGCCAGCCTGAATTCTATTCTTATTCGTGCCTCTTTTAAGGTGCTGTTGAAGTAATAGACTGATAATGCTCAGCTTTGTAAAATCCTTCATAAAACTGTAATTCTCCCTGCTTTACATTAGAGAAAATTCACTGAACTTTATCCTCAGCGATGTCAATGAAGGGAATTCCTGTAAAGTAATGTGTAGAGTTGGATATGGGGGCTTCCACCCCACACCACCTCACTCATACCTGTTAACGTTAAACATTAAAATAAACTCCTTAAATAGTTCTTCCTCTAAACCTAAGCCACAGTCACTCACAAATACACAATCCATTCCAAATGTCAAAACATTGATATTTTCCCAAAGTTTCAGCATTAACACTCATATACACACACACACACACACACACACACACACACACACACACACATTTACCATAACTCAAATCACATACCTTATACAATCCAAACCTTTGACATTCTGACATATGATAAACTCAACAAATAATAAACAGTACTGTTGATTAAAAAAAAAAAAAAACATGCACACAGCACTTCACTTTGTCAGCAAAAGTTGCCTTTGACAAAGTGAGCTTTCCCCTCTCACTCTATACACATGCATACATACACATATGGGTATGTGTATAACAGCTGCAGCGGGGCTAGCCACCTATCGATGTGAACCTTGGCTCCATACGTATATATATATATATATATATATATATATATATATATATATATATATGGGTTCCTATCGCAAAATCGAATGTGAAGAATGCTGAATATCAGAAGGCCAAACTTGTTAGTTCAAAAGGTGAGAATGTCGAAGCCGCGGAAACCCGAATTCTTTCCCAGGAAAAGAATTTGGTTGGCCATTTCTGCAGCTTCGGCATTTTCGGACCGGGTCAAGGTAAGTGTACGAATGGGTGGTGATGGACTTTAGGGTTAGGGCGTGGGTCAGCTAAGTGTGCGATAGTGACAGACTTTAGGGTTAGGGCGCGGGTCAGGTAAGTGTGTGGTAGTGATGGACTTTAGGGTTAGGGCTGGGTTAAGGATAGTGCATAGATAGTGGTTTATGCTAGGTTTGGTGTAGGATTTGAAGGTGTTTGGTGTGATTGTGTTATGTGTGTGTTTCCCAGGGAAAACATTCGCTGTTTTGAAGTTTCGATGTTATCCGAATTCGATCTTCCAAGTTCGAACTTATGGTGTTCGATATTTTGGAAGTTCGATTTCATGATATAGATATAAATATACACACACACACACACACACACACACACACACACACACACACACACACACACACACACACGTCTTCTTTTTAACAATTATCATTCAGTCCAGCATTACATAAACTGTTCAGTGCTTGCCTTCTTTTAAACCTCACTGTTCCTCCTGAACATTAGTCTGCAGTTACTTAACTTCATTTCTAATGTTATGCTACATAAAATAAAACAATAGGTTATGCCAAAAGTAATAAGAGGTTAACTAAACCTTCACCATAAGCCAGGCCAAAAACAGGACATTTTGGATGGCTTAAAACAGTCCTTAAGTCGCCATTGCAGCAAGTTCCAGTGGAGTGGGGCTTGGTTAAGTGGAAGAATGAACACATGTTGCCTTAAACTGAACCCCCATGATCGACATGATAATGTTCAAAACACAAAACATGTAACTAAGCATGTCAGCCACTCATAATGCTGACAACACAAATGACTGAAACCCAGTACATCAAAAAATAAAAAAAAAATCATTTTCTGCTGTATTAACCATAACCCTAACAAAATTCAGATTCATATTCAAATGTATGTGAACATTGGTAGAATAACGATATTTGTTTTCTTAAGGCAAAGTGTATGGATGTGTGCTAATCCTAACCTTAAACAAGGTCTACACTGAATCTATCCCCTTAACCTAACCTCTACTTTAACAACAACACACAAACACACTCCCAGCACCATCAAAAAGCCACTTAATTTTATTGAACAAATTGGCAGTTACTCAAATTAGTCATTAGCACAAAACACTGTTTTTCTTAAACATCACTACTGTTCACTTTGTCATAATACTGACAACACAAATGATAAGCACTCGGTAACTCCTTAAATATAAGCAACATCACAGTTCTGCACACCTTGAAACAGTGAAAACAGTGCTCACAAACACTGTGGTCATGCAATACAGCCAACAAATTTAAAAATTATGTGGGATTCTTCCCTTCAGGGACTCAGGACTGGGGACATTACATTTGGCGAGGCAGTTTTCATCAGATGACAGCTCACCTCACACCAATATGCTAATTGATATAAGGATGCAGTAAAGACTACTTGCGTATGCCTGGAAGTAAGAAGACAGTATGACCTGGTTAAGCTAAATCAAACAGACCTGAATGCAAACCATGCAATAATGAAATTAAATGTTGCTTTTGCTAGTTTTCCAAAGCTATTTAGTTTGGCAAAGAATAAACAGTAGGGATCCACAACAGCTGGAAAGAGATGCATAGCTAAAAAAAAAATAAATAAATAAAATAAAAAAGACTCCCATGCTCAGAAAGTGTCACAAGGCCAGGACTGTCAGCACTGCTAGAATGGGTAGCACTGGGTTCTGATCTCTTATGCTGTACATGGAATGGCAGTGGTGGGAGACACCAATCAATGAAAGTCTAACAGGGGCACTGAGAAGCAGACTTGCGACATCAGTCAGCAAAAGGCGATGAAGAAGCAGACATGGGACTCAAGTGTCAGGTGGGGAAACTGACAGGGAACAACAGCTAATACTGGGGATGATGGGGAGGTGATATTAAAATTCATAGGTCAAGTGTGTTTCAGGTGGCAGGAGCCTCTGGACACTGAATGAAGGTTACAGGAGGATACAAACTAGTGTCACTGGTACAGCACAGTTCCTTTTTCTTCCAAGATACACCAAGTGTCACAGATAGCAGTTACATAGTCTCCTCTAGGCATGGCTTTTCTCTGGAGACATAGGTGTGGTGGGCTCATCTAGTTCCCAAAGCATTCCTATTTATGGCACCCCTCAACAAATGAGGAGCACAACAAAGGTACATGATCTGAATGAGGGGGTGCATGACAAGAGCTTTTTTTGACATCATAATGGTGCTTAATAACAAGTAGTTATGTTCCCCTGTTTTACATCATAACCACAGTGTTCCATGCACTATGTACAGTTTCAATCAACATTTCGTAAAGAATATGAACAGCAAACTCAGAAAAGCTAATTTTGCAAACTGTAATTTTTAACTGTCTCAGTAGTAACTGATGCTTTATTACTATTTACCACTATTATGTACAATAACTCAGCTTTTACCAATATGTTGTTATATCAGCCAAGCTAACCCTATTTTTCTCCATAAATATTTCCTCAAATGCAAATTCAAAACCGCTAATTACACACTGCTATTGTCAATGTTCCTTATGCTGTATTAAACAGGAAGACAATTGACTTCTAGTTGTCAGATGATATGCCCTTAAGGGCCAGAACATCATAACATTAAAAAAAAAAAATAACTACAAAATAAATTAATTTGGGGACCAGAATGTTCTGACTGCATAAAATCCATTCAATTCAAACAATGTGAAAGAAGGTACGATGTATAAAAGTACATCTGGGATCCTGAAAGTAGTACAGCTTCAAATATATTACATGGTACTGTCTGAAGAAAAACACAAAGTCACACGTGTATAAGCAGTTCTAGTTCACAGTATGTCTACATGGAAGTATGTGGAGTGTGCACTGTACTAATAACCTAGACTACTTCTCAACTTAAATTAACGAGTCAAGTCCTGCTGACCTCATTCACTGCCCTTTAAGCAATCAGTCAAACGTTTGTTAAGTCCCATAAAGCTTGTCCTGACGTTATTCATGATTACTTTCATTATCAAGGGCATTTATGCATCTTCTAACAAACTGCAATTAAATAATAAAACTGTTCATGCATTTCTCTGCATCATTACAGATGCATAAATGTAATTCAGAATACTCATCAAGCAGAGAGAGAGAGAGAGTAATCTTTCACCATCAAGTTCTAATCACAAAGGGAAGTGATAGCTGTTGGAAGTCACAGACCTGCTATTCAAGCTACACTTTTAAATTAAGTACTGATTTTTAAAAGAATGCACCAAATCCATGCAATCACAGCTCATAAAATTCCAGCACTCAGTTGCACTCACTCTATTCTTTCTTCTGATTACAGAATATACTACTTTCCTCCACTGCTGGTCTCTGTTTAATCATTACTTTCGGGCTCATACTCAACTAGTGACAGAATACCGTCATTACTTATTAGCGAGAGGTGCATAAGGGGAGTTTCTTAGCTGCCAGGTCAATGCAGCGCAATCATATCTAGCCCTCAGACTTGTAGTATAAGAAGGAAAACAGCATCCAAAGTGCCTCTCAAGTCACAATTAACAGCCTGTTGCCAAGGAGACCATATAAGCGTTTCAAAAGTAAAATTTCATTCTTTATTTCAGTATGTGCAGTTTTCAGTGTATAGCCCAGCAAAGTGAAAAATAAAATCTCATGTTCAACATTTTTATTTACTTATCCTGTTAACCAATTTAGCTTCACTAGGCAAGAGGCCTGTTTTCAGAGGACACCCGAGGTGGTATTTTTACTACTAGGAGAAAAGTACAGTCATTACACTTGGGTTATCCTGCCGTCAGGTGGTCCCGCAGTCGGCTAGAGTTCCAGTCTTGGTCCGGCGTCAGTTGCTGTCGCTTCTTCTCTGACGTCAGTGCGCCAAGGGTATATAAGATGCATCAGACGCCATTTTCTTCAGTTTTTCTTGCCCCAGATGTCAGGTGCCCCCAGTAGTTAGGCAATACATATTGCTAATAAAAATATACATATAAAATAAAAACAATACCTTCAGTTACCAGCAAATACAGCGCAAAGGTTGTATAGGATAGAAAGGTATAGGTAAGTCCAGCTAGTTCAGAGGGGATGGATGGAGGGTAACCTGGACTGCAGCAGTATGAACACTCGAACATCTACATTTATGGTAGGTACAAAACTGTACTATGTTCATCGTGTTACACTACTGCAGCCATTACACTTGGGTAGAGTCCCAAAGCTAAGGTTGGGTGGCTGGTCTATAAAGAGTTAGGATTTGCTATGAGGCCCTGCAGAACTGCAGTGGCAAATCCTGCTCTGGATTTAGAGTAAAGAGGCAGGTGGTAATGCTTGGTAAAGGTGTGCACTGAACTCCAAGTTGCAGCCTCCAAAATTTCCTTGGTAGGTACTCCTCTGAGAAAGGCTGTTGAAGTGGCTGTTGCCCTGGTGGAATGTGGCCTAATGTTATTTGGGACTGATTTTCCATGCTGTGTGTAGCAGTAACGAATACAGTGTCCTATCCATTTGGATATAGTCTGCTTTGAGATAGCCTCCCCTGTGATCCTGCAGCATATGCTACAAACAGTTGCTCAGTTTTCCTGAAAGCTTTTGTTTTGTCCAAGTAGAAGCAGAGCTGCCTGTGTATGTCCAAAGAATGCAGAAGTTTCTCCCCTTTATTCTGGGGGTTTGGATAAAAAGGTGGCAAATGGATGGTTTGGTTAAGACCCACACTAGATATCACCTTTGGCATAAAGGTGGGGTTTGTCCTTAAAGAAACCCTGTCCTGATGAAAAATTATAAAAAGGTTCCACTGTCATTAGTGCCTGTAGCTCTGAGACTCTTCGTGCTGAAGTTACTGCCAGGAGCAGAGCTGTTTTCCATGATACAAATTTTAGATCGGCTGGCTCAAAAGGTGGTAGGGTCAGTTTTTCCAAAACAAAATTGAAGTCCCAAGTTGGTGTTGGTGCTCTCCGGGGCGGTCTTATGTTTTTAGCCCCTCTGAGGTACTGCTTTAACAAGGGATGAGAGAATAAAGGAGGATCCGTGTTGTAATGTGCTGAAATGGCAGAGACGTGGATCTTAATTGATGAGAAGGATAGGCCTCTGTCCAGCATCTCAGTTAAGTATTGTAAAATCTGAGGAATGTTTGGAACAAGAGGGTCAAGGCTTTGAGCCTGGTTCCAGATGCAGAATCTCTTCCATTTTTCTGAGTAAGCTTTCCTGGTGCTAGGCCTCCTGGCCTCCAAAATGACATCCACAACAGCTTTAGAGAGAGATGTTGCCTGTTTGACTAATGCATCTGCCATGCAGCCAGGTTTAGGGTTTTGAGCTGACCGTGCAGGATCTGATTGTTTTGTTGAGTCAGAAGGTGTGGAATTTGAGGCAAAATCAATGGTGGGCCTTGAGCCAAATTCTTTAAGATAGGATACCAGTGCTGGCGTTGCCAGTCTGGAGCAATCAGGATCATCTGTGTTTTTTCTTGTCTGGCTTTTAGGAGTACCTTTGAAAGGAGAGGCAGTGGCGGGAAGGCATACACTTTTAGGTTTTTCCAGCTGAACAAAAGAGCATCCACTTTCCATGCTTGTTTGTGATACGTCCTTGTGCAGAATTTTTGTAGTTGGCAATTCAGTGGGGAGGCAAAAAAGATCTATGTCTGGGCATCCCCATTTTTGCATTACCATGCTGAAGATTTATGGATTCAATTTCCATTTGTGAGGGTCCATGATATTTCTGCTTAGATAGTCTGCCAGAGTATTTTTCTTTCATGGCAGGAATTGTGCTTGCATGTGAACTTGATACATTATTGCTGTGTTCCACAAGATCATGGCTTGCCTGCATAGGGGATAAGAATGAGTGCCCCCTTGCTTGTTTATGTACCACATTACTGTGGTGTTGTCTGTCTTTAGTAATAATTGTCCTGGATGCAGAAGGTCCTTGAAAGCTGTTAGGGCATTTTGAACAGCCAACATCTCTTTTTGATTGATGTGAAGATGCATCTGGTCTGTGGTCCACTTGCCCTCAATGCATTTTCCTGCCATGTGTGCTCCCCGGGCGTAATCTGAAGCATCTGTTGTAAGAGTATGTCTGGCTGTGGGTTGGGTAAAAGGCTGACCCTTGTTTAGGTGACATGCCTGCGCCCACCATCGAAACTCCTGCTCTAGGCAGGGAATCATTGGTATTACTGCTTCTAAACTGTGAGAGTGTTGAGTCCAAACACTTTTTAGGTACCATTGTAATTTCCTCATATGCAGTCTGGCATATGGTATTAGTAGTATGCAGGATGCTATGAATCCCAGGGCCTGCAGAATTTTTCTTGCAGGGAGATGGGACTTTTTTTGCCAGTAACTGAAAATATTGAGTTAGTTGAACTTGTTTGTCTGGCGTGAGGTAAGCCATCTGGGCCGTTGTATTTAAGCTGGCACCCAGGAATATAATCTGTTGCGAGGGCACTAGTTTTGACTTCTTTTCATTTACTGTGTACCCTAGAGAAATTAGCAACCTTTTTACAAACGCCAGATGCTGTAGAAGAATGTCCTTTGTCTCTGCTTGAATGAGGCAGTCGTCCAGGTATGGATATATTTGAATTCCTTTTTGTCTGCAAAATGCAATTACTGGTGCCAGGCACTTTGTGAAGACCCTGGGCGCAGTAGGTAAGCCAAAGGGCAGTGCAGAGAATTGGTAGTGCATTGTACCAGCTTTGAATCTGAGGTATCCTCTGCACTTTTGTCTGATAGGGACATGCAGGTATG
Source organism: Protopterus annectens (assembly GCF_019279795.1). NCBI lineage: Eukaryota > Metazoa > Chordata > Ceratodontiformes > Protopteridae > Protopterus > Protopterus annectens. The sequence goes on along the minus strand of NC_056733.1, from coordinate 1,924,142,047 downwards.
CCTCTTTGAGGTCCAGAGTAACAAGCCAAGCCTTCTTGCCCAGCATGGGTAGAAGCTGCTGTAATGTCAGCATTTTGAATTTTGGAACAACCAGGTAAGTATTCAGAATTGAAAGGTCTAGTATGGGCCTCCAGGCCTTGTCCTTTCTGGGGACCAGGACGAGTCTTGAATAAAATCTTTGTCCTTGTTCCTGTTGTGGTACTTTTTGAATAGCTCTCATGTCCATGAGGGCTGAAATTTGTTTTTGTGCCTCTGCCCATTGATTTTGTGGCATGTCTGGCATTCCTTTTAGCCTTGGTAAAGTATGAAAGTGGAACCTGTAACCTTGAGACACACTATTCAGAACCCATTTGTCTTGGGTGATTGCTTGCCAGTTTTGAGAAAAAAGTGCTAGTTTTCCCCCTAAGGGGGCTTCCAAAAGGGACGTGCTTGGCGTACGAAGGGGGAAGTCATTATGACTGTTTTCTGTAAGTAATCCTTGACTGTTTGCATAGATTTAGCTTTATCCTCCATTTTCTTTAGCACCTCTTCTGCCTTAACACCAAACAAGGTATCATGTTGTAAAGGAGCATCCAATAATTTTGCCTTAACATGATCAGGTAAACTCTGTTCTCTTAACCAAGCATGTCTTCGAATCACAGAATCTGTAACTGCGTCTCTACAAGAGGCCTCTAAAGAATCAACACCACATTGCAGAGTACGTTTTCCCACCTGTTCAACTGCATGCAATACATCCTGCATTTCTTTACAATCAGGAGCTTCTGAGCTTGCAAGCATTTTCTGTTTTAACTGAGCCATTAAATATTGTTGGTACTTAAGCATGTGAAACTGGCAACTTAAAGCTCTTACTGCTAAAGTTGCAGAAGTGTATACTTTCTTCCCCCATCTATCCAAAGCTCTGGAATCTCTGTCCGACGGTACTGGATTTTTTGCAATGGAAGCCTTAACCCCTTTTGGACCCTGGGAAATAGTTTCAGGATCAGCAGAAGGGTTTTTGTAAAGAAACTTGTGAGAGTCAGGGACTCTATAATACCTATCTGGCTTGGCTGGAGCAGGGGGCAAAGAATCAGGAGATAAGCTGGATTCAGAGAACACATCATCCACAATATCTAGCACAGGCGGAATAGCCAGGGGCCTGTGCTGAGGCAATAAAAGGAAATCCTTGAGCCTTTTCTTGGATTCTGAGTAATCCTGACTTTCCCAGTGGAAATGCTCCCTCATGGTATGTAAAGTTTCTCCAAAAGAATAATCCTCAGCAGGAGAGGCTGAATAGATAAATTCTTCAGCATCAGAGTCCTCATAGGGGGGTAGAGAGTATCCCTGGTCTGAAGAGGAATCAGAGGAAATGGAAACCTGATCAGACGAATCATATTCTGTATCCTGCCTAGGCCTTTTCTCAGGAGGGGGATGGGAACCCCTGATTAGAGTAATGAGGTCTTCGGCCATTTTAAACATCTGTTTCTTAGGCATGGAGGACTGTTCAGGAGAATGCTGTACTTGTTTCTTTGTCTTTAATGGTACCTTTGTCTTAGCTGTTGTTTTAATGGTAAGTTGTGAAGGACTGAAACACCCTCAGAAGCCAATGCCTGCTCAGCGGCTCTGGACCCATCTGAGGGATTAGGTCCGTAGGCCCAATACCTTGAGTTTCCAGAGGCCTAGTTGTCTCCACGTGGGAGTCGGAAGCAGCCTGTGGCTCTAAGGTAGCGGGTGTCAGGGGCTGCGAAAGCACCTCACTGAGAACCGGCGACTGGCCTAGAAGAGGTTTTGTCGTCGATTTTGGACCTCGGATGCCTGTCTTTATCCTTGTTTTTGTGTTTTTTCGGTATTGAGGTCGTCGGTTGATCCGACGGCATAGTATAATTGAACCTTCGGCCAAAGTAGTGCAAAGCAAAATCGAAACGTCTTTTTATAGTGCGTTTGTTAAATCTAGCACAAAACCGACAACTAGTGATGTCGTGATCAGGGCCTAGGCATGGAATACAGTAAGAGTGGAAGTCCTTATGAGGTATTTGCTTCCCACAAGAAATACAATTATTAACTTTTTCTGACATCGGTCTGAGGCAAGAAAAAAGTTTCCCCAATGGGGTACTTAGCTTTATTGAAGACTTCAGATCAGAAATTCGACTTCGAAAATCTCAGGAGTCGGCCGACCGGCACTTGCGAACTGCTTCTGCTTCGGGCACCGCACGGCAAGAAAGACAGAAGAAAATGGTGTCAGATGCATCTTATATACCCCTGGCGCACTGACGTCAGGAAAGAAGCGACAGCAACCGACGCCGGACCAAGACTTTGGAACTCTGGCCAACTGCGGGACCGTCTGACGGCAGGATAACCCAAGTGTAATGACTGCAGCAGTGTAACACGATGAACATGGAAAGTCCCTCTAAGAAAAGCCTTGCACAATTTTGATGAGGCTAAAGATGATGCATTTCTTCTGATATGAAAATTCAAAATGGCTGCCAATTGTACTTTTACAGTAGAATGGCTGGCTCCCTCATGTAAAATATGAGGAAGGAAATCTAGGACTGCTGGAACAGCAGCGATGAAAGGATCTAATTTTTGCTGTTTAGCCCAAATAGAAAATCTTCTCCATTTGCTCCTGTAAATTCCTCTAGTCGAAGATTTATGGGAGGAGATCAGAATGCTTTGGAATGGGGATGAACGCCTGGCAGATCTAGCCATCACTGGAATTGGAGAAACCATGCGGTTAGTTTCAGACCTGGGAGATCGGGACAAATTTGCCCTGATGGATGAGATAGCAGATGTGGACATGGTTCGAGCATCCACAGAGGGCAAATCAGATGAGATCAAAGGAAGGTGAACCAGATTTGCCAAGGCCAAAAGGGGGCAATGTGGATCACTTTGCTCTTCAGCTTGGAAGCTTTCTGAAGAAACTTGAGGATCACGGGCAGAGGAGGAAAGGCATAAAACAATCTGGGAGGCCAAGCATGGACCAGAGCATCCCTGGGTGAATGTCGCTGAAGGGGGATCAAGGCGAAGACCCTGCTGCACTTGTCATTATGGGGAGATGTGAAGAGATCGCAGCAAGGTTGACCCCATTTGTGGAAGATCATGTTCACCACTGACTGATTCAGAGACCACTCGTGAGGCATCAGTAAGACTCTGCTGAGCCTTTCCGTTAGAACGTTGCACTCCCCTGGAATGTGCATTGCAATTAGAAAGCAAATGGTAGAGATCGCCCACTGCCACATTCTCTTTGCTTCTTGGCACAGGGGGTACAATCTGGTTTCCCCTTGTTTGCTGATGTACCAAACTACTGACATATTGTTCGTTTGTATCACAGCAGTCCCTATAGGAAGGAAGCTGTGAAATGCCTGCAGTGCTAAAAGGACCACCCTCATCTCCAGGACACTGATATGCAGGCTGGTCTCTTATGATGTCCACTTGCCTTGGACTGTCTGATCCATGAAATGCCCCACCCCCACCACACCTGGGAGGCATCTGTGGTCAATGTGGTGTTTGAGAGAGGAAGATCAAAGGGGCATCCCTGAAGAACCTCCAGGGAGTGAAGCCACCAAAGGAGAGAATCCTTGCACACTCCCAATAGTTTCATTGGATAGCTGAGGGAGTGTTGAACTAGTGACCACTGGACTGCTAAGGTCCACTGCAGAATTCTCATGTATAGGTGTGCTGTTGGTAACAGAGTTATGGTGGCAGCCATGGAACCCAGGGCCCTCAGTGCTAGTTTGGCTGGATGAACCGGGATTACCAAAATATTATTGACATGTAGTCTTAGATTTGAAATCCTGTCTGGAGTAAGGAAGGCCAAGGTCTTGGTCATATCCAAACAAGCCCCAATGAAATCTATGCTCTGAACTGGCTGAAGCTGAGAATTTTGCATGTTGATTGTTATGCCCAAAGTCAGAGCTAGTTGTTTTGTTGTCCCTGGCAAAGGTGAGTAGATGCCTGGCTGGAACGGTTAGGAACCAGTTGTCTAGGTATGGAAAAATGTGGAATCCTTGCAGTCTGAGATGAGCTGCAACTACTGCCATGCATTTGGTGAACAATCTGGGGATGTGGTAACACCAAAGGGAAGAACTCTAAACTGAAAATGACTGGCGCCCAGCCTAAAGGGTAGATACCTTCTGGAGTGCCTGTCCATCTTGAAGTGGTAGTATTCATCCTTCAGGTCCACTAAGCACATCCAGTCATTCATTTTCAAAAGAGGTAGAATGGACTGGACCATGACTCTCCTGTATTTTGTGTTTTTTACTGACTTGTTCAGGGATGTCACATCCAATATGTGCCTGAGGTCCCCTGCCTTTTTTGGTGCTAAAAAGATTCTTGACTAAATGCCTAATCCGATTTTATCTTGCGGGACCTTCTGGATGACTCTTTTTTGGAGCAGCCTTGAGATCTCCAACTCCAATGCCTCTCTCTGATTCTGTGGAACATGTGGGAGAGAAGTTTTTCCTTTGGGGAATTTTGAAAAGGGAATGGAGTATCCTCTGGATATGATCCTTTGCACCCACCAATCTTTTGTGATGGCTAGACAGGCTTCTGGGTGCAAGGATAAGCGCCCCCTAATGGCCTTCAGAGGAGGACAGCCAGGCAAACCTCTGAATAGCACTGAAAGGGCCTGTCCGAGAAAGAATCCAGAGACCCTTGCTTTTGTGAACCCCACTCCAAGAAGGAAGCCTGGGCCAAGCTGTCGAACACCGCTGCTCCGAGGGGAAGTGACGGCTCTGAAAACTTCAGAGTCTAGGTCAACCCCTTGGACCTGACATCAAGGCTTCGGCTCCGAGAACTGCTCTGCCCCGACACAGTTGGGACACAGCAAGTCAGGGAAGGTGCCAGGGTAAAAGTGAGATTCGCTATCGGCTTCATCACCTCGGCTGTCTCGGCATTCAGATCCGAGGGCTCCAAAGCAGCAGGTTGGATCGAGGAAGCAGTCAAACATCTAAAGGGTGACTGTCTGCCCACAGTCCCCGTAGGGGATGGAGTTGGTAAAACCCCCATCTGGATCTGTGTCTGAAGGAACTGTCTCATCAATCTGTCCACCTCAGATTCCGAAAGGCTGTGGGAAGATTTGACAGAAGATGCTGTGGAAGGTGGCCTAGACAAAATTCTCAGAGAGGTTTCTTTACAAGGCAAACCTGTGGAAGGAGGAGGAAACTCCAAAGGCAAAGGAGCTCAGGGAGAGGACAGGATTGGGCAGACTTACTCAGATCCAAGAGTCTGAGATTCGATACCTTAGGAGACTTGGCTGGAAGCTTATCCGAAGATGAGGAAGCAGATTTCTCCGGGGAATGTTTTCTGATTTCTCTGTCTTCTCTGTGTTTTTTGGAAGGGGGTTGAGACCCTGAAGAAGAACCTGGAGACTGGGCTGAAGGAAGTGAAAGGCCCTTCAAAATAATTTTTTTTCTCCTGTTGGCCAGCACTAACTGATAAAATCCCACGCAGATGGAACAGGAAGCTTTGAGGTGAGCTGGGCCAAGATAATATATGCACTCCCTCAGGGCAAGGGAATCTTGTGCCCACAGGAAGTTTATTTTTTGAAACCTAAGGGTTTATCAGACATCCTACAACACTAGCGATAAACAAGAGAAAAGGAGGAGAGAGAGAGAAAAAGGAAAGAAAACCAATTCCTGCCAAGAATGCTCCAGCAGATGCAAAACAACTACTTTTTTTTTTTTTAATGCAGAAAACACAGAGTTAGAAGGTGGGATAAAGTACAGTGTAAGGGAGACTACAGTAACAGAAGAAAAAAAAAACAGCTTAACACTGAAGAAAAGTTTTCTACCAAGGAGCTTGAGTTAGTGGACCGTGATGCTTCTCCTAAGAGCGGCAAACAAGACCTGAGGTAACCAGGGCGAGTGAGGCATTATGGGTAGGGGAGTAGATTGAGCTTTGGAGCCTAAGCTTTTGAAAGCAGCCGAGTCAGATTCAATGTCAGATCTGAAATCCACAGGTCGAGGAAGAATGAAAATGACAACATCAGATGACAGAGTTACGTAAGACATAAAATAAAATGCCACACATACATTGCAGGAATCATGCACAAGAAACAGACTTGCTTAATTGATTTTATACTAAAGTACACTTCATAAGTATGTCAGTAATTTTTATTTGCTTATGTATGTCTGTGTGCTTGTATTACGTGTGTCTGAATTAAAAAAATACCTTTGAAACATTTATACAGAATGCAAGCTATCATGAAAGATAGTGAAGCAGATATTAATATCTACGCAAGTCATTAGAAATATGCAGTAGCTCTTAATCAGCATCCGTCCTAACATTCTTCCAGAAATTATCCTATCTAGGCATCCCATATGCAGCCATCCACAAACTCTACAAAAAAACAAGGAGTGTCAGGTTCAAGTCCTAGGAAACTGGCTCTCCTCCATGGACAGCAGCTCCTAATGTACTCCAAGGGCTGTCCATCCTGCCTCAGAAAGCATCCTGAAGTCTCCTTAAAATTCTCAGCCGATTCATAAGCCAACTATGTTCCAATCCCACCACGTCAATCCTGTTATATTAACTGCCATCCATCTATTCTTCCTGTTTAAATCCCGGTTGTACATGTCATGCCATTTTTATCTTTCCTCAAAGTACACATTTCCAACCTATTAGGCATTTTCTCATAGAAATACAGATCCAGCCCTCTTCATAGCAGTGATTTTATCTAACTCGGGGACAACTCTTAAACTACTTGTTTGCCAGAAAATGGTTAAGAACCATTAGTTTGGTTTTACCAAATCTAAAAGACAGAAAAAGACTTTCATATGTAAAATTACTGTTTTATAATACTTTGCAGATTTTCTCTTCAGGCCCCCACTGAAAATGGGCTGCTACCCAGTTTAACTTTCCTGGTAATCAAATGTCAATAAAATACTAAATATATTCCAAGCAACAGATATGCAGCCAAACATCATGTAATCTTTCTGTTGTAATTCCAGGAGAATGTAACTGGACATACATCCTTCTCCTCACACATTTGCAGAAAATACACAAAGCATAATGATTATCTCCTCTCTGGATTGCAAAGCAGGAAATGCACTTTCTTGCACTTCAACCAGAAAACTTCAGATGTTGCTTCAGTAGTAATTCCTTCATCTTAAACCTTTGTAAACTAGATCTACCACCTGTTACTTCTAATAAACCCTCACAATCATCAGCAAAAAAATAATCCCAAACTTAGTGATCTCTGAAAATGTTTTTGTCAGTTTTAGAAATAAATTTGATAATTCCCTTTGGGATACAGCTCACTAAACAAATATTAAATTGATAAAGACAGCAAAGGTTCCTAACCAAAAAGATCACAGTAGTAAAATCCCAGAGCTCGCAAGAAAAGCCGCATGTTCTATCTCCTTATTCAATGTCTAACAGACTCTTGATGGGACATCTCTGTCTTGTTTACAGTTCCATTTGTCCTGGACCTCTTGTTTCATGGCTAGTACAATATCTCCACCAATACTAGACCTAGGGACTTACATTTTCACAAACAGATAGATGAAACATGGTGGCAGGACAGGCTTACAGGACAGTGCATCCCAAATCTCTACAGCAGGGGTGTCCAACCCATGATCCTGGACAGCTAATAATGTGACCCCTTAAGGATTGCAAACTGTTCTTAACATTGTTATATGATATGACACAATTGCATGGCAATTCAGTACAGTACTTTATTGGGGGGGGGGGGGTAGAATCTGGCAGGCACTAGAACATAGGACTGTGAAGTCAGAAGCCTGTCACGTACATGATGTGGCTGCTGATTCGTCCTCTTACTCTTCCATTCTCTTCCCGCGCCCTAGTTGCAAGGGAAAGAATGAGACCAAGACAGTAGCGAGACAGCAATCAGGTTAGTCACTTCTCATAGGTTTACTTAACCGTTTGCACCTGCATTACGTATACTGCTACAACAGGTTTAACATTAGCATGGAGATTCTGAAACTCAAGCACCAAAGTAAAATCAGGGACCTTCAGTAAAATCGGGAACAGCTGAGAGCAATGTTCCACAACAGCACAACAAAATTTCTGATTTCTTAACCCACAGCATCCTTATACGTTATGACAGCAGTCCCCCAACAACTGGGCCGCACAGAAAGAATAACAAACTTTTTATGTTGGGCACCTGACTGCATGTGTTTGTATGTGTGTGAGTGAATGCGTGTATGAAGCAGAAGAGTCTGTGTGTGGGAGAGAGACTCAAAGAGTGAGAGCAATCTTTTGTGAGTGAATGTGTGTAGTAGGAAAGTAGAGTGTGTGTGTGAGACTGACGAGTGAGAGCAATCCCTGGCAGCAGAAGCATTACAGGTTTGAGTACCTCATACCTCTCAACTTCTTGGCACAAGAAATCTGGACAGAGCCACAAATAACAGGGAAAAACACCAAAAATAAGGACTGATTTTAAATATTGCCCTTACAAACTTAAAAAGTTGCTAGAACAACAGGGTTTCCATTAGCATGTTGTTATCTGAAATATGAAGTCTTGAAACTCAAATGCCTGTCATTATTTAATTACTTCAATCCCCAGTCATTTGCCAGAAAATTACACATTTTATAAGGTAGAGGCCAAACATACAAGCTAAAAATCTATTTGGACATTCTGAAAAATCTGGACAGTTGAAATGTATGCTCTGCTGATTCTTAGCTCAAGTATATGGATACACCTAAAAGAAAAGGAGGACAAAGGCTCAAACCAGGAACATATTTTACTTGAATATTAGGATTTGTTTTAGCATACATTTTCTGAAACAGAGGTGTGCGTGTATCAGTGCATTTATTTCAGTCTAACCAGATATAGGGAGGCAATGTGTTTTGGGGACTGCTGATGATTTTCTTTTTTAAACACAATACACTGGCAAGGTCAACCAGATTGTAGTGGTCTGTGTGTTTGGAGGTGGTGAGGACTTTCTTTTTTGTTAATATAATATCCTGGCAGGGATAACCAGATGTAGGGAGGTAATGTGTTTTAGGGACTGTTTTTAATACACTGTCAAGGTCAACCAGATGCTAGTGGTCTGTGTATTTTGGAGCCTGTTGATGACTTTCTATTTTTTTTAATATACAGTAGAGAGTCAATTATCCAAACTAACTGGGACCTAGGGTAATCAAACATACAATGAACTGAATAAAAAACTTCTAAAATCTTGTTTTTTTTGCATGCAGGGAATATGCTTTTCAACCACTCAGAGATTCCAGTGGACAATAAAAATATTTTTCACACACAAGTGGGCTACAAGCTCAAAAAACATGCACAAGCGAATACATATAACATTTACATATTCAAACTTTATGATTTTTCCTACCCAAAAACTTTAGAAGGCTGCATTCGGATAACTTACGTTTCACATAATCAACATTCAGATAATCAACTCTGTACTGTAATATCCTAGCAGGGTTAACCAGATATAGGGAAGCAATATGTTTTGGGGGCTTGTTGAGGACTTTCTTTTTTAAATATAATATCCTAGCACACATCAAAGAGATATTAGGTATGCAATATGTTCTGGGGGGGGGGCCGTTTGTGGATTTTTTTTTATATTGTTTTGTAGGGTTAGTCAAGCTACATTAGGATGGTTTGTCAATGTTTTGTTGTTGAAGCAAACTCTAGTCTTGCATGAGTACGGTGTGTCTTGGTGAACTGAAATAAGATGATGTGCAAGTTCCTGGCTATGGGATGTAAAAGAAATATAGTAATGTAACCAAAGTCTTTTATTTTCATTATTTTAAGCCTTGTAGGCATTCATTAGTACATGTATTGCTTGAATGCACCTAGAGTGGAGCCAGGAGGCTGACTTTGGTTGCCCGTGGCAGTGAAACAGTTAACTATATTATATATTTTCCATGCGGCCTTAAGACAATTCCTCTTCACTCGATGTGGACCAGGCAAGCCAAAAGGTTGGATACCCCTGCTCTACAGTAAACTTCCCATACATGATAAACAGTGCAACGCACTGCCATTTAAATATATACTAGATGCCTGAATGGGTATCTGCAAATTTACTGTGGGACTGCCTGGTACGACCTTCCTGGAGAAAGGAGGTGAGGTCTGAGGGAGGGTATGAGCACGCTATTTTGGTCATAAGACTTAGTTGCCTTGGAATACCTATGAATGTCTGAAAAATAATACACAGACAAAAAGGCAGAAATATTTGGAAAACCAATGTAATGTGTAAAGCCAAAACCACTTGATTTGCATGCAGTCTGATTTATGAATAAAATAAAAAAAAATACATGCTTCATACATACACTACAAGGTAATGCAAAAGGATGAGTAGCAAAAATTACACTAGCTAATGGAAGAGCAAAGTGCAGGCATGTATATGCTGTAAATTACGACAGCCAAGGAAAGTTTGTGAAGCTGGTTACCATTGCACTGTTTCAAAGACTGTGAACTTCTTATCAGAGACAGAGGTGTTTTGTCAACAGAATATGGTGCAGGGGCCTGACAGGGAAGAAAGGCATATGAGAAGAAAAAAAGGGATTTCTAAACTACCAACACAAGTGATGCTATGGATAGGTTTAGACTATTCAGTGAGGAAAAGGGAAGAAAATATAAAAAATAAAAATGAAAAAATGCCATCTCTTAGGGCAAGTCAAAGAAGAACAATTAAGCATTCAATAAAAAGTACTCTCCAAATGAAAGAAGGATAGTTACATCACCATAAATTGCAGGTATAGCTAGACAAGAAGAATATGCTGGGGAAGTCCTTGAAACTCTATAGCAGAAGCTTACCATCACCGACTACAGACTCCACCATATGATACAAAAGGTAGGCGTTAACTACATTTTTGCAAACAAAGGTTCACTCTAGTGGTTTAAAGGCAATTCTTCCATGCATTTGATTCGCTCATTCAGTGACCAGGCAGCTGCAGAGCCAGTGTCTAACTGCCAGGTGAACAGGAAGCAGTGGTGTCTATGAGAAGCCTGGCCTGTGCTCCTAATCTATCACCCCAAACTTTTTCTGCCTCAAGCCGTGTCCTTAAAAGGACTTCCCAAATTTTTACTCCAAGATGATGTTCCTTCACCTGTACATGTCACAATTCAGACTGCATGTATCACAATCCATTTTCTATAAAGCTGCAAACAGAAAGTTCCTGTACTTTGGCAGGTGGAGCTGTTAATCCACTGGCTCTGATCCAAGTCATAGATATCATGCAAGGTCCAGAGAATAAGATGGAAAGCCAGAAATGGTCCTTCTTAGTTATCTAATGACTATGCAGACAACGCACCATCATAAAAGACTCATGCCTATGGCTTTCATCCATCATTAACTGTAGACACCCTCATGGAATATCTGAACAAGGAGAAGTCAGGCACTTCAATTAACCTCTAGGTAAGGTTGAGAGGATGCACCCCCATAATACAGGTACAGGAATGCAAATTTCACTCCTGTGAAGCATGGATGCCATAAACATGGATAATGAGCTTTTCCAATGTGTTAAAAAGGGAAAAAAAGAATATCCCTTTCCCTAAGCCCAGTTCAGGAGTCATCTCAAAGTTAATTACATAAAATGTCTCCTGTTCCTGCTTTTTTAGGTCTGCTAGTGAAAATAATAATAATAACAATACTGGAATATGTGTATGTGATCAAACAAGTCACAAAATGTCAGTGTTGTTTCTAAAATAAGGTCTTGATTTCAGACCAGCAAAGTACAGCATAACATAACCAGTGAAAACAGAAATGCGCTCTCCAAAGTAGAATGGTATTTTTGCACATGTTCTGCTGAAGTCAGTCAGCCATACTAACACATGCAGTAATGCTACAAGGACACAAGTTATAGAAATCCTTCAGAAACTTGAATTCTTTTGGCAGTATATAGATTTTATGTCACACACTTCCTCTTGGAAGGAATATACCCTGGGTAGTAAATTCCATGCCAAATGTGTATCTGGCAGTCTTAAATGTCTTGCATGGCTTCCCCTCACCGTGTTGTCATTCCCTTTAGAGTGTCACTGGGATTGCCCAAGTCTAAAGCCATTTCTCTCAAATGGTAGTACAATTCCAATCAATCTTTCGCTTTTGCATTGTCTATGCCATAAGCTAGTTGTACTATATTTGCTTCATAGTGAACTTTAAACATGGGCAAGCCCAGTGTCACTATAAAGGGAATAGCAATTTGGGAAGGAAAGCTGCACAAGAAATGTACTGCCCTTGGCATGTTCCCTGCACCAAAGCATCAGTTTTGAAAAAGCATCTTAAATTTAAAAGAAAAAAAAACACTTTACCTGGAGCTGCAACAGAAACTGAAAAATAGCTGTAATGGTGAAAGAATTTGAGCCATACCTGTCAATTGTACAGATTTTTGCTGAATGTCCCAATATTTGCTTCTGTTCCTCACAAAATTTGTGGTTTTCTGAAAATTCAATAATGACTGATGTCACTAAATAATGACAGACATTTGAGTTTCAGACTTCTTATCTTTCAGAAAATGCATGCCAATGCAATGCCTATTATTTCTGCAACTTTCTAACTTTACAAGAGCAATATTCACAAAAAATGTCCCTATATTTAGGCAGTCATCCCTCCTTTGTTTTAAGCGTTGTCCAGATTACTTGAGCTAACAGGTTGAGAGGTATGATTTGAATGAATATTACCATATGACAGCCAACTGCACTTTCAGCCCAAGCTCAAAATGATACACTAAATATGTGGTTACTTAAAAACTGAAATACAGCTGCAGTATGTGGAGTATTAACAGAAGGTGTTAGAACAATTATCACAGCGTTGCAAAGTAAATTCTTCAAAAGAAAAATATGGTATTTTTTCTGGAAAAAACAGTGCACATTTATTTACTTACTATTTGGTAACTGGTCAGGCAAGCTGGTCCAAAGTGCCTTTTTCAGCAACAACCCAAATGCACAGAAACAAAAGCAAACAGCATGAATATTTAAGAAGCATGCATTACAAAAGAACAAATGCTGCTAGAATTCAACATTTCACGGTGACTGTCTTGCTGAAGGTAGTGGCTGTCTGAAAACAAACTGTGATGTTAACCATTGTCCCTAAAGCACTTACACTTGGTTGCCTTGTGTAAGTGTTCAGAGCAGGCCTTTTTGAACTCAGTACGAGATTTTGTGCCCCTTAATTCAGGTGGGAGTCTGTTCCATAATGCAGGGTCTAATTGGGAGTATACCCTTCAACTGTCCAGATTTTTGCCTCATATTCCTGGTCTGTTCCTCCTGATAAGTGTGTGTTTGTGGCAAATCATTGAGAATTAAAGTCACTAAATGACGAGAACTACTTCAGTTTCAGATCTCCTACCCTTCAGAAAATGCATGCCAATAGAAATCCTGCTATTCTATCATATTTCCAAGTTTACAACAACAATATTTAAAAACTGCCCCTATTACTGGGCCTTTGTCTCCTCATTGTTTTTGGCTTTGTCCATATTTCTTGCACTAAGACGTTGAAACGTATGATCAAGAGAAGGAAGAATCTCCAACAGCTGAAGTCTGCATTACAGAGAATGATGAAGTTTATATCACATGGGATCACCCATTACCAACAATTCAAAAAATAGATGCAAGAAAACCAGACATAGTAGTCCATGAAAAGAAGAGAAAAGTAACACTGATCACTGAAAATGCAACACCCAATGACTACAGTGCCTTATGTACATAGACACACAAAGACGTAAAGTATCAGGATTTGCAGGGAGAAAAAAGGGCAAAGTAGAAGGATACCCAGAAAGTCCCAGTAGTAGCAGAAGCCATGGGTCTTACAAAAAAAAAAAATAAATAAATAAATAATTTACAGTCTTATGTAGATATGCTGCCTGTACAGGAGGAGTCAATTCTTGACACATTGCAGGTGTTGCAAAGAGCACTTTTGGCTACCATCAAAGATTGAAATAATACTAATTTCCTGAACTTTTATCATACTTAAAGACTTGGAGAAATTAAACTGAGTAGAAGGTCTGCTTAATGTGACAGCTTTCTCTTTGGTACTTGATGGGGATTAAACCTGGTCTTGGACAAGTAGTTTCTGACTCAGAGGTGTGCAATAGGTATTGTTTGTTATTTTGTGAATAAGAGCACCTAGGAGGCTAATTTGACCATTTGGTGACTGGAAGCCAATTTTGACACTACCATGGTGAGGTCTGCCAAGAGCAAGGAGGGCAATTTATTTTGTTTTCTATTATCTGAAGTCTGTGGGAATTTTGTGCAGAGTAAAACTTAATCAGAGGAAAACTGTACTCCAATTTAGGGAGAACAACATTTTTGGCTACGGAAAAGCAGGTGAAGGGGAAAGTAAATAAGAGTTTCTGTATCACAGTATAAGTTCAGATAGTACTGTGCTAGCTACTTTGTCTGCATAATTTGAATTAGAGAAGGATGAAAGTCCTAGATATGTGTATTCAGAAAAAAGGGGAATTATGTCACTCTTGTTATCAGTTATGTTAATAACAGGCATGTGAGAGAGCTTTTCATGGCTTAGAAATACTATAAGCTTAGGTCTTAGAAGGTGATTCCAATCAGCCCAGTTGCATAGCTTACAGAAAGACTGCTATAGTTTGTTCTCAAGATCAGAGGAGCATTTACTTGCTTGTAATAGAAGGACACCATCAGCATATAGTATGACATCAAGGCGTGGCATATCATCTGTAAGATCATTAATGAATAATGAGAACAGAATGGAACCCAGAATTGGACCTTGTGCAGACAGCAGATTAGGGTGCAAACTGATAAGAGCTTATCTGTGGACTTGGAATGTTTTATACTCCAGGTAACTTTAGAACCACTTGATAGTGGTATTGCCAAAATGAAGTTTATTCAGTTTCATAAAAATATTTGTGATTAACAGTTTCACACAACCTGCCCTTATCTACAAATATCCCAGCAGTGACCACACCATCATTAATGTTGCAAAAAAATTGCATCAGTTGCAATGAGTAAGGCATTTCTAAAACCATGTTGTTTGTCTGATAATAAGCAATAGCTATTAATATGCTTTATTTGTTTCTACAGATTTTTTTCAAATATTTTTGTAAGTGACAGACAGTGGAGATAGGTCTAAAGTTCTTGAAAGCTTTGGCAGAGTGTATTTTGGGCAGGAAGCATTAATCCTGCCCTGTTGG
This sequence comes from Protopterus annectens, assembly GCF_019279795.1. Lineage (NCBI taxonomy): Eukaryota > Metazoa > Chordata > Ceratodontiformes > Protopteridae > Protopterus > Protopterus annectens. The sequence goes on along the minus strand of NC_056733.1, from coordinate 1,924,126,999 downwards.
ACAGCAGATATTATAAATGCAGGCTAAATGCTTGGCAATTTTATCTGATGCTGTTTTTAAGGTGCAACGTACGATTCAAAATTCTTTCATCATTTGATGCCATATACCCCCTTTTCCATAACACAGTCTGCATATTATCCCAAAATGTAACCCCATTTAAAAATCCGGAGCCTCAATGAAACATTGCCTTGTATTCACTACATAAATGCCTGAAGCTATGATACACAACAAACTGATAAAAAATAACCCTGGCTTAACTTTCATGTTATCAAGATTCATATTCATACCACACAACAGAATAAACAAAATCCACCAGCACTATTTTAGTGGCTAATATTCAAGACAGATTTTTGATAAAAATGAAACATGCAATTGCTAGATCCAGCAAAGATATCTGAATTACACGTTAAACTGCTGAACAGTTGAACACTAATGACGACATCTAATATTACAGCTAACAAGTTCTTTATAAGGTTGAAAAACTGTGAAAGCTGGCATTCATATTAAATGCTTTCCCTATGATATCATGGCATAGAGAAGCTTACGGAAAAGAAAAAGGAAAAGAAAACAAGCTTATTTCAGCTATTTTTTATTAAATAGTTCTAGAAATCTGAAACAGTAACAATATGCTCAAAGAATAATGTATTATGTAACATTCGTCTTGTCTCAGCATCTTTAAATGGTTCAATAATGCTAGAAAGGCAGAACATGCACATAGTTTAAATTAAAAGCTGTACACAGCAATACTGAAAATAACTAATGGTCTTGGAATGTTTTGCTACAACCCACAGAGCATTACATTAAGGACTTTTAGTTAGAGAGCTCTGCAAAACAAGCCAAATTATAACAGGCTGCAAAACACTGCTACATAAACACACGTGCTTTTTATTAAGAAGCTTTCTACACAAGGGAATTCTCAGAGTATAAGCATTTCCTGTTTCAAGTTATCAACAAGAAAATCCGAGAAACACTGAAACTGAGCTCCTCTGTCCATAATCTATAACCCAGACACTATTTTTTTCATTACTCTAGTAGAAAGACAACAACTCTAGTAGAAAACAAGACAGTGTGTGTGTCTGTGTGTGTGTGTGTGTGTGTGTGTGTGTGTGTGTGTGTGTGTGTGTGTTTATACAGAGAGAGACAGAGAGAAGAACATAGCTACCTACCAATTTACTGTGGAAATCAAGACAACAAACCAAATAAACCACTGCCTTTCTGAGTCAATGCCAAGTACAGCAGTAAATCCATTTCTGAGGTCAAACCGCACTCAGAGAGTTTTAATTTAAACAGTAAAGAGAAATGGTGATGAAACCAATGTTAGACTATCCCTAGGGCAATATAACCGTTTTGAAAAATAGTAAGTAGACAGAATAGGTTATGGAACTGCAAATATCTTCCTCACTGAAAAAAGGTAAGTCATGCCATCGGGTGCAATGTATAAAAGCTCAATGCAGAACAGGTCATGTGGAATGCATAACTTTCTTAACTTTGCATCAGTTGTATGACAAGGTGAAAATATATTCTACTGAGATAAATCACAAACATACAAGTTAATATACACACATAGATGCAACCAGAAAAGTAACATCCATTTATTTCCAGACACTGCTTACTTGTATATCGATAGCTCCTCAAGTAAGTACTAGGCTAGCTGCCTTTGTGGGCCATTTTAATGGCATCAGATCTCTTATCTGTGGTAGCATCATGATCACAGGCACTGGAAGATAATTTGAGCTTTACATTTGAATAGTTTCCAATCAAACATATTTAATTAGTCATACTTTTTATGCATATAACGTTGTCAAGTAGGCTCGTCAAGTTATCTTAAACAGGTGTGCATTTAGTGTCTAGGAAAAGTTGGTTATGTTGAAGAAAAAAAATCAAACTGTAGAGAAAATTAATACATTTTTATGGGATCATAGTTTAAATTCTCATTTGTGGGTTCTACCAGATAATTTATTCTTTGACAGTTAAAAGTGAAGACATTGAGGCCTGCTGTATTTAATGCTATATCAGAGAGCACAAACGACAACATCTTAAATTGCATATCTATTTATTACGCAAGTACAGCTGCAGGAAAATTATCAAAATATATTTGTAGGACACACACCCAAAACCCAAAGAAAAAATATGTATTTTCCATAAACATGTTTTGCAATACTGGTTTGCTTCCTACAGTGTTAATGGTTTTGCAGCACTCTAAGTGGTTTGCATTTTTTATTTACCACAACACGGCTATGGGCGAACCTGGAATTCATACTTTGCCTGCTTAATGCAAATCAGGTTTCCTGAGAAGCTAGAGACTAACCAGCCACTCAGCAGGTGCAAGGAAGAGAAACTAATTCTGGATGGGGTGCCAGTCCATTACAGGACTTACCCAATACACACAGTGTTATATAAAATCCTAAAAACTGCTATGGAGCAAGTGAAGCTGTAGTTCTGGGGGCAGTCTGGGTAGTAGATCCACACCTCCCCTAAAGTGGAGGATGCCACACTGTACCTTATAAAATGGAGGGACACATGTGGGCCTCTCGGGGGGGGGGCACAGAGGGATAGATGCAAACAAATATCTACAGGCAAGATGGACTGGCAAATAACATACAGATTGTTTGTGGAATATGATTTACATGTGGAACAACTGACATAAACTCATACAGACACAGGGAGGACACACAGAGTCCCACAATTACACACCAGCTAACCCAGATTGGTGTGACGAGGGAGATGATTTTTCTGAGCTATGATACAGAATTGGAATTGCCTAGACATGCTAAGGCTTTACTGTCTCTAATTATGGTGGGTACCAAAAAAGCAATTGCTAGAAAATGGAAATCAAAACCTAAACCAACTATATTAGAACTAGTGAATAAAGCAACAGAGATAAAACAACTGGAACTGAGATCTTTAGAAAAAGGTAGCAGCAAACTACATAGGAAAAATGGTAATTGTGGGAACAATACATACAGGAGAGGAATGAGGTTTAAAAGAAGACAGGACTTAAATGAGCTATGTAACGTTTGACTGAAAATGATTCAGTAGTTTAAAAGTGATGTATATTGTTTGCAACTGGGAGTGTGTCAGTATGGTTTCTGATGTAAAATGCTTGCAACTAGGATTGTATCAGTGTGGTATGGTTACATTTATGTAAATGTACAATTGCTTATGTCGTATGTGATGATTTAATAAAGATGTTTTGTGTTTAAAAAAATGAATAAATATGGTGAGGTAAAGGCAACAACGCTAGCCCCTCTGCTTCTGTGACAACCTGTGGGAGTCTAACAAGCTGGCTTAATTTTGTAACTCTATGAACCCATGAGTTACTTCAGGGAAGTAAAACACTTTCTGCAGTCCTGTAACTCTGCTCACTCTCTATGCATTTTTTTATGCCTCTGGCAGTACTGTCATTTGCTTGTATCCCTACCTATTTAATGAATACCAACTCATGTAATGCAGTTATACAAGAAAAAAAGCAAAAGTATATTCATTCAATGTAAGGCTGACACTTTTTGTGGCGGTTTAAGCTCCCGCATACTGCAGGTTCAATAAACATTTAAATTGGGTTTCTTAATCCTCATCTGCATACATGAATTTCACAAAACTTGGCTTGAGAATGTAAATGGCTGTAAAAGTGAAATCACAGCCTAAGGTCCGCTGCCACAACATCAGTCTGCACAAGGACTGGGTCAGTGTGTCACCTTGTTTGTTAAGCACACTGGCTGACTGACTGAAAAAGGAGGGTCTGGGTCTGAACTCTCCTTCCAGAAATGTAATGGCAAAAAACATTGTTAGTATCTTCAAAAGGTTTATGTGGATCTCCTCTTTGTGCTGGTTTCAGTATCACTGAACAAAGGAATAGCAACATGAGTTTCCAATCCACTAGTGAAGCATCCACTGTCAGGAACTTTTTATGCATTTAGTTGCAGGAAAGGAAGCCCCCACATCAAGAAATAATTAAACTGGCCACATCCATATACCATGGTGACAGAGGTCTAAAAATAACATTATTGCTATGGAGCATGATGACTTTATGTCCACTCAAACTTCACTGCCCACTCCAACATTCTCACCCTTGGGCATGCAACTTTACCTCAGTGAAAGCAAGCAAAGAAAAGGGGATTAGACAAGACTTCTGCTTTATGCAGATCGCCAAGGTGTGCAGCCATTAGAAGGAACAAAGTAGGATGCACATTTAGGGCCTCCTTTCATTCATCTATGTACTGAACACATGGCTCAAGTCTTCCAACAGCTCTTCACCAGAAATATTAGCACTTGGTAAACACTCTGAGTGCCAAGGATGCAACAAATGGCAACATATTGCACTGAAAGTTATGTCCACCTATAATAAATTGAAAAGATCCGGCTTTTTGGAAGCCAGGCAATGATGTACCAGAAAACATCCATCATGTGAAGTAAGATAAAAAAAAAAAAAACATTGAGGTAGTGTGGCATAAATACCTGGAGATTCAAAATCAGAAAACTAATGTACCAGAAGTGCCTAAAGAGGGCATGGAGGTCAAACATGGCATGAAAGCCTCCCATCCCATTTGGTGCCACTAAATGTTATGAGCAGAATGCTTGATCTCTGCAGGAAGGAGAGGTTCTGTAGCTTAATTCATGACTAAATTATGAGACTTTTCAAAGTTCTGTTTCACAACTACCTGATCCCAATGTAGATCACATTTGGGGGGGGGGGGGACTTACCTGTTCCAGGAAATTTATTTAGTTTTCGTCTGTCTTTTGCTCACCAGGAAAGTTGACTGGGATGAAATCTTTTTTCAGTGGAGCAGAGGCCCAGAGAGAACAAATAGCTACATAGAGGTTTACAAATTTTAAAAATATTTACAATGTTGCACACATGATTTGAAATTAAAAACAAAATCATTGGAGGCAAACTGCTAATGAAATTAACACTTGGAGAAATAAAGTAGTCAGTGTACAGTAAAGTCAAAGATTTTCATACAATGAATATTTCCCGAGCAAACAGCACAACATTAGGCTGTGAGACAGGAAGAGAAAAAGGCCTTTGTTGTGCACTAGAGAGGACTGCATACAGTTTTGTGGGTTTTGTTATACAGTTTGATTATCCAGGAGTGGAGCAAAAGCAGAGCCAGGTGTCATTAAAATGTTGTTTCAGTACAGCCTTAAAGTTATTTTTTTTTGTCTGTAAAGTTTAATTAGAGTGTATACAGTTCCACAGCTTGGTGATGGGAACAAAAACTGAGACAGGTGTCATTCAGATGTTGTTTCAGTACAGCCTTGAAGTTAGTTTTTTTGTCTGTAAGTTTTAGCTGGAGGATTATACAGCTCCACAGCTTGATGACAAGATGGCAGTATAGTGAGTCACCTGCAGTATAGTTAGTTTAGTTGCACAGCTTGGTGATGTGGTGGCAGTATAGTGAGTCACCTGCAGTACTTTTTTTTTTTTTTTTTTTTTTACTGTGAGGAGAAATTTGTTGTTAGACCTTAAAAGTCTAGAATTAGGGTAAGGTTGAAACATATTTTTAGGGCTGGCCATTTTTCAGTGTTAAGAATTAGAATAAGGTAGAAATAAAGATCCGACTATTCCCACTGTTATAATACACCATTTCATGGTGACAACTATCTAGTCAAGATGAAACTAAAAAAAAACATCTTCTCACATGTTGGCCTGCAGGTTAGGTAAGGTTGTAAATGTTATTCTGGTGGATCACTCTTGTGGGAAACTGTCCGACATTTTGAGACGTCCTTCATCTTACAAAGGAGATTTCTTATTTTTTGGTATTTGGTAGACCCATAAAAGCAGAATAAGTTGTGAAGGGCTTTGTACATAGCCTCCTTGATGGTCAATCCATTACTTCTACTGCATATATTTGAAGTCCTGAGAAGCCTGTTCAAAATGGACCTCTTCCTAGAACAGGGAAGGAAGGCATCCGAAATGGCATTGAGAATGTCACAATTGAAGAAACAGAATGTGAGCTACTCAATTTGATGAAGACTCTTACATGTAAGCCTACTGCTCTGTTCACAAACTCAAAAATTAAAGTAGACTGGGGTCCTCTAGTTATGGAAGCTGGGAAGGAGCTGCACCTGCAATATGATCTCTTAACCATACAAATGGAAAAAGACAAATAAATGGTTGTAAAACTCATGTGATTATTCAAAAGAACATACAGTGCAAAGTGAATGTTTGATAATAAGAAGTAAAGAGTAAAAAATGGAAGTACAGTTTTAACTGCCAACACCAGCAGACAGCCGGTCACAAGGGAAAAACAGTGAGGAGCATGATGGTTTGCACAATTTCATTCAATGAAGTAGAACAGAGAAACGTTATTGCAGCATGTAAATCTTTTTTATTATAATGAATGAACTATATACAATGAACTCATTTGAAAGATTTCCTGGAAAGAATATCCTCCCATTAGAAAGATAGATATAGAGAAGATTTTATCAGACCAGATGGGACACTGACTACAATACAACAGATCTGAAGATGAAGTTTTGCTGCTGAATGTAAGGGCCAAAACAGAGCTTCTAAAAGCTTAACAGATTTAAATGTCAGTTAAGAGGGAAAATATAACACAGTTTGGCACCCATGAAATGGTGGGTAGAAAGCAACATGCATCATTTTAATGGCTTCTTGGCCATGGAATAAAAAAAAAACTCAAAAACAATCGACTATCATTCCAAGAACTCAGAAACAAAGCCAAAAGAAAACAAAACAGAACAGATTGCCACTATACCGATATCCAGAACAAATATAAACACAAAAATTCTGGACAGTCATAAAAAATATCTTACACCCTGAGCAAACATCAACCTCACATCACTCTTCCCCAAACAATCTAGATACTATGGCAGAACAATTTAAGAAATAGTTTACAGAACGCATACTATCACTCACCAAAAATAACCACTTCTCCCCAACAACAGCACCCATAACAACAAACAACAATGAAAATTCCTTCAAGCCAGTCCCAACAAGTACCATAAAAAAAACTTCTCAGAAAGCTTAAACCAACAACTACAGCAACCAATAATCTACCAGCTGAATTTCTAAAGTTAGTTGCTGAAGCTATTGCATATCCAGTCTCAATTCTAATTAATCGCTCTATCAGTGAACAGAAAATCCCATCTCTCTACAACATTTCATAGATAATGACATTACATAAAGGTGGCAATTCTACAAAGCTATTGAATTATAAGCGGATTGCCATTTTATTCAAACTATCCAGAATTCTGTAAAAGTGTATACATACCCAGCTTCTGAACTTCCTCTCTACTGACAACCTGTTAACTGTATCACAACATTAATTTAGGCCTAATCATAGCACTACAACTACCCTTCTTAGCTTCACTACCACTGTTAATCAATATAGGAATTAGGGGAGAAATAGTGTCAACCATCTTTCTTGATCTGTCAAAAGCATTTGACACCATCTTCCACCAAAAATTACTGATAGTACTCTCCAATCTTCTCTTAGCTTCTGAACCAAGACATAGCAGAGTTACTATCTAACAGGAGGCCAACAGGCATTAAATGGGGAACAAGTCATCTCCCCTCTATTTCCTGTCACATTGGGGGTACCGCAGGGTTCTATTCTTGGTCCATTTCTTTTTATTCTCTTCACTAATAATCTTAAGACAGGTACAACTCTTGCCACCCTAGTGCAATATGCTGGAGATTCTACCCTTAAATGTGCTGCTCCCACCTTACAAGAACTCCAAAATATAACTGAAAATACTTCCTTGAAACGGAATCCTCAACTCATACTCAACCCTATTGAAACTAAACTTATGATAATCTATCCTAATAGATCCTAATAGAACCAATGACCCTCCTCCCTCCTTCTTCATTAAAGCTAAAGACACTACAACTATTACACTGATTTCTTCTACAAAACTCTTAGGTGTCATGATCAACAACCACTTGAAATATGATATTCACATATCACAAGCTATACAAAAAGCCTGTATAAAATTAAGTATACTCTATAGAAATAAGCAATTTCTAACCAACGATACTAGGATAGCCATAGCAGAAAACACCTTCTCTCTACTCCTTTATGCATCACCCAATCTCACCTTCTCTCTACTCCTCTACGCATCACCCAATCTCACTAATCTGAAGAATATGGAACTAGATAAATTGGAAGCTTGTTATAATAAAAAAAAGAAGTTATGTACTCACCATAAAGTTCCATCTCAGTAGTTGTACTTCACTTGTCTTCAACCTTTGGGCTTTGGATCTGGCATGGATCCAACATGGCCGTATAGCTAGCATCATTGATCTGAGCTCTCAGCTCCTCCCCCTACCCATAATGCCCCCTGTCTCCTTCCTCCCTTCAGATCGAGTTTGCTGCTGAAAATAAACACACATCCAACCCAACAAGGCCTTATCACTGCTGACTGTCCTAAAATTCCTGAGCCGGGAAGATAAGGAACCTTATGTGACTATCACTTTTTTACACATGGTCAGAATAATAGCGACAAGGCAGGGGGAAGGAGGGGGGGTACGGCTGAAGACAAATGAAGTACAACTACTCAGATGGAACGTTTTGGTGAGTACATAACTACTTTATCTGAAATAGCTTATTTCATTTGGTCTTCAACCTTTGGGACAGAGTCCCCAGCTACTTACACCTGGGAGGCCCTCCCGAAAGGATATTCTGGAACACGGCGGAGCCACAGGAAGCCCTACCGCTGGAAATTATGTCCAACTTATAGTGGGAAATGAAGGTACGAGATAAGGACCACATAGCGGCAGAAAAAATGTCATCCAGAGAGACCCTGGACCAGAATGCCACCGAGGTGGCCATAGACCTGGTAGAGTGTGCTTTTACCTGACATGGCGGAGAGAGACCCTTAGCTAAATAGGCCCTGGTAATGCATTCAGTTAGCCATTTGGCAATTGTAACTTTGGAAATTGGTTGGCCCAAAAAGGGTTTAGCATAAGAAACAAACAGTTGGTCAGATTTTCTAAAGGATTTAGTCCTACAAAGGTAGAAACGTAGTTTTCTATGTACACTTAACAAATGCAATTTACATTCTCCCCTGTGCTGAAAATTTGGAAACAATACTGGCAGACTGATGGTTTGGTTTATGTTTGCTTCAGAGGCCACCTTTGGTGAAAAAGAAGGATTAGTGCGTAGGGAGACTCTATCCTTGTGGAAGATCATCTAAGGCACTTTGATAGAAAAAGCTTGGAGTTCTGACACCCTCCTAGCAGAAGTGATGGCTACCAAGAAAGCAGTCTTTCAGGATAGACATTATAACTCAACTGTAGCTGGAGGTTCAACAGGGGGTGAAACTAGAGCCTGGAGAACCAAGGTAAGGTCTCACGTTGGCATAGGATCTTTCACCAGAGGACGTAGTAGAAAGGTACCCTTTAGGAAAGCCTTGCAGAGCTTAGAAGACACTTAGGAAGTCTTATTGTCCCCTACATGAAAAGTAGAGATAGTGGCCAGTTGTACTTTAACAGTGGACGAACTGGCGCCCTGTTGAAAATGACGCGATAAGAAATCTAAAACTGCCAAAACCAGGGCCGTAAAAGGGTCTAAGGCACATTGCAAAGCCCACACCAAAAAACGCTTCCATTTACTATGATAGACTCTTCTGGTTGATAACTTGTGAGCTGCAACCAGAATCTCCTTAACTGAGGAAGATAAACCCGGGAGTCCTGATGATCATGGGAACTGGAGCAGCCAAGCAGTGAGCTTCAGTCTGACCAGATCTGGAGGAGGTATCCCCGAGGGATGAGAAATAAAATCCGGAACTGGATCCAGAGTCCATGGTGGAACTACTGTGTGAGACAGTAGGGACAGGAACCAGACTTGGCGAGGCCAGAATGGGGCAATGAAGATGACAGTTCTCCTCAGCCTGCAAGCTTTCTGCAGAAACTTGGAAATCACGGGCAGAGGAGGACAGGCATAGAGTAGACCAGGTGGCCAAGTATGAACGAGAGCATCTCTGGGGCTTCCCCCTGAGGGGGGCACAGGACAAAGAACTCACTGGACTTTGCATTGGAAGGAGATGTGAAGAGACAACAGCAAGGTCGACCCCACCTGAAGAAGATCTGCTCTCCCACTGAAGGGTTCAGAGACCACTCGTAAGGCATCAGAATAGACCTGCTGAGCCTGTCCACTAGAATGTTGGACCGACCCGAATATGCGTTACTACCAGAAAACGACCAATGGAGATTGCCCATTCCCACACTCTCATCGCTTCTCGACAAAAGGGGTAGGATCTGGTTCCACCCTTTCTGCTAATGTACCAGACTACTGACATGTTGTCTGTCTGGATGGCAATCATCCCTAGAGGCAGATGGGCAAGAAGAGCTTACAACACTAGAAGGACCGCCCTCATGTCTAGCACATTGATATGCAGACTGGTCTTGGGAAGGGACCACGTGCCTTGGACCATCTGCCCTGAGCAATGCCCCCTCACCCGAGCAGGGAGACATCCATAGTCAGTGTGGCTTTGGGCAAGGGTGGAAGAAAGGGACGACCCTTCATTAGGTCCGGAGACTGAATCCACCACAAAAGGGAGTCCCTGCGCACCAGAGATATTTTATTTATTTATTTATTTATTGACATTTGTTAACTTGGGTTTGCCCAACTGGGCTTGTGGCCCATTTTCAGTGGAGACCCAAGGAGAAAATCTCCAGTAGTACATTTTAAACAAGTATAATTTTAAACAATATTGATATAATAGCAGTTATAGCAAAAAGATTCACATATGTTGGGATACACGCATAAAGTTAAAGTTGTATTAAAAAGAAGCTAAGTAACAATTTTACATTGATATAGTTCAATAGGTCAACAATGAAAAAGTTTTGTTTGTATAAAATTATGCAAATGCATAGTAGACACATTGGAGACAGAGGTGTAATGAGGTATTAAGTATGGTCCTTTTGAGGGTACATAAAGGGAAGGAAGACTAGGTAGGGTCATGGCAAGGGCAGGTTCTGGAATTGAGAAAATAAGCTTTTAGTTCATTTTTAAAGTGTGAGGTGTGGGAGATTGAACGTAAGTCAAGGGGAAGTTTGTTCCAAGCTTGGGTAAGGGAGTGTTTGTAGAGTAGTTTGCCTACTGACCTTTTTGGGTGGTAGATATCAAGTAATTGTTGGTTAGGCATACGGAGGGTCCGGGATGGGATGTAGATGGAGATTAAGGAAGATAGAGATGGACAGAAGGAGGGTTTATAAAGAATAGAGTGTAGCATATGAAATTGATAAGATAGCAGAAATTGGGGAATTTCAAGCCATTGAAGAGAGTTTAAAGAAATGCAATGGTGCGAGTTGTATGGGGAGTTAGTAATGAATCTGGCTATTTTATGGTAAGTCTGTTGGAGTTTGTTTAGAGTGGAGGCCTGGATATTGGTAAGAACTGGGGCGGCGTATAAGAGGGAGGGGAGGAGGAGTGCCTGGCCCAGGGTAAGTCTATACTCAGGGGTTAGGAATTTTTTTTTCCGATATACAGACCTATTTTTTTATACATTGGAGTATGTGTAGGTTGAACATTAGTTCGTCATCGATAATGACCCCTAGGAGTTTTGTGTGGGTGTCAGGTTGGACAGTTGTATTGTTAGAAGATGTAATAAAAAAGGAGGTTTTGTGATGAGAAAGAGAACGGGGAAGGAAAAGTAGGAGTTTGGTCTTTTTGGGATTTAGGATCAATAGGTTGTGAGAGAGACATTGTTCAGTGGACAGCAGGGCCTGTTGGGTCAGGGAGTGTAGTTCAGGAATGTTATTTGAGATGGATATAAGTGTGGAGTCATCGGCATACTGAATAAGGGAGGATTCTTTGCATGAGGTGTAAAGATCATTGGTGAAGATGTTAAACAAAAGGGGTCCCAAGATGGAGCCTCGGGGAACACCAGTGGAGATGGGAAGGAAAGGTGAGGAAGATGAGAGACATTTGACAAATTATTCCCTGCCAGATATGTAACAGGATAAGACAAGGGTTGGTCCAAAAAAGATCATTGGACGGCAATAGTCCATTGTAAAATGTGCATGTGAAGGCATGCTAAGGGCAATAGTTGGATTGTAGTTGCCATGGAACCAAAGGCCCTGAGAACTGATTCTGCCGTTGGAACCTCTGCATGAAGAACCTGCAAGACATGCACCTTCAGATTGTGTATTCTCTCCGGAGTAAGAAAGACCTGAATTTGAATCGTATCTAACTGAGCTCCGATGAAGTCCAGGCTCTTAACTGGAGTCAGTGCTGATTTTGACAGCTTGATGGTAATGCCTAGATTTTTGGCTAAGAGTAGAAAAGATGCTTGGTCGAGGCAGCAAAGAGCCAATCATCCAGGTACGGAAAGACCTGAAAACCCTGAAGCCTCAGGTGAGCCGCAACTACTGCCATCACTTTGGTGAACACCCGGGGGGAGCGGTAGTGAGACCAAAGGGAAGAGCTCTGAATTGAAAGCGAATAGCTCCTAGCCGGAAGCGGAGAAACCTCCAGAAGCATCTGTCCATTTTGATATGGTAGTAAGCATCTTGGAGGTTGATCGAGCACATCCAGTCATTCATCTGCAGATAGGGCAGGACAGAGAGAAGAGTGACCATCCAAAATTTTGTCTTGGTTACTGCCAGGTTTAGTGTGGAAAGATCCAAGATGGGTCTTAGGTCCCCCGTCTTCTTTAGCACTAAAAACAACCTGGAATAAAACTCCAATCCAGACTGATCTGGGGGGACCCTTTGGATGACTCGTTTGCTTAGCAGCTTGTCTACTTCTAAGGCTGCTGCCTCCTGATGAATGGGTGGAACATCTGGGAGGTGTCTGGGAAGAAGAGGTGGTTGGTTGAAGGGAACTGAATAGCCTCTAGATATGATCTGCAGCACCCAACGATCATTTGTAATGGACTCCCATGCCACTGGGTGCAGCAAAAGGTGGTCTCCAACTGCCTCCAGAGAGGAGCAGTCGGGCAACCCTTTAGGGCTGCTGGCCAGGCCTGTCCGAAAAAGGTTCTTGGGACCCAGTATTTCTCAGACCCTCTCTACCTCTGGGCTGGCATCTATTGTAACCCTCTCTGCCTCAGGGGGACGAATTGCTCTGAGTGTCCCGGGAAAACGCCTGAGACTTTCGGAACCACATCATCTTCGTCCCTCGCTGATTCCTGGAAAAGGATCTTTGAGGGGAGGAGAAGCAGATCTTGATGGCAGACAGAGTCTTCCAGTCCTTTTCACTCTGGACAAGTGTCTCTCTCACTGACTTCCCAAAAAGGGAAGAACCATCATAAGGAGCATTGGCAAAAGACGCCTTAAAGGGGTCAGAGAACTGACAAAGCCAGAGGCAGGAATGATGCCTGATGGTGGTTCCTGAACCGGCAGCCCTAGCAGCTCCCTCAGTGGGATGGGAGAGAAGGCACGTGAACATATTAAAAATGGCTTTTAGAGTGGCCATTCTGGTGGAGAACGTCTTTTTGTCCTCAGCCAACATATACTCTGGGGTTGACTCAGTGACCTCCTTGACTAGGTCACGTTGTAATCGAATCAGGTGTGCCATATAGTTCAGCGCCTGGATGGCAAAGGTCGCTGAAGCATACACCCACTTCCCAAAAGGGTCCAAAGTCCATGACTCGCAGTCAGGAGGGTGGACCGTAGAGCTCCCCTGAGCTAGCTCTTTCTTTGTGGCTTCTGCCACGACCATAGCATCTACCGGGGATCATTTGAACCAGTGTATCCTGTCTGTTGGGGGACTGAGGACCTTGTCAGGATGATTTGGGATAGGCTCCATCATGTCCAGTTCCTTCCATGCCTGAGATATTATTAGATCCACCATGGGATCTGCAGGAGGGGACACCCAAGAAGTAGATGGGCCCATGCCGAATGCCTCAATAAACACCGTTTCATCCGGGTCAGTTTTTGGGCAGACCCCCCCCTTCTGGAGCAGGATTTCCATGATGTCTCCAAAGGAGGCATCCTCAGAGGGGGATCGGGGGAACTTTCCCCTTCCTCCAAATCAGTGTCTGAGGTAATGGACTCCAAAGGGGAGTCCAAGTGTCTCCTCTAAATGCTCTTCTGAGTGTAGCCACAGACATGTAAAAGCCTGAATTTAGGGGCTTCAGACATCGTCCCCTAGATAAAGCCCAAGATACACACACACACACGCACGCTAGAGAAAAGAAAGGCAGAAAAGGGAGGTTTTTTTTTGTAGCAAAAGAGATTAGAAAATGGAAAAACTAACTCACGTATGTGATTTTTGACCAAAAAACACACACCACGCCACCAAGAGCTCAGGCCACATTGCAGGCTGTATCAGCAGCAAACGAAATCTAAAAGGAGGAAGGAGACAGGGGGAATTATGGGTAGGGGAAGGAGCTGACAGCTCAGATCAATGACGCTAGCTATGCGGCCGTGTCAGATCCAGGCTGGACCCAAAGCCCAAAGGTTGAAGACCAAATGAAGTAAACTACTTCAGATTAGCAAAACTTGCCAGAGACAACTCATACCATATGCACAATTGTCAAGCCCTGAAACACCATTCCTGGTTGAAACTCCCACGCCTACTAAAATATAATCAGCTGATAACAGTTCATACATTGCTTCACCAGCGAGAAAAAAAAAAAAAAAACAGTTCTCCAAAAATTAATAGAACATTTTTTCAATAACCAAATATTACGGTCCACTAATAAATCTCTATTAAAATATTGCTGGCAATGTACTTTTTCCTAACGACATATCCAAAATCTGGAACTCACTTCCCCACACTGTGAGATCCACTACTAACACTGCTCATTTCACAAAGGTACTAAACGCTCACTTAGCTAATGCAAGGCTCTGTTCATGTAACACTTTCAGGTTAACTTAGTTCTTCTGCATCAGACCTTACTCCCTCTTAATCTACTGGTTAAACCTAACCCTAACTCTGCCATATTATCTTAAATTCCAGGTCACGGTCACTTTCTTTATTACTTCTACCCCTTTATCTCTATAGATCAAAAACTAGAACCCTCACTTTTGTGATCCATATACCATGAAGGCTGAGCGCCGAGCTGGCAACTCGGCACCATAAAAACACCAATGTCAATCAATCTGTGGACTGGTGATCTGCTGTGGCAAATCCTAGCCAGGAAAAGCTGAAAGACATTGCAATACCATTTTCTACCCAACAATTCTAGAATATCTAAATTATTTTCTAACAGGATACCATGGTATACAAAACTGTATATGTGAACTGCATGCTACTTACTTTGTTCAATCCATACTTGTGATTGACATAGTGAAGAATGTCTTCATTCTGTGTGTTATATTATCTAATGTTATTATACTGCATGTATATCTTTGTCCCACTTAGTCTTATTCTATATATTCCATATACATAAATACTGAAATCTGTACATTGTCCATCTTACAATTTGTAATTATAAGTGGAACTTTTCTCCCCAGGTCTCTGGTGAAAATGGGTTTCACCCAGTCGGACTTTCCTGGTAAACAAATGTCAAAGAAAATAAATAATTAAAATAAATAAATAAACAGGCAAGCCTGACAGAAGAAAGAAATATAATCCATTACAAAGCTCATGCTGTTACAGTAAAACTAATAAACGTAGCTTAGACTAATGATAATCCTTTCTGCAACTTGTACTCTGTGAGAGGAGATACTAAAATGCCAGTGGAGACCTGGAATTGTGTAAAGGTACAGAGACAGCCATATATAATGATGAAGATTCTCTACTCTCCACTGAACCACAAACACACAAAAAAGACAAGAACCTTCACTATCCTATGATGAGACAGTGCCATCAAATGGGTCTAAAACGTAAAGTGATCTATCCTGCGCATTTATATCACATTATCGAAAGATGAAAATAGCGAACGTTATTTCATCGGCCCCAAAATATCTAAACATGAAAATATCGAACATTCAGAACAGCAAATTTTTTCCAATGGAAAAAATTCGCTCCTCCGAAACGCATACACACAACACAAGCACATCAAACAAACAGCAACCACACACATACACTTAAATTCCTACATCTAATGCTACACTAAACATACACTACTATCTACCTACTTACCTTAACCCAAACCCTAACCCTAAGGTCCATCACTATCGCACACTCACCTAACCCGCACCCTAACCCTAACTCATTTAAACCGCCCCTAACCCTAAATTCCATCACTATCACACACACGCCTAACCCGCGCCCTAACTCACTTAACCCGCCCTAACTGTAACGTACAAACAATCGCACACTTACCTGAACCCAACCCGTAACTTTCCACCACAGTGCTAAGAATAGCGAAGCCACAGAAACAGTCAACCAAATTCTTTCCCGACGAAAGAATTTGCTGTTCTGCAGCTTCGCTATTCTTGGCGTTCACTGAATAGTGTTCGATATCAGAACATTCGAAGTTTTAATACTTCGATGTTCTGATATAGACCCTATCCTGCATACTTTAAGATCCTTCTATCTGCTGCTGCCAAAACCTTTATACAGGTGCAAGAGACTTGAAATATATGCAACAATGTGAAGTAAAAAAGGTTGGAGAAACAAACTATATCTGAGAAGAAGTTATAACAGTATGCTGACCTGTCAGACTCTACAAAAAACAAAATGGTGATGAAGATAATGTTTGCACCCCTTTTATTGTTCAGGATACAGCTACTCATAACAGAAAATACTCTGCCTGCCTACTTTCACATACCCTGACATTATGTCAGTTTGACACTTCCGAAAGCTAAGTAGATTAATATATATGGACTACATATTTCAATTAAAATTGATATTCTACAGTATATCTAAACCACTAGCTCTTATTTTGATTTTCAGTGTCATCGTCATCTAATAATAGTAGAGGAATTCCTGCTTCCAAGAACAAATAAGGATAGGTTAAGGGAAGGTATATTTACTACCATTAATCTGTGATGAATTATTAATTTTAGTATTTGGGTTAGAAGGGAATGATACAATTCATAAGATAACGTTTTGGAGATATAACATTAGAAGTTTATAACCACACAATGTTTTGGAGATATAACATCAGAAGTTTATAACCACACAATGTTTTGGAGATATAACATCAGAAGTTTCTAACCACACAATGTTTTGGAGATATAACGTCAGAAGTTAAATACCATGTTTAAAGAAAAAAGATTAATATATTGGCATCAATTGCTAAACTCTGGAAAACCTCTGACAATAGACCAGATTAAACAGAAATTAAATATGGAAGATAGTTCGTGGTTACATGTACAAGAATTAAGACAGTATATATTAAGCAAACAAGAAACAATGCAACCATCAATAAGACAAAATGTTCCTAACCTTATAGAACAAATAATATTACTAACGAATCAACCCATTACTGGAAGGGGATACTTATCATCTATTTATAAAACAAACAAAAAAATAAAAATGCATAATAATGACAAAATATGGAATTATTGTAGATCAGTTAATGGACATGTGCCAAATGACAGAAATAAAAACTAATTCTTCTCTCTCCAAAGCAGACATCACTTTCATTACATTGGAGACTTTTTACATGGCAATTCATACACAGATCTTATGTAACCCCTCATAAAATGGAACTTATGTTTAAGAAAAATATTGGCTGCTGGAGATCTGATTTATCAATAAAAGCAGACTGGCAACATATGTTCTACGAATGTCATTTGATTAAACCATATTGGGATAAAATAAATTATTTTCTGCAAATGGTATTCAATGATAAATTCCAGATTTCCAAATCTATTATTTTGTTTAATGCACCTGTACCCGACTGTGTGCCAAGAACAAAATATGTAATCTTATGGACTCTCCTAGCTATTGCAAGGAAGAACATTACATCAAACTGGAAATCCAAAGCTTCTCCAACTTTTAAGCAATTCATGAATATGGTGTCAGCAGTATCGCAATTGGAAATGAACACTATTAAAGGAAGAACTGAAAGAACTACATCATTATACGTAGCATGGCAAAAGTAACTGAAATACTGGAGAATAATGACTGCAGCAGATTATAATCAGGAAACAATTGTATAGAAAGCCAATTATATGTCAACAATAGACACCCTTGTAAATACTTTATTTTGGTTTTAATGTTTGATATCTGTTTAGAGGTTTTAGCCTACCTTTTTAAATAATTTGTAAATACTTCATTGTCATAAATAACCTGCATTCATGTTTTCTTGTTTTTGGAAATGAATAAAAATATTAAAAAAAAAAAAAAAAAAAAAAAAAAAAAAAGTTAAAAACCGCATCTCTCCATATACATTCCATCTATCCTCAACCCCTTTTCCCATTTTGCACATGGGGTCGGGGTGTCAATTCAGGAATGACAATCATCTCAAGCGAAGGTTTACACTGCCGGGTGGATAGCCCTGCTGCGGCAGTTCATTCATACCACTCACTCACACAGACATTCTCACCTATGCCCAATTTAAAGTGTCCAATCCACCTACTGCATGTCTTTGGAATGTGGGAGGAAACTGAAGTACCCGGAGAAAACCCATATGACCGCAAGGAGGACATGCGGACTCCGCACAGAAGGCACCCCAGCCGAGAATAGAACTGGAGAACCTCTTGCTGTGAGGTGACGACGCTAACCACTGCACCACCACAGCCACCCTAAATACATTGCGAATTGGGAATTACTCTTTGAATTTATCAACTTACATACCAGTTCTCTTCTGCAGTCGGATCACTGTAAAGAAGTATTAGGCACTGGCCTGCTTTATTTGCTAGTTAAAGAATTAGTTTAAGACGATTGTTTTACATTTTATGAAACTATAATCTTAGGTTATACCTTAAAAAAACTATTATCAAGCCATCCCCAACTACAAGAACTGTTGAGATAGTAAGTAATGCACAGAGTGAAGACCTTTGCTTTGTGTAAGTCTAAGAAGGTGTCTGAAATCAACAGAGGTTTACCTTATCAGTTTGCTGGTGGAGGTCATATCTTTACCCTGTCATTTAGCCATTAGTAGTATCTATGGAAATCATCTTTAACAGCAAGCCTGTGTTATTAAGAAACTGAGGGGGGAGACAGGCGGCTAAATGTTCTACAGACAATGGCTATTACTTTTAGGGCTGTTTAGAGCTCCTGCTAGTCTCTTGAGAGAATGTAATGGTTTCACACATTATCCAGAAGATAATTTATACTGGTACCCTCCCTGGCTCTACTTAAAAGGAGGATGCTCTAAGAGATGCCAATTGTTAATTTTGCATTCTTCCTTCTAACTATTCTTTTAAGGATCTGTCACATGAGATTATGTGGCTGGTGTCTGTGTGTGTGTGTACCTGACTGTGTATTAGAACTTCCCTTTTTGCCATTACTTCTCCCAATCTTCTTTTTCTTAGAGGAATGATGAACGTTATTTAAATGAAAAAAAATCTAAAGACAACTTATCTCAGTATTTATCCAGTATAGGAGTGTAATGGAGAGAATATGTTTGAAGCTACATAGCAGGTCAAATAAATAATACCTCTACAACTCTACAGCAAACTGTCCCTCCATCCAAGTGCCAGGCAAGAGATCATGATCCCTATGTTGGGAATGATAACAGTAAGAAAACTTACCAGGAATGCTTAGGTTCTGAAAATGAAAAACACTCTTTGTGATTCTCTGTTTTTAGTCTAAACAAAATTATATCAACCTAAAGAACCTGGATTTTCAAGCTCCAATTGTCTCCTGGTTGGAAACTGCATTTCATAGTCTAAGTCTAAACAGATTAAAGTCAATGTTTTTATTTATGCTAAATGAATCTGTTAACATATTCCTATTTTGGGTCTCTTTTTAAATGCCAAACTTATTTATATAACCCTGGTAAAAGTTACACTTGCCTGATGTCTTATTTTTAATGTTTCAGTACTTTATTGAGAGAGAGATATGCTTAAGAATACAAGATCCCTCTGGGAGAAACAAATGCTTACTGTCCCAGTGGAGACAGAGTGCTGGTACCCTGAGGGGTATTCTTGTCTCCAGAATAAGAACAACAGTTACATTACTGAATTGCCAATGGAATCTGTCATTTATTTTTGGATTGTGAATAGTTTGATCAATCCAGTAATATTCTAAGCCTCAGGTGACAGGTCTCCAAGAAATGTATTCAATGGTGGTAGAAGAGAGGTATGGTTACAGATAGAGCTATTTTGCTTCCTGCCCAGGAGAAAGAACAAAAGGGGCTGCCTTAAAATTACTCAGAAAATGCTATTTTCCAGCTCAGAATAAGCTACTAGACAAACAAAGAAGGTATGCCAAGGTCAATACAATCATCAAAAGATGAGATTAGATGGTGTACGTATAATACCGCCACTCCCCAGGAGGTTTTCAAACAGCAGTGGTGTAGATGCTGGGTAACATTACAGCCTTTCACAATGATCTCATTAGTAATAGGTGATCTTAACTTAATTACAGAAGTGAATGGTATCCATCAACTTAGGTTGTTTTGTGGTGTTTATTGGATTATTTCAGAATTTTATAGTGGACGTATTTTAATCCACGGTGGTGGTGCTGCGGTAGCGTTGTCGCCTCACAGTAAGACGCTGTCCGGTTCGATTCTCAGCTAGAGCGTCTTCTGCGTGGAGACATGCGTGAATGGGTGTACCTTCATTGAAGGTTGTGCGTCAGGGCTGGCAACTCGGCATGTAAAAATCTACTGCCAATCATTAGCGGACCGGAGTTCCGCTGTGGCGACCCCTAACCGGGAAAAGCCGAAAGACACAACAACATAGTGGATGTATTTGAGGTACTTATGGCATCAGAAGGTGAATCTGGATGAATCTCCATTTTAAATGGAATATCAAGAAGGGAGAAACTGGGCCAAACATGAGTTACATCACTTGACTCTTACATTTTCAGTAGGCTTGGTAAGCAATAAGGGTAAACAAGCATATATAAATAGATAACTGTCCTCTCTGAAGTATCTGGCAGTAATCAACAGAGATGCTTCGGGAGCTTTGAGGTAGCTCCTGTCCTTTCTGGTTTAATTTCTGGGCCTAAATGGATGGGGTCTATATCACATCATTGAACTTGAATAAGTTCGAACGATGTAATATTGAACCCAAAAGTCCGAAACTGCACAATAACAAACACACAGAACAGTGATTTTTTTTTTCCCCAGGGAAAAAAACTTGCTGTTCCCTAACATAAATAAATAAATAAATAAACCTTAAACTAAAACTAAAGTAAGGGATTTGCCCCCAATGTGGGGCTGTGCCTTAACCCCCACTTAAATATACAAACTCCGAGATTGCACCACAGTGGAGGAAATAGCAAAGCCATGTGCTGCGACTTCACTAATTTTGTGTTTCGGACTTTTCGGTTTGATATTACATTGTTCGAACTTATACAAGTTCGACCATGTGATATAGACCTGAATGGATGCCGTGGTTGGCATATCTTCTCCTCCTTTGTTTTGCCATCAGAATATCTTTAAAACTGACTACTTGACCCCAACAGATATATATATAGACTCTGCTTCATGAGATGATGAAATATTTGTAGTTGCATCCTGCTTTTTTGGGGGAAGGATTACTTAACTAACGGTGGCTCTAATTGTAAGACTAATTTTAATGACTAGGCAGGTAAGATAAGAACATTTAACAAGAGACTATGATTTGTTTACCTGCATTATGAGTCAGTTACTTATGAACATATAAATATTTTTTCCAGTTATTGAAATTTGTTTCTTATGTTTCATGTAACTATTTTTTAGGAGGTTACACTTGGGATACTAGCTGAACTAAATAATGACAGACATTTAAGTGTCAGACTTAATATCCTTCAGACAATATATGGCAACACAAAACCTTTTATTGTAGCAGCTTTCTAAGTTTAAATAAGCAATATTTTAAATTTGTCCATATTTTTGGGCCTTTGTCCCCCCCCCCTTATTTTTGGCTTTGTCCAGATTTCTTATGCTAAGACGTTGGTAGGTATGGCTTTTATATATTGTAAATAGTTACCACTAAATGTTTTATAGCTTCATGGTTTACTGCAGTTTTCTCTTTTTCTGATCTTGGTTTATTCTGTTGATTTTTTCATGCTGGCTCAGTCTTCCCAACAAAGCATTCAAAAGAGTAAGCAAAGCTCCACATAAGACAACAAAAAAATAAAACTGGGCTACTTAAATGCCCACTGTGGAAGCCAATGAAAGGGTCTTTTCTACACCTCACACCCCTGAGCCCACACTGAGATAGGTCTTTCAGCACTACCCAAGCCCTGGCCACAAGGAAGAAGGGGGAAAATGGGACTGGTGAGACAAACAGTTAACGGCCTACATACTCAAAGTGAATATAGAGAAGAACATCTTGCCCATACAATCAAATGCTAAAGACTATTTAGTTTAAAACAAGATTTGTTATTTCTATAACTTGTAATGGAATGAAGAAATCACTTAAGTGAGCTGTGGGGTATACAGTCATAATATCATTCCACATGAAGAAATCACTTACATGAGCTATGAAGTATACAGTCAGAATATCATTCCACATGAAGAAATCCCTTATGTGAGCTGTGGGTATACAGTCAGAATATCATTCCACATGGGGAAATCACTTACATGAACTGTGGGGTATACAGTCAGAATATCATTCCACATGAATAAATCACTTACATGAACTGAGGGGTATACAGTCAGAATATCATTCCACATGAAGAAATCACTTACACGAACTGTGGGGTATACAGTCAGAATATCATTCCACATGAAGAAATCACTTACGTGAGCTGTGGGGTATACAGTCAGAATATCATTCCACATGAAGAAATCACTTACGTGAGCTGTGGGGTATACAGTCAGAATATCATTCCACATGAAGAAATCACTTACGTGAACTGTGGGGTATGCAGTCAGAATATCATTCCACATGAAGAAATCACTTGCATGAACTGTGGGTTATATAGTCAGAATATCATTCCACATGAAGAAATCACCTATGTGAACTGTGGTCTATACAGTCAGAATATCATTCCAAATGAAGAAATTCCTTATGTGAGCTGTGAGGTATACAATGAGAATATCATTCCACATGAAGAAATCCCTTATGTGAGCTGTGGGGTATACAGTCAGAATATCATTCCACATGAAGAAATTACTTACGTGAGCTGTGGGGTATACAGTCAGAATATCATTCCAAATGAAGAAATCCCTTATGTGAGCTGTGGGTATACAGTCAGAATATCATTCCACATGAAGAAATCACTTACATGAACTGTGGGGTATACAGTCAGAATATCATTCCACATGAAGAAATCACTTACATGAGCTGTGGGGTATACAGTCAGAATATCATTCCACATGAAGAAATCCCTTAAGTGAGCTGTGGGGTATACAGTCAGAATATCATTTCACAGTCTTATGGGACTATAGAGAGTAGGTACCTCCTTAGCAAACCAAGCTGAGTCCACAGATACCCACATTGGAAGGATGGCATCCTAAAAGCAAGTTTCAGTGGAGAAGGGGAGACGCAAGTCTCTTTAGTCTTTTTTCTTCTCCCAGATACTAGTTTCACCACTACAGTGGAGAATACAGAGGAGCAACAGGTCAGACAACAGTAGCCATCAGCCTGAAGAATGCCTCCAAGAAGGGAAAATTGGGGTAATATACACTGGGGAGGTCTTATTATCTTTGCCTGTCTCAGATACAAGGACTACTGGCCCCTCGGAATTCCCTTCTCATGGAAAACATGAAGGGGGAGGGATATTTCCATACCCCTAACTCTTGCACAGCTTGGTCTGGATTCACCCAATGTATGAAGTGATAAGCAAGTTGCAGGAGAGTTCTGAGTGTGAGACAACAGGGCCAGAACATCTGAGATGGAGCATACTGGAGCTCGTTCCTGGGTGTCTGCATGTGGGAGTTAGCACAATTTCAAACTAAGTGTTCCCTCCAAATGCAGAGCATAATATCAGAACATACACCTTACAGAGGTATGCAGTCTTCGGGGTGTGCAACATCAGAAGAAAAATCCTGCGTGTTACCCACTGTACATGGAACTTTAAAGACAAACTTGCAGCCCCAGGTCACATTTTTCTGTTTTGGCTGTGTAGCTGCCATCTGTGAAGGACAAATCAAAGTTAAAAGACTTGTTATTGGCTTTTTAGTTAGACTACTATAACTATGGTTAGTGAAGCTCACTTTCTTAGGCTTCAGAAGGTCTTACACACAGCTATACCTGTCTTATTTACTGATCTGCATCACACAAAATCTGTTTTCTTAAGATTGTGATTATCTGACAAGCAGTTACCTTTTTTCTTTTAAAAAACCTTCCTCAAATAAAATGTGCCTTTATAATACAACACATATTGTAATAACCCTCAACAGAAAATGACTTATGAAGGTCAAAGAGAATGGATAGAAACTGCATAAAACAGGCAAAAGGAAGAAAAAGGCACACAATTTTTTTCTGTATATGACAGTTTTAGGGTAAGAGGGGAAAAAACTTTGTATTGTAATGGCAATGTCTTTTAAACAGAACATTATGTTAGTGATGTCTTTTAAACAAATGAGGGTAGGGTTAAAATGTGACGGTAGCAACATTTAATGTCACTATTTGGAGCAGATGTAAATGAATCTAAACTAGAAACAC